>NC_091846.1:21449863-21752893 GCF_037783145.1 Equus przewalskii
TGCAGACCCATATTATCTTTGGTTGGGAGTTTATTACAAGAATATCCAGAAATGTGGCACGAGCTAAGACTGGAACATAACGCCTCCGAGAGAACTAAAACCACAACTCCCGTGTTCATACCAGAACCTGAGCTGCCCCTCCTTCCCCCTTTAAACTTGACCTCTCAAATGGGAGGAGAGGTTTGGATTTGTCGGTCACCATCAACACAGAGCTCTCCTGTTGAACAGGGTTTCAAGCCAGGCATTCCCAGAGGGAGGTCAGCATCCTGATGTCCAACCAGAATGTAGTTACCTGGGCTGCAGTTCAGTTCAGTTGGTTATGGCTAGGATGAAGGAAGGGCAGGCTGACTTCCCAGCAGTGCACCCGGCGGGAGCCATGGCAACAGACATAAAGAAATCAGTGGTTTGACTCACCAGGCTCAAAGGTTGCTCTGGGTGGTCGTGCAGTGGTGCTTCGTGGATGTTCCCTCATCTGCCATCTAAGTGCAGCATTCTGGGCACGGCCAGAGCATGGAGGCAGAATGTTTGCCTCCATTTGGGAACCATCTTGAGGTCCATATTGACTAGAGCACAGAGTTCACCTTGGGAAGAAGTGAGGGGACAGGCTGGAGAGGGAGCTTGGATGACAAGACTTGGATTCTGCAGTAGGAAGCCGTTGAAGGATTTCAGGCAAGGAAGTAGCATGGCCAACGCAGATCTTCGGAAAGATAAGTTGGTGGTGATGTGTGAGGTCAGAAACTGAAGGGTCTGAGATTTTACCCTTCTTACAAGTTAACAGGTTAGCTTGGTTGATCCCCAAACCCCACAGGGCAAGGCAGTGAAGGCCAGATAGTACCCGCACATGCCCTGGGGACGTTACAGGAGAGGAACCCCCAGTTAGGCTCCCATCTTCTATGGTGACCTGCTCATGCTTCTCTCTGGAGAGAGACCTTATCTTTACTCAGGAGTGTAAACAAATCTCTGGAGAGGAGGAGCCCAGGTCTTTATCTCCACTACCCTGGAACATCTCAGGAGGGAGAGGCTTCTATGTTTTACTCCCCTGAATGTCTCCTTATATAAATATTCTTAAATCGGTGTAAATGCCTGTGCTCAGAGACCCCAGACGTTGCAGGAGGATGAGGTATTCATGGAGAATTCTCTCCCAGTTTGGTGCAGGGTGGATTGGAAAGGATCGTAAAGGGGCAAGAAGATCAGCTAAAAGCACTTGCAGTGTTTTAGGAGTGAGCTGAAAAAGCTGAGCTAGGGTGGCATTGGAGGTTAAAATGGGAGGAAAGCCAAGTACGAGAGGCTTTCCAGGGGAGAATGTACAGGTCAAAGTGACCGATTGTACATCCGGGGTGGAGATGATCTTGGGGTGTAGAAACTGGCTGACGCGGGTGATGGTGACAACGTTAACAAAGACAGGAAAGTGAGATTTTAGAGCTATGAATCTGGGGTTCTGGTGTGTAGTTGAGAGGAAATGGCGAGAAGGCAATCAGAAATGTAAGGCAAGTTGAAGAGAGAGGGCAGACTAAAGAGAGTCGGAAGTTCTTTACCGTGCTGGAGGAGACAGTGGGAAGCCCTGGGGACGAGTGATTTTTCTGAGCAAGAGAGAATAGAAAGGTGAAAACGCTGAGGAAGGAGAGCAGAATCTTTTAAAAATGTGTGTACTGAACAGTCAGGATGGGGAGAAAGTGGGCAAGACCAAGAACCAGGGTCGTGCTGGCTCCTGGGACCCCAGGGAGGGAAGTTCGAGATCACAGTAAAGTGCTGCAGCACCGTTGAAAAAGAAAAAGAAAAAGGTGAGGGCTGGGCGGGAGCCTCTGGGTCCAGCAATCGGAAGTCCTTGGTAGAGTGGTTTTGTCTGAATAGAGGCGCCAGAAGCTGAAGGCAAGGGCGTAGCAGATGGGGTAGAGAAGAAATGGAGGCAGCATGTGCAAGACCGAGAGAGAGTTGGTGGTGGGAGGAAGGAGAGTGGAGGAAGGTAGCTCAAGAGACATGGCAGGGTCAGGCAGCGGACTCTGGGTTCTGTTTAAGGGGGGAAGGTCTGAGTGCATCTGTGAGCAGGAATGTGATGCAGGGAACAGAGAAGGTGCAGACACGTGTGCTGGGCAGCCCCTGCTGTCTGCTGCCGCGTGAATAGACGTCCGGGAGAGCTGCATCTGCTTGAATCTACCGCTGTCCTCTGATCAAGGCCCTCTGACTCGTCACTCGCACTTTTGACTCCCACTGTGACTCGTCACTGTGGAGCTCGGCTTAGGCTCATCCTTCAGGGTGAAACCTGGGCGTCAGTTGTGTCTCCATTCATTCTACACGAACGCCCAGGGGTCGTCTTTCTTTAAGAAATCCTGAGGCCCCGTGGCTGCTTAAGTCCTTATTAATTTGGATATTGGGGGCATTACCCTTTTCCATTTAACGTCACCATGAGTTCCTCCCCTTCTGCTACAATGCTTTTCAGCCTCCCGTCTTAGAACTTTCTAAAAATTTCTTCCTCCTACTACTTGCTTTATCATTAGGTCTGACGTCGCCTCTTAATTCACAGTCTGTTGCTGTCTCCTGTTTCCTCTTTCCTTTTTTGGTGGTGTTGTCTTCATCAGTTTTGCCCTAAGATAGATGTCCTGTTTGGTAAATGAATTCATCGTCCTCATGCTATTTGGCAGATGTGGTGAAGCACAGTTGGTTTAGGTGTATATTAATGGTAAAACTTTGTGCTCGTTAATTTTATGTGTCAACTTGACTGGGCCGGGGGATGCCCAGATATTTGGTCAAACATTATTCTGGGTGTTACGGTGAGGGCGTTTTTGGATGAGATTAAGACTTAAATTGGTAGACTGAGTAAAGCAGGTTGCCCTCCCTGGTGTGGGTGAGCCTCATCCTATCAGTAGAAGGTCTGAATAGAACGAAAAGGCTGGTCTTCCCTTGATTCCGTGAGAATCCCTTCCGCCTGACATCCTTCAAATAAGAACATTGGCTTTTTCCTGCGTTCAGTCCTGAACTGAGACAGTGGCTTTTCCTGCATCTCAAGCCTGCTGGCCTTTAGACTACAACCACACCATTGCTTCTTGTGGTTCTCAGGCCCCGCACTGGGGCTGGAACTACACCATCAGCTCATCTGGGTCTCCAGCTTGCTGCTTCACCCTGCAGATCACGGGACTTGTCAGCCTCCATAATCACAGCCAATTCCTTATGATAAATCTCCTGATAGGTGGGTATTTATAAATAGATATAGATGCATATATACACGTATATATCTCTATACATATATAGGCATAGATATGGATAAATATATAGATGTGTCTCCCATTGGTTCTGTTTCTCTGGAGAACTAACACAAGCTTAGAAATGGTGCCAAATTGAAAGCCCAAGGGAGGGCACCCATAATGACCCACTGTCCGTTTTTTAGGGTGTAGGTAGACAGCCCTTGTACTTCGGCAGACCAAAATTCAGTCTGTTTTTCTAACCTCATGAACAAGACATGTCACCTGGCAATAGGGAGGGCTGTCTTTTTAGCCACATCTCAGAATGACACACTTTTCTGTTGTTCCTCATTTCCACAAATATTTGAGTGCCTACCTGGGTGCCAGATACTGTGCTAGACACAGACAAAATGGATGGCTCTTGTCCTCTCAGAGCTTATGGAATAGCAGAGAGTTTGTCTTTTATTGTTTCATATGGAGAATAATAATTACTAATGTTACACCCAGTGTCAAACCCGTATGAGAAATTTATGTTTAAGTGCTAGGAGAAGCTTAGTTTCTCCTAAAAAATTGGTTTGTCTATTTCTCTCTGATAACAAGAACAATATAAATGTTTCTCCCTTTTCACTTTGGCTTCTTGGAAGCTCAGAACCACATTAAGCTCTATAATAACAACAAAAAATGGTCTGCATATATATGTTCTTATTGATCCCTGATCTGGATTCTTATTCATTTATATATTTTTTAATAACTAATGTTTAAAAATTCTTATGTATATTTTACCATTTAGTTGACTGTTTTTGTTGTAGTTGACCTAAAATCTTTTGTATAAGGAAAAAGTATGTAAATACTTTAAAATTAAATTTTAATGCTACTAAAATTTATTTCCTTTGAAATGGAAAAGACATTCTAGGGAAATATCTTGTTTGTTTCCTTTGTAACACTAAACACAATGTGTAACTATTTCCTTTGTCTTCCTGTGTCTCTGGTACTGGGCATGGTGCCCAGCTTGTAGGAGCTCTTCTGTATTTGTTAATATCGAATGAGAGGAAGAATGAGTCTATCCTTTTCATTTATAGTAGTATCAGTCATTTACATTTTAAGCCTCAAATTGCTCAGCTGTATAAAATGTCAGAGTCCTTTTTTTATGTCAGACAGTTTAAATTGTGTATTGCCATGATCATTTTAAAATGTGTAACATTTACATATCTAAAAGGAAGAAAAAGATAAAATTACCTGGAGGTAATTGTTGTTAGTATTCTTAAGAATAGTCTTCCAGAATTTGTATGAAAATATATATCCAGATAAATGTTTTTCAGAGTTCTTTTTACAAAAATGGGGTCACACTATTCATTCCTTGTTACTTTTTCTTTCATTCACTCTGTTCAGTGACCATCCGTATCAGTATCTATTGAACTACCACATAATTTTAAATAATTGCAAAGGATTTCATTATACTTTGTATATAATTTATTTAACCAATCCCTAATTGTTGGTCTTACAGGCTCTTTCCATTGCTAGCAGTTATACAGAATGCTCTCTGTGCATTTTCATGCACTTGTCTATTTACCCAGGATGAATCCTGAAAGTAGAATTGCTGGCTCTAAGCGAAGCTAGTTTGTAAAGACTCCACAAAGATGGTACCCATTTGCATGGCCTTCTCACACCCATCCAGTGCCAGGTATCATTATCGTATCAGATACCTCATCAGACCCTTGATGATATGCTCTGCTCCAGCCACCACTACCACGACCAACTCCGACTTCATTAGGGCCCAAGCAGAGAGCACCTGCTCTCACCTCCTGCCCCAGGCCTCTTGGATGCCGCCCAGGTGTGAGATCCTTGGGACTCACTCAGCTCCCTCACACGTGTCCACAGAATGAAGCTTTGAGAGTGGTATTTGGGAGCCATAGGATAAATTCTTCTTCCCTCCCCTCCAAACACGGACTCCCCAGAGAAGCAGTAGTTCATACAACCTCTGGAGTAACTGAAGATGGAGAGGTCAGTTAGCTTGTTACTGAGTAGTGCTACTAAGTTACTAAACTCAGCAACCCAGCCTCGCCTCTGAGTCCTCCTCCTCCTCCTCTGTCTGTTCCCCCTCCTGCCTCCCTGGGAAGCAGTCCCCATAAAAGTAGTAGAAATAGGATAACTCTTTCTGGGGGACCCAGGCAAGATACCCTTTTTCTTATTCGTTGCATACTATTCCATCACATGGATATACCATAATTGAACCAACCATGCAACTTCAAGTTATTTCTAATTTTTTTTTTCTGCCACTAAAAACAAACAAAAAACTAAACATCCTTGAACAGATATCTTTACTTCTGTAGGAGAAATTTCAAAACTGAGATTCTGGGTCAAAAAGTATGTCTCAGGAGGTCTGTTTTCCTACCACAAGATGTGTCATGTGAAAAATAGCTCTTTCTTTTATTTATCAAAATAAAAAAAAGGTAAATGTGTAAGGTGATGGATGTGTTAATTAACTCGATGATGGGAATCGTTTCACAATGTATACGTATATCAAATCATCACATTGTATGCTTTAAATATCTCACAATTTTTTGTCAATTATACCTTAGCAAAGCTGAAAAAAATAAAAATAAATTAAATTGGCAAGCTCCTATCCTGCCTAGGAGTGGGAAATTCGACCTCAGTTATTAGTCTTCTCTCTTTTTAGGGTCTCGGGAGAACCTGGGAGACTTACATGATTCCCAGAAAAAAGAGATATCTGGGCTTTGCTCCATCCTGATCACAGCTGATACCCTCGTTGACTAAGCCTCGTGTTCCCGTGTTTTCCTGAAGGAGGGCAGCTCCGCTGTTTCTCTGCTAGGCTTTGGGACAGGAATCTGGGGCTTGCATCCTGGGCTCCACTTTCTATAGCCTGTTTCTCTAGGCAGCTGTTTGTCTTGTCCTCATTGATGTGAAAGAGGTGGTCATATGTTAGAACAAAGAATTTCACCCACATTTTATCATGCTGTTTTTTGACCAAGAAAGTGTCTCAACTCCATTTGTTGACTAATCCATTCTTTCTCCGCTTATTTGAAATTCCACCTGTGTCACATACAAAAATCTTTTATATGCATAAAATTTTAGGTCTGTTTTATGAATCCTTTGGTTTCAGTTCTGTCCACTGCTTTTTATTATTTTAGCTTTATAATGCATTTTAATGTCTGATAAAGCAAACTTCTTACCACTCTTTTCCAAACACTTTAAGATTTATTGTATATCCTTCCAGACAAACTTAAGATTCACTTTGCCAAGTTCTAAAACTTGGTGTTTTTATTGGAGATTTTCTTAAATTTATAGATTAATTAGAGATTAAATGATATCTTTACAATACTGAGTCTTCCAAGAACTGAGTGAATGTCAATTTGTTTAAATCTTTTGGTATAGTCTCTTAAAATTTACTTCTAAATATTTTTTATTTTTATTGCTACTTTGTGTATTTTTCCTTTGTGTTCTAGCTGATTATCACTGCTATAAGTGAAAGCTATTGGGATGTATCTGTATCTGAGCCATCTACTGCATCACCAGGCCAGCCCCTGATCTCCTTTCTTGTCGTTGAAGTTTTCCTGTTTCTAGATTTTCGTATAAATGAAATCATACAGTATGTAGTCTTTATTTAGCAAAATTTCCTGAATAGTATCCCACTGTATGGATATATCTCAATTTATTTACCCATTTACCTGTTAAAGAACATTTAAGAACATTTGGGAGGTCGGCCTGGTGACACAGCAGTTAAGTTCACACGTTCTGCTTCGGCAGCCCAGGGTTCACTGGTTCAGATCCTGGGTGCGAACGTGGCACCGATTGACAAGCCATGCTGTGGTAGGCGTCCCACATATAAAGTAGAGGAAGATGGGCACGGATGTTAGCTCAGGGCCAATCTTCCTCAGCAAAAAGAAGAGAATTGGCAACGGATGTTAGCTCAGGGGTAATCTTCCTCAAAAAAAAAAAAAAAGAACAGTTGGGTTGATTCTACTTTTTGACTGTTAGAAATAATGCTGCTGTGAGTATTTGCTTACAAGTCTTTGTGTGGGCATATGTTTTTATTTCAGTTGGGTAAATTCCTAGGAGTGGGATTCTTTAACTAGACTAGAAACTGCCAAACTGTTTTCCCTGCCATTTTCCATTCAGCAATACTTGAGAGTTCTGGTTGCTCCACATCCTCATCAGTACTTAGTGTCTCAGTCTGCTAGGGCTGCTAGAAAAGAAAAATCACAGACTGTTACTTCAACAGCAGACATTTATTTCTCATGTTCTGGAGGCTGGGAAGTCCGAGATCAGGGTGCCAGCATGGTCAGCTCTGGTGAGAGCCCTCGTCCTGGCTTGAGACAGCTGCCTTCTTGCTGTGGCCCCGCATGGCTGAGAGAGAGCCCTCGTCTCTCTTCCTCTTCTGAGGACACTAATCCCATCCTGGGGGCCCCACTTTATGACCTCATCAAAACTTAATTAACTCCCAAAGGCCCCCCCACCTCTAAATACCACCACACTGGGGGTTAGGGCTTCAATAGATGCATTTGAGGGCGACACAGACATTCAGTCCATAACGCTTAGTATTGTTATTTTTGTGTTATTTTGTTTTAGTCATTCTAATAGATGTGTATGACCAGAACTCATTGTAGTTTCAATTAGCATTTCAGTACCATCTGGTGATGTTGAAGATCTTTTCATATGTTTATTTGCCCTCTGTATATCATCTACTAGTAAGTGTGTTCAAATCTTTTGCCCATTTTTTAAATTAACCTTTTTCTTCTGAGACAATTGTAGGTTTACTTGCAGAGAGAGAATACAGAGAGATCCTATTTACACTTTACCCAGTTTCCCCGATGGCAACATCTTGCAAAACTGTGGTAGAATATCACAGTGAGGGGAATGACATTGACACAGTCAAAAGGCAGAACAGGGAGCACATTCTCAAACACTTATGAAGTTACAGATCTGTCAGCAGCCCCCCAGCTTGGCCCCCAGCTTCTCCGGTGAGTGGGACACCCAGCCAGTGGCCCCCCTTCCTTTGGTCCTGTGTTCCTGTCCAGGTTTGTGCTGCTGCCAGCACCACATGGGCTGCTGTGGCCAAGGAGATTCTAGGCTGCAGTGCTGCCCCTCCACCACCACAGCCCTGGTCGCTGAGCCTGGGGAAGCAATAACCGAGACCTAACCTGCTGACAATGGCCAAGACTCTGGAGAGTTGCCTTGTACCTCACATTCCATCTTGGGGAAGCTCAATGATGCCCGCCAGGGCTCCAGCAAAGCAGTGGCATTGAAGGTTTGGTGGCCCCACGGTTGGAAGAGCTTTGGCAGTTTAAATGCCTTGGGCAGCCTCCGTGAGTGGTGGGCATCTCCTCAAGAAGAGGGTTCCAGAAGCACAATCAACACAACTCTCCCTTCAAATGCAGAGAGCATCACTGGGGCTGTGGGCACCTCTCCATGTTCTCACTACTCACTCACTCCTCACTCTGCCACCACTTGGTCCCTATTCTGGGGTGACCAACCGTCCCAGTTTCCCGGTGACTGAGGGCATTCCTGGAATGAGTTGGTCACCCTACCTGCTCCTCTTTCACTTTCTGCCTATGAACATTTTCTGTGTATCCTTGTCCTTCTGTCTCTATCAGCTCTTCTCTGTCTTTTCTGTTGTCTCCTGTCTTGTCCCTCCAGAAAATCCACCTCTGGAAAATGTTATTTCATCTACCTGAAACTGCCAAAGGTAAAGAAATAGCAACCTGAGGACATCAAAACCATATTCTGTTTATATTTAAACTAAAACAGCACAATAGCTTTTAAAAAAATAATACAAAAAGAAGGGAATTAGGCAAAAGAAAGTAAGCTTGTTTATCCGAAGTCTTTAGAATGATTAGTTCCTGTGGGGAAAGGGTTTTTTACATATTCTGGGTACACACACACACAGACACACACACACACACTCACTCACGTACCCAAAACCCAACTCCAACCATGTACCCTGGGAGAAACCCTTTCTGATGGCCCAAGGCAGATTTCATCACTGCTTTCTGTTTAATCATTATTTTCAATATTTCCCCAACTCTTTGTTAACTCTCTATCACGGTATTTTGCAGGCTTTTTTTTTTTTGTTTTTTTTTTGTTTTTTGTTTTTTTGAGGGGTATGGGGAAGTTACTATCTCCCTTGAGAGGCTTTGAGTCCCTTGGGGACAAAGACTATTACTTCCCATCTTTGCATCTTCAAAGATGCTCTGCCTGGCTGCACAGTTCATTTGCAAAGCTGATTTCATCCCAAAGACCTGTTGACCTAGAATAAGTAAACAGCCAGTTATTTTACCAGAATAGGTTTATTCAGGAACAGCAAAGAACTGCAATTTGGGACATGTGATCTATGGTGAACCACACACAAGTCTGGAGAAACAAAGGAGAGAAATATTCTTTTATGAAGTTGGGAGGGGCTGTTGTATATGAAGGGTCCCTTGGAGGAGACTGGGAGTTCCAAGTGTGGAGACTTCTCATTGGCTGAGCTGTTGCTGGGCTAAGAGGAATCTCTTCCTTCTGCTGGGGTTAAATACTGTCACTTCCTGTGGGAGATGCAAGGTATTGTCTCTTCCTGTTGGGATCTGTAGTGTGCTTTGAGTGGCACGTGTGTGAGAGTTCTCTCTTCTGGCCTCCTGACTTTATTCTAAATGAGATTTCTGTTTATTAATTTTCACATTTTTCCCTTTTGATCAAGATCTTTCTCTGAAAGCATCACTGATCAAGGGTCAGGTTTTTCTGGATTCAGTGGCCTTTTGTCCCTCGATGCCAGGAAGTACCTTTCCTGGATGTCATGTCCCACATTGGAGGGAAAGTGAACAGCTTGGAAACCTATTGAGATCACAGTCGAGTAACAAGGAGGGGTAGGAGGGAAACCTCTCAAGCATTTCCCATCTAAGTCTGTATCTTTTTAATAGGTCTGGTCTGGACATCATCAGATGTCATCTGCTTCAATTCCAGGAAATCTTTACCTTGAGGTCACCAAACGGTGTGTGGGTCCATTCAGAATTTGGTGCTTTCTGTAGACATGTCACAGGAATTCAAGAGACTATTTCCTGGAGTTTGGCTGCACAAGGTTTAGTCAGCAGTACCTGAAGGGGCCTTTCCAGCGAGGCTGACGAGGGTCTCTCTGGAGGTGTCTTTCCCAATAGACAAAATCTCCAGGTTGCAAGGTGTGATGCTCAAGATCTTTGTCTCCCTGGAGCACACTGTGAAAAGATCGTTCTACCAGAACTTGGTTATTTTTGATAGAAGCAATTAGGCCTTTACAATATTAGAGTGTATCTCCTTTTGTCAGCCACAGATCAAAAGAGGCAGGGGCCAGGTGCGTTGGGCATCCTGTGACCATCTCAAAGGGTGAGAGCTTCTGATTCCAAAGGGGGTAGGTCTGAGATTTAGAAGGACCAACAGCAGTGCTTTTGGCCAAGGTATTTGGAGAGTCTCTACCAACTTTGCCCACTGGGTCTTAATAATGCCAGTGGGACATTCAGTTAAACCAGAGGACTGAGGGTGGTAGGCGCAGTGAAAGTGATGTAAAACCAGCCAAATGGCAAGACCTCTCAGAGCACCTGACTGGTGCAATGTGTTCCTCAGTCACCGTGAAGTTCAAGAGGGCTTCCCCAGGAAGGGGTCATCTTTTCCAAAGGGACTTTAGCCACAGATGAGGCAGCAGCCTGTCTATAAGGGAAGGCTTTAATTCAGTGAGAAAACATACAGGCCATGACTAAAACATATTTAGCATATTTGTATCCATGAGATGGAAGCAACGGTATAACATCCATTTGCCAACCTCGAATGGGCCATTAGGCAATTAAAATGTCCAGAAGCAGTGTGAACAGGATTTGCTGGATTATATTTTGGACAGGTGTGACAAGAGAAGTGGGTGCTTTTTGCAGCCTTATTATCCCCCCATCAATGTTGATTCATGAATGCTATCATTTTGTTGGTGGACCAATGGTTTAATGTATGTGCCATGGTCAGGAGTGGGAATTTTAGGGTCTGGCTTGTTACTTGGCCGGAAACAGAGTTTTCTCTTTTTATCAAACCAACAATTTCAACAAGGTTGAATTTCCAGTTTTGGTTTTCCTTTTCTGAGACCGATTGTTGGGCTTCTCTAGCCAGTTTTTCTAAGTTATCATTTGGGGAAATAGCCCTTTAGACCATGACAGAGGTTTGGCCACTATTGATTCCTTTAAGAGCAGCATTCATTGCGGAAGTGTCAGCAAGGTGATTCACTTTAGCTTTCAGAGAGTCAACTTTTTTTTCTTTTTTTTTTTTTTTTGAGGAAGATTAGCCCTGAGCTAACTACTGCCAATCTTCCTCTTTTTGCTGAGGAAGCCTGGCCCTGAGCTAACATCCATGCCCATCTTCCTCTACTTTATATGTGGGACGCCTGCCACAGCATGGCTTTTGCCCAGCGGTGCCATCTCTGCACCCGGGATCCAAACCGGCAAACCCCGGGCCTCTGAGAAGCAGAATGTGTGAACTTAACCGCTGTGCCACTGGGCCGGCCCCAAGAGAGTCAACTTTAGAATGCCCCAGGATCTTAATAATAGCTAAAGTGGCAGGTAAAAGTGTAGCATCCAATAATTCCTGAACATAAGGGCCATCTTAAATTTTATTTTCATTGGAAGTAGGAAACCATGTTGCTTCCACAACATTCCAAAATCAAGAGCCACTCCAAAAGTGTGTCTACTATCAGTATAAATGTTGGCAGTTTTGCTCTTGGCTGGGGCGCAGTCCCACGTGAGTACATATAATTCGGCTTGTTGGGCTGTGGTAGCCAAGGGGCAAAGGTGCTGTTTCAGTTACATGAAAGGGTGATAATATTGCAGATCCAGCACAATATTTACCATCATCAGCTTTTAAATAAGAACCACCGGTGAACCATGAGAAGTCAGCGTTACTCAAAGGAGTTTCCTGCACTTCACCATGAGGGTCAGGAGGTGATCTGCCAGTGTTAAGTAGTCGGGCCGGACTTCATCGGTAGCAGAGGGGAGGAGAGCAGCGGGGTCAAGGTGATCACAGCGTGAGGAGTTGCGTGAGGGGCGGTGAGCAAAAGGATACACAGGAGGTGAGGCAGCCGACTGCAGAATGCTGAGTGTGGTGAGAATTCAGGAGGGCTTCCGCTGCATGAGGCACGAAAATGGTTAAAGGGGATCCCACACTATTTCCTCGGCGGCCTTAACCAAAGGGGCAGTGGCAGTGACGGCTCTAAGGGAAGGGGGGGTCTCCTCATGCCATTGGTCCAGCTGCCGGCTGTAATACCCTGTGGGTCAACGGGGGTCCCCTGTGTTTCTGGGTGAGCAGCCCCTTCCTTTTCATACACAAAAAGGAAAAAGGGAAGCTGATAGTTGGGATGCCCAAGGTCAGGTGGGCTCATTAAACTCTCCTCTAAGGCTTTACAGACTTATGTCCTCCTGTTCTTCCATGAAATTGCTTCAGGGTTGCTGTTCTTGAGTAAAACATACAGAAGTTTGGCCACAAGAGAGCAATTTGGAATCCAATTTTGACAATAATTAATGTGAGAAAACCTCACAGTTGGTGCTTAGTTTGGGTTTGGGGAAACTTAGGACGCCATAGCAGTTTCAAAACTATCGCTGTCCAGCGTGGTTTGCAGAAAAGTAAGTTTGGGGAGTTCAAAAGTTCCTCATAATGGCTATTGGTAATCTAAATTAGTTTTAGTTAAATCGGTCCATGTAGTTAGAAATGCGCAAAAAGAGAGACTACAGTTTTTAAACATAAAACTAGCTGGGGTCTCTGAAAGAGGGAAGTGCCCTTAAAACATTTAGATGACTGGGATCCCATTTCTTGTAAGCTCTTCTCTAGAACAAAGAAAAATTCCTAAACAGCCTTCAGGCCAAATGCCAGTACAGTGCCCATAGAAGAGCCGGATTCCAAAGGATTCGGACCAAAGGCTAAAGAAGTACTCACAGAAACAGCACTGTTCCAATGGGAACAGCCTTATTTCAAGGGAGTCAGGCCAAAGCACCAAACGAGTACTCACAGAAAAGATAAAGCCTTCTATGGAAAGGACAGGGCCAGATAAAGCCTGACGAGCTTCAAAATGCAAAGAGGTGGCCGGCCCAGTGGCACAGCGGTTAAGTTCGCACGTTCTACTTCTCGGTGGCCCGGGGTTCACCAGTTCAGATCCTGGGTGCGGACATGGCACCACTTGGCATACCATGCTGTGGTAGGCGTCCCACATAGAAAGTAGAGGAAGAGGGGCATGGATGTTAGCTCAGGGCCAGTCTTCCTCAGCAAAAAGAGGAGGATTGGCGGCAGTTAGCTCAGGGCTAATCTTCCTCAAAAAAAAAAAAAAAAAATGCAAAGAGAGTGGAGCTTGAGATCCAGGAGAAAACCTACCCTCAAACTCCAGAGTCAGCAAGAAAGCAGTGAGCTCCATCGGCTCTGTAGGCACTCCACCTGTTTGCCCACCAGCCTTGGAGTTGTTGGGGGTCTTCTCTGGATCCCCATATGAGCCACCAAATAAGGTTGACCTAAAACAAATAAACAGCCAGTTATTTTACCAGCAAAATGGGTTTATTCAGGAACAGCAGAGAATTGCTATTCAAGACACGCAGTCTATGGTGAACCACCGTCAATTCCAAAGCAACAAAGGAGAGGAAGGTTCTTTTAAGAAGTTGGGAGGGGCTCTTGTAAACGAAGTGGCTATTGGAGGAGACTGGGAGTTGGAAGTGTGGTGACTTTTCATTGGCTGAGTTATGGCAGTCTCTCATTGGCTGAGCTGTTGCAGAGCAAGGAGGAATTTCTTCCTTCCTTCTGCTGGGGTCAAGTAGTATCGCTTCCTGTGGGAGATGCAAGGTCCCAGTCTCTCCCAGTGGAGTCTGTAGTGTGCTTTGAGTGGCACGTGCGTGAGAGTTCATCTTCTAGCCTCTCAACTTTATTTTAAATGAGGTTTCTGTTTATTAATACCCACAGACCTCAAGATGTTTTATGACCATCAGCTCCATTAGCTCAATGAAAAGCAAGTTGGTGAGTTGGTGTTTTCCACTCATCCATGGAGAGTTTGTTTCTGGCTGTTCAAAACAGTGGCCCCAAATCTCAACCAGTTTGAGGAAGAGATTTGAAGAAACTTTTGTGTTACCCAAGATTTTACTTGCACAGTACACTTCTTTATAAGTCACTGTCCTGTTTGAGCACATTGTTTATTTTTGGGAAAAAAAGAAGAGGGCAGTGTGGGTTGCTGGTTTTCTCTTTAGGATACGAGTTCCTAAGGACAGCGGTATGCTCTGTGTCAAACCTGTTAGTGAAGCTCTTTGGGGCAAGAACCTCTGAATCATTTATTTGAGCTAGTTCAAGTGACAGATAAACACACCTGGCGACAAGGAGCATGGCAGGTCATGGGAACTCAGCAGAAGCTGAGATCTAGCTGAGCCTCCTGGAGTCTCGAATTGGAGGTTGGTTCTGAACCAGAGGCAGCCCTGCGTTAAGATGACTGTTACCCTCTTCGCAGCTCTTGCCTCTAGGCTTGCTTCTCTTTCTGCTACTTGCTGGCTTTCTGACACTTTATTCTTTTTCTGTGTCTCATAGCATCTACTCATATCCATGTGTTATGGGTTGAATGGTACCCTCCCCCAAAGAAAACTGTGTTGGAGTCTTAACCCCTAGTACCTCAGAATGTGGCTCTGTTTAGAGATAGCATCTTTACAGAGATAAGTTAAAATGAGGTTGTTAGGGTGGGCCTTCATCCAATATGACTAGTGTCCTTATAAAAAGGGGACATTTGGACACAGAGACATGTGCACAGGGAGAACACCATGTGAACGTCAAGGTAGAGATCAGGGTGATGCTTCTATAAGCCGAAGAATGCCAAAGATTGCCATCAAACCACTAGAAGCTGGGGGAAGAATATGGAGCAGATTCTCCCTCTCAACTTTCAGAAGGAACATGTCCTGCTGACACCTCGATCCTGGATGTCCAGCCTCCAGAACTGTGAGACACTAAGTGTTTGTGGTTTTAAGCCCCCAGTTTGTGGTACTTTTTTATGGCAGCCCCAGCAAACAAGTCCACCATGCTTCCTGGTAACTGGAGGTTATTCATAGTGTTGATTTGTTCTAGACATCTCATGACCTCTCTTACATGTTAGTTTTTGGAATCAGTTTGGATTTACTTTCTGTTTCTCAATTTGTGTTCCAGAGAGTGAGAATTTCATTGGCCCGGCTCCTCCCTGTTTGAGTGTGGCTTTTGGATAGGCTGCTTCGTAGGCCAGCAGCCAGCCTAGGAGTTGTCTGCTCTGGAGTCATAGCATCCTCCTTGTCCCTCCTTCTCCTCTGGTTCCGTCACCTGTAGCCAAAGGAGTGGCTGTCACACTGTCAAACACGGTTTCCCACAGCTGTTCAGTCCATGGGGACTGGGTATAGACTCCCATGCTGGGCACAGCATGCATCATGACCAAAATGTCTAAAGGAACACCCAGTACTGTGTGTGGAAAATGAGAAAACCACGTTAGTCTAGGAAGGGGCTTTAGGAGCCAAGTAGTCCTATCTTCCCCTTGAAATAGGAATTTTACTAATAGCCCAGACAGATATAGGGTCATCTACCCTTTGCTTGAAAGCTTTCAGCCAACGCCATCTTTCCAAATGGAATAGCTCTACTTATAAGAGAATTCTTCCTTATGTTGAGCTGAAATCAGCCTCCTTGTGACTTCTACTCATTGGTCTTAGTTCAGCCCTATTGGGTAATCCAAAGGGAAGTTGAATCCCCATCCACACAGCAGCTCCACCTAGTCCCAGTGCCTCCACCATTTCTCGTGACATGGTTTGCTGGTGCTTTTCTGTCCTGTCGCTCACCCTCACACATGCCACAGGTTGCCTTACCTGCAGTGCTCGTTACTCAGCACTGTTCCGGGGCGGGTCTGACCATTATTCCAGAAGCCTGGGGCAGATGGGAAGGTAGAAAGACTGTAGGCTTTGGGGTGCAACAGATGCATTCTTGAATGCTGGCTCTGCCGTTTACCACCTGTGAACCCTTGGGCGGTACCTCTTCCCCTACTGCAAATCCTTTCTGTAGTGAGGGGAAGGAAGGAAACTTCTTCTGTCTCGGTTTCCTTATTATCTTACTTCGGGCTGCTGTAACAAAGTGCCACAGACTGGGTCACTTACAAACAACAGATACTCATTTCTCCAAGTTCTGGAGCCTGCAAGTCTGAGATCAGGGTGTCAGTGTAGTCAGGTGAGGACCATTTCTTGCTTCCTAGCCAGTGACTTCTCGCTGTGTCCTCACATGGTGGAAGGGGCAGGGGATCTCTCAGGACCCTCTTTTAAAAGGGGCCAATCGCCTCCATGAGGGCTCCACCCTTATGGCTAAAGCACCCCTCAAAGGCCCCACCTCCTAATACCATCATCTTTAGGGGGTAGGATTTCAACATATGAATTTTGAGGGGAACACATTCAGACCGTAGCACTTATCTATAAAGTATGGAAATAATATTTTCTTCAAAGGGTTGTTACGTGGATTAAATAAAGCTTTGTAATTTAGGGCAGCGCTTCTCAAACTTGGATGGGCGCAAGAATCACCCGGGGATCTTTGTACAAAGCGGATTCTGATTGCATCAGTCTAGGGCGGGCTCCGAGATTCTGCATTTGTAACAGGCTCCCAGGTGACGCCCAAGCTGTGGTTCATGGACCATGTTTGAATAGCAAGGATGTAGGACACCTGGCACAGTGCCTGGCATTTAGCAGAGCTCAATAAATGTTCATTCTCTCTTCCTCTGTCCTTTTCATGACCCCTTCTCGCCATACTCCAAACTTAGATTAACCTTTAATTTTCATCCCATCCCTATGTCATAAAGTGAGAAAGCACACGTCCAATTAAGATAAGCCTTGGAAGCTTCCCTTCCAAATCCTTCATCTGAGGAGTAAAGACTGTCTTGGCAGAGAGGGGTACATTCTTAAAAGGGGAGAAATGTTTTTCAAGTCCTAAATCAAACACTAAGCTGCCATGCTGTAGGAACAATAGAGCTTGTGTGGCTGTTTGTCACCCGAAGTTCTAAAAGGGCCGGCACGGTCCGTTGTTAATATTAGGAGACAGCCCATCTGCTGGGGCAGCTTCCATCAAATGGAAGTTGTCATCTCATTAAGTGGACGACAGCTGGGCAGCATACGTTGATGAAGTCACCAAAACCTTGTCATCGAGGTGCTGTAGGAGGCTGACGCAGCTGATCCTTCCAGAAACAATATGTATGCTGTTGCCATGACATGGAAAAATCAAGTCTGATTAGGCTGAGATTTTGTGAGTCAGATTAGAAAATGCTAATAAATTTTGGCAGGAGCTACATACTGATAATTCTATTCTTTATTTTCTCACTCTTAATAATGAAGGCTGCACTGTTTTCTCTGGTTCTTCATTCAAAGACACTGAAGAAAAAAAAAAACCTCGCAAATACATCCAAATATAAATTCAGCCTTTACAAATGCAAACACAAATTCCAAAAAGAAACTGTTTTTCTTTTTTATTTCTATAGTGCCTTTTGCTGCTAAATTTTTCTTAAGGGTTGAAATGAGTCAATTGAGCATTCTCTCAAGTGGTCAATGAATTATAGACAGTGGCTTGCACAGCTCAAGAACTTTTTTTTATCTGAGCTTTACTTGTAGCTGTCTTAACGTCTATAAAATACATTGTTAAAATTACGTGTCTGGAATGCCTTTAAGTGAAAAATGAGACTCTCCTTTGTTACTTAATTTTATTTGTCATGATACATTTTAACTTTTAAGCTGATTTTGTTAGCGGTTCTGTTAGATATAGTTCAGTTATGTTTTAGAGCATTGAATATAAACTTTCATATTTTTTTTCCTTTTTGTTTTATTGAGGTCATAATAGTTGATAACATTGTGGAATTTCAGTTGTACATTATTATTTGTCCATCACCATATATATGTGCCCCTTTACCCCTCATGCCCACCCCTAACCTCCTCCTCCTCTGGTAACCACTAGTCTATTCACGTTGTCCATGTGTTTGTTTATCTTCCACATATGAGTGAAATCATATGGTATTTGTCTTTCTCCATCTAGCTAATTTCGCTTAATGTCATACCCTCAAGATCCATCCATGCTGTTGCAAATGGGATAATTTTGTCTTTTTTATGGCTGAGTAGTATTCCATTGTATATATATACACACCACATCTTTATCCATTCATCAGTCGATGGGCACTTGGGTTGCTTCCACATCTTGGCTATTGTGAATAAAGCTGCAATGAACATAGGGGTGCATAAGTCTCTTCGAATTGCTGATTTCATGCTCTTTGGATAAATACCCAGTAGTGAGATAGCTGGGTCATATGGTATTTCTATTTTTAATTTTTTGAGAAATCTCCACACTGTTTCCATAGTGGCAGCACCAGATATTTTTTGTCTTGGTGATTATAGCCATTCTAACCAGTGTGAGGTAATATCTTACTGTAGTTTTGATTTGCATTTCCCTGATGATTAGTGATGTTGAGCATCTTTTCATGTGCCTATTGGCCATCTGTATATCTTCTTTGGAAAAATGTCTGTTCGTATCCTCTACCCATTTTTTTGCTTGGCTTGTTTGTTTTTTTGTTGTTGAGTTGTGTGAGTTCCTTATATATTATGGAAATAAACCGCTTGTCAGACATATGGTTTGTAAATATTTTCTCCCAGTTGCTGGATTGTCTTTTCGTTGTGTTCCTGGTTTCCTTTGCCTTGCAGAAGCTCTTTGGTCTGATGAAGTCCCACTTGTTTATTTTCTAGTTCCCTTCCCGAAGTAGACGTGGTATTCAAAAAGATCCTTCTAAGACCAATGGCAAAGAGTGTACTGTCTATATTTTCTTCTAGAAGTGTTATGATTTCGTGTCTTACCTTCACGTCTTTCATCCATTTTGAGTTAATGTTTGTGTATGGCTAAAGAGAATGGTCTACTTTCATTCTTTTGCATGCTGATGTCCAGTTTTCCCAACACCATTTATTGAAGAGAATTTCCTTTCTCCATTTTGTGTTTTTAGCTCCTTTGTCAAAGATTAGCTGTCCATGTGTGGTTTTATTTCTGGGCTTTCAGTTCTGTTCCATTGATCTGTGTGTCTGTTTTTGTGCTAGTACTACACTGTTTTGATTACTATGGCTTTGTAGTATGTTTTAAAGTCAGGGATTGTGATGCCTCCAGCTGTGTTCTTTTTTTCTCAGGATTGCTTTAGCTGTTTGGGATCTTTTGTTGCCCCAAAAATGAATTTTAGGATTCTTTGTTCTATTTCCGTGAAGAACGTCATTGGGATCGCATTGAATCTGTAGATTGCTTTAGGCAGTATGGACATTTTAACTATGTTTATTCTTCCAGTCCACGTGCATGGAATATCTTTCCACTTCTGTATGTCATCATTGATTTCTTTCACTAATGTCTTATAGTTTTCATTGTATAGTCTTTCACCTCCTTGGTTAAATTTATTCTGAGATATTTTATTCTTCTTGCTGTGATTGTAAATGAGATCGTATTCTTGAGTTCTCTTTCTGTTAGTTCGTTATTAGAGTGTAGAAATGCAACTGATTTTGTAAGTTGATTTTGTACCATGCAGCTTTGCTATAGTTGTTTATTATTTCTAATAGTTTTCCGATGGATTCTTTAGGGTTTTCTGTATGTAGAATCATGTTGCCTAGAAACAGGGAGAGTTTCACTTTTTCCTTTCCAATTTGGATACCATTTATTTCTTTTTCTTGCATAATTGCTCTGGCCAAAACCTCCAGTACTATGCTGAATAAGAGCGGTGAGAGTGGGCACCCTTGTCTTGTGCCTGTTCTCACAGGGATGGCTTTCAGTTTTTCCCTGTTGAGTATGATGTTGGTGGTGGGTTTGTCATATGTGGCCTTTACTATGTTGACGTACTTTCCTTCCATACACATTTTATTGAGTTTTTTTTTTATCATAAATGGATGTTGGATCTTATCAAATGCTTTCTCTGCATCTGTTGAGATGATCATGCGGTTTGTATTCCTCATTTTGTTAATGTGGTGTAACACATTGATTGATTTGTGTATGTTGAACCATCCCTGCATCCCTGGTATAAATCCCACTTGATCATAGTCTATGATCCTTTTAATGTATTGCTGTATTCGGTTTGCCAATATTTTGTTGAGGATTTGTGCACCTCTGTTCATCAGTGATATTGGCCTGTAATTTTCCTTCTTTGTGTTGTCCTTGTCTGGCTTTGGGATCAGGGTGAAGTTGGCCTTATAAAATGTGTTAGGAAGTGTTCTGTCTTCTTCAGTTTTTCGGAATAGTTTGAGAAGGATAGGTATTAAGTCTTGTTTGAACGTTTGGTAGAATTCCCCAGATAAGCCATCTGGTCCTGGACTTTTATTTTGGGAGAGGTTTTTGATTACTGTTTCAGTCTTTTTACTTGTGATTGGTCTATTCAGATTCTCTATTTCTTATTGATTCACTTTTGGGAAATTGTAAGAGTCTAAGAATTTAGCCATTTCTTCTTGATTGTCCAATTTGTTGGCATATAATTTTTCATAGTATTCTCTTATAATCCTTTGTATTTCTATGGTATCCATTGTAATTTCTCCTGTAATTGTAATTAGAATTTCATTTCTAATTTTATTTATTTGAGCCTTTTTTCTCTTTTTCTTAGTGTGGCTAAGGGTTTGTCAATTTTGTTTATCTTCTCAAATAACCAGCTCTTGGTTTCATTGATCCTTTCTACTGTTTCTAATGGTTCCAATGTCATTTATTTCTGCTCTAATTTTTATTTCCCTCCTTCTGCTGATCTTGGGCTTGGTTTGTTCTTCTATTCCTAGCTATGTTAGGTATAGATTAAGATTGCTTATTTGAGGGGTTTTTTTTTGCTTGTTAAGATGGGCTTGTATTGCTATGAATTTCCCTCTTAGGACCACTTTTGCTGCATCCCATTTGAGTTGGTATGGTGTATTTTCATTCTAATTTGTCTCCAGATATTTTTCTATTTCTCCTTTAATTTCTTCAAAGATCCATTGATTGTTCAGTAACATGTTATTTAGTTTCCACACATTTGTCACTTTCCCATCTTTTTTATTCTGGTTGATTTCTTGTTTCATAGCATTATGGTCAGAAAAGATGCTTGATATGATTTCAATCTTCTTAAATTTATTAGGCTTGCCTTGTTTCCCAATTCTCTGTCTTTGAGAATGTTCCATGTACACTTGAGAAGAATGTGTATTCTGTTTTGGGGGGGATTTTTTGTTTGTTTGGAGGAAGATTGGTCCTGAGCTAACATCTGTTGCCAATTTTACTCTTGTTTTCTTCTCCCCAAAGCCCCCAGTACCTACTTGTATGTTCTAGTTGTAGGTCGTTACAGTTCTGCTTTATGGGATGCCACCTCAGCATAGCCTGATGAGCCGTGCTAGGCCCGTGCCCAGGACCTGAACCAGTGAAACCCCAGGCCACCAAACTAGAGTATACAAACTTAACCACTCAGCCATGGGGCCAGTCCCCAATCTTCCTTTTTTGCTTGAGGAAGATTGTCTCTGGGCTAACATCTGTGCCAGTCTTCCTCTATTTTATGTGGGATGCTGCCACAGCATGGCCTGACAAGCATTGCCAGGTCTACACCTGGGATCCGAACCCATGAACACCAGGCTGCCAAAGTGGAGCACATGAACTTAACCACTACACCATGGGCCAGCCCCTGTATTCTGTTGTTTTTGGATAGAGTGTTCTATATATATATATCTATTAAATCTGTCTGGTCTAGTTTTTCATTTAATTCCGCTATTTCCTTGTTCACTTTCAGTCTGGATGATCTATCCATTGATGTAAGTGGGGTGTTAAGGTCCCCTACTGTTATTGTGTTGCTATTAATATCTCTTTTTAGTTCTGTTAATAGTTGCTTTCTGTACTTTGGGGCTCCTGTGTTAGGTGCATATATATTTATAAGTGTTATGTCCTCTTGGTGGAGTGTCCTCTTTATCATTGGATACTGCCCCTTTTTGTCTCTCATTGTCTTTTTTGTCTTGAAGTCTATTTTGTCAGATATAAGTATGGCAACACCTCCTTTCTTTTGTTTGCCATTAGCTTGGACTATCATCTTCTGTGCCTTCACTCGGAGCCTGTGTTTGTCTTTAGAGGTGAGATGTGTTTCCTGGAGGCAGCATATTGTTTTTAATCCATCCAGCCACTCTGAGTCTTTTGATTGGAGAATTCAATCCACTTACATTTAAAGCGATTATTGTTATATGAGGGCTTAATGCTGCCATTTTATCACTTGTTTTCCAGTTGTTCTGTATTTCCCTTGTTTCTCGTCCCATGTATTTCAGGCTGCCAATTCAGTTTGGTGGTTCTCTAGGATGGTTTTCTCAGTTTTCTCTTTATTTATCATTTGTGTCTCTGTTCTGATTTTTTCTTTAGTGGTTACCATGAGGTTTGTATAAAAGATCTCACAGATGAGAAAGTCCATTTTCTGATAGACTCTTATTTCCTTAGTCTAAGCAGATCCCTTTTTCTTCCCCATCTAATTTATTGTTGTCATAACTTATCCTGTTTTGTGTTGTGAGTTTGTGTTAAAATATAGGGATGATATTTATTTTTGATGTTTTCCTTCCTTTTATTTTTAATGTTATAATTAAGTGTTTTCTAACCTGTTCTGATAGAGAGCTGCAATTTTCTGATTTCATTTGCCTATTTATCTCCACGCTCAAGCCTTTGTAAACCCTTTTTTATTTTTCAGGTATGAGGGCCTTCCTGATCATTTCTTGTAGGGGGTGTCTTATGGTGGTGATGAACTCCCTCAGCTTTTGTTTATCTGGGAAAGTTTTTATTTCTCCATCATATCTGAAGGATATTTTCACTGGATAGAATATTCTTGGTTGAAAGTTTTTGTCTTTCAGAGTTTTGAATATATCATTCCAATCTCTCCTAGCCTGTAAGGTTTCTGCTAATAAATCAGCAGAAAGCCTGATAGGGGTTCCATTGTAGGTTATTTTCTTCTGCATTGCTGCCATTAATATTTTTTCTTTGTCATTGACTTTTGCCAGTTTTACTAATATATACCTTGGAGAATGTCTTTTTACATTGATGTACTTAAGAGTTATATTAGCTTCTTTTACTTGTAATTCCAACTCTGTCCCCAGGTTTGGGAAGTTCTCAGCTATTGTTTCTTTGAATAAGCTCTCTGCTCCTTTCTCCCTCTCGTCTCCCCCTTGAATACCTATAATTCTTATGTTGCATTTCCTAATTGAGTCGGGTATTTCTCGCAGAATTTCTTCATTTCTTTTTAGTCTTAGTTCTGTATCCTCCTCCATCTGAATCATTTCTATATTTCTGTCCTCTATAATATCAGCTCTATTCAAGGACTTACGATTTTTCTTTATCTCATTCATTGTATTTTTCATCTCCAACATTACTGATTGGTTTTTCTTTATAGTTTCCATCTCTTTTGTGAAGAATTCCCTCTGTTCATTAATTTTATTCCTGATTTCATTGAACTGTCTTTCTGAATTTTTTTGTAACTCATTGAGTTTTTTTATGATAGCTATTTTGAATTCTCTGTCATTTAGCTTATAAATTTCTTTGCCTTCAGGATTAATTTTTGGGTACTTCTCATTTTCCTTCTGGTCTGGAGTATTAATATATCTCTTCATACTATTTGATGGGGTGGATTTGTGCCTTCATGTAGTGGTAGCATCTGGCCCTAGATTCCACCTACTGCCATTGGAAGGTGGGGGGAGGTGGCAGGAGCTGTGTATTCTGAGCCTGCCACGACCCCTGGCAGCTGTGCCTGACCTTTGGTAGCTATGCTGAGAGAGCCCATCTCTGTTTGCCCACTTGCCACTGCTAATTTACACACTGTATGCACTGGCACTTTGGCAGGGTCCCTTGCTCGAGCTGACTGCAGAGCTAGTGCACCAGGCAGGAGATGAGGCCCTTTCTTTCATGTGTGATCCAAGGAGGACTCCTGCTTTGCCTTTGCTCTCTGCCCTCCCGGGCTCCTCGGGTTTGTGAATACATCCCCACAATTGCTTTGTCTCCTCACTGTGGAGCTTTTGTACAGGCTGTGAAGGAACTTGGAGAGCGAAGGCATTCCACGGAGGACTGCTTTGTCCTCCTCCTCTCAGAGCTGAGCACAATCCTGTGCCCTAGGTTGTTGAAGTTGGGGGAGGCAGAGGCTTACACCCTTCCACTGCCTCCTGGAGGGTCCAGCACCTCCACCTTCAGCTGTGGTGCTGTGTGGGTCCCTCAGACACCTGTTGTGTTGTGTGAAAGTCCTCTGTTGGTTTATGAATGTCCTTTTCATTGTTTCTTAAGGGGGAAAGTCTAAGGGAAGACCTCACTCCACCATGATGCTGATGTCCATGATGCTTAGTCCAGACTTTCTTATGTTTTTAAACCAAAATTCCTGATACACAGAACTTCAAAATTTTTTAAATAAATAAGCATTATGGAATTTTCCTCATCACCCTCTGGGTTAATAGTAGAAAAACTAATAGCAGGAAGAAAATATTTTAAATATTTATTGCTACATAATAACATAAACATGAAAATTTTCTTGAAGGCTGTGGTGAAACCCAACAGTGGTGTCTCTGGGGAGTGAGATTGGGGGTCAGGAGAGAAGGAGACTTTACCTTTCACTCTATACCTTTCCATATAGGTTTTTTTTTTTTTTTAAGTTTCAGCATGTATCTCTTTTATAATAATTTTTAATAGTTACAATAGTAAAGATACCCCACCAGAAGAAATGTCAGAAGAGTAAAGAAAAATCCACTGGAAAGTCAGCACACCATAGGTGTTGTGGGAGCCCAGATGTTGGGTGGGCCACCTCAGCTGTGACAGGGGACACGAGCTGTTATCAGGGTGAGCAGGAGCCCAACTCTGCAACTTCTCTGCAGACCCAAATGGACAATAAGAGAGAATTCACTCAGCGTGTCACCGAGAGCCAGGAGGACACCAGAGCTGGCATTTTGATGGCTGGTCATTCACCAGAAGGGCATAAGTAATTCAAATAGGGAATATGAGTAGTGAGAGTTTTTTCCTTTCTTTTTTTGGTCACGATCACTGGCTCTCCTTACTTTTCATCCTTTTTGTGCAAGTATCTGTGTGTGTGTGTGTATGTGTGTGCATGTGTGTGTGTGTGTGTAGGATACTGTGGTGCTGGCAGAAGAACCTACAGAAGGTAAGCAGGTTTGCCCTGTGGTTCATTGAGGCTCAGATAATCTGGAGACTCACAGTAATGATGACTGTTGAAACACTGGTTTGTTTGATATTAAAGGGCATCTGAAGGGGAAAAGGATAGCAAACAGCTTGCTTTAGGGATGAGCTTGCTCTGCATGCTGTGTGCTTGAGACCTTTTCTGGTTTTGCCGCAGCTATGCTAGTTTAGGCTGATCCAGACACAGACATCTAGGCTGCTTTGGGTCTGGAGGGGATCCTGGGAGAGCTAATCTCAGGCTGTCTGGAGTCCCAGGTGCTCAGTTTCTTGTGACTGTGGTCCAGAGACTCTGCCTTGTGTTAAGAGCATGAAAGCAGAAGCCTCTGGGACCCCAGGATCCTGAGTCAGGAGTCCAGAAATGCAAGGAGCACCCCTCTCTGAGCTCTTGCTCATAGTGCATCAAGTGCTGTGGCTGGTTTCCTCTGTAGGTGCAGCTTAGAAAAGTTGCTATACATCTTTTTAAAGTTAAGTTTTACTTGTAAAAGTTTCACACATTCACAAATGTAGAAAGAGTAGTATGATGAAGAGATCTACATTTTCAAGTTTTGCTGCACTTGCTTTGTTTGTCACTTTTTTTCTTTTCCTCCTTCCCTTCCTTTTTCTTTGTTATTGCTGAAGTTTTAAAGGGCATCCAGATCCCCTGTCATTTGACCCCTACATTCTGAGTAAGTCTATCTCTAAAAATTCAGGTTGTGCTTCTTAAGGGACTGGTGTCTGCCTCTCAGACCAGTGTAGGAGTACAGTAGCACAGGAGTCCTTGAAGACATCTTCATGCCCCGTCAATCATTCAGGGAGTCTACCCTAGTGGTCACCACCATCTTGTCTTTCCCATGGAGCATGGGCATTGGCAGTATAGAATTCGTGGCCCATGCCCATGGAAATGCTAGGGCTTAAATGGGCTCTGACCCCACAACCCTCTCTTGGCTCCCTCCCACCACACCTACCCGTCTCTACCCAGACCACTGCTCATGGACCTCCCAGTGGGGTCAATGGACCTCAGCAATTATGAGTCTTCCAAGTGCTGCTCTCAGGACTTCCAATCTTGTGTAAGAGATGCTCTGTAAAAAGATGAAGACATAGATCTAGACTAACTGCTCATTACTCTTTCATTCATCCAGTTAGTCATTCATCAAACATCTGTTAAGAGCTTTACTCTGTTGCTTTTTATTAATTAGAGAATTGAAGCCCAGAGAGGTAAAAGTAGCAGGGCATGTAAGAAATAAAATCTCTTGTACTTGTTTTTGTTCAAGCTTACCCACATCTCCAGAGTGCAACACAATGCTCTTACCTACACACCTATTTGAGCGCTCCTTCCCAGTTATAGCAACACCCTACACCTGGCCTTTTCTCCCTACTAAGCACCTTTCATCTGATCCTTAGAACCTCAGGTGCTTCTTGAGCTCAAATGTGAATTTTAGTTCCAGATGGCTAGATCTTGACCATACATCATGATTAAAGACTTTTGGAGCTGATAACCTTCCATGTTTATTCTGCAATTTAATAAAAACTTCATGCTTCAGAGCCTAGAAATAGGTTTAAGAGGGAAGGAAAAATACTTTATGGTTCATTTAATATAAAATGTGAATTCATGGAAGGAACTATGTCTGTCTCCATTCTCTACAATTCTATAGATAATTTTGGCCCTTGGCAAATAGTAACTAATGTTTTCATGACTTTGATCTTAGGTCTCTGTCTGGTTAGAACAGATTTGGTTCAGAAGCCCCCAAAGAATCTTTAGGCCCATAACAGTTGGTCTCATTCTGAAGCTGAGGCCTCTGCCCCCTGCACCTAATTTGCTCAGTTTTGCATTGAGTCTGTTACTGATGGAGATTCAACTGCAGACAGTGCAGCCTAGACTGGTGGGCCTGTGTTTGTCAATTTACATTTCTTGTGGTGAGTTCCTTTAGGATAAGATCAGGCCAGTCTAGGAATCACAGAACCCTCCAGGGATGGAGACTTAGTTCCCTGAAACCATGATATTGACACACTCACCACTTTCACTCTGTTCTTTTCCTGACTTTAATCTGATGTCTTTCCTGTTGTGGGGCACGTTGAGACTCAATGGTGTAAGGAAAGGTTACAAGCCCTTAGAGTTGTCTTGAGGGAAGAATCAAATGGTTGCTAATGGTACAGAGCTTACTTTGTGAAGGAAACGCGTGTGTTTGTGTATCTGTTTGACTACCTTTTTACGTAAAACACAAGGGCAATGTCCCTATGAAGAATCACTGTACCATACCGGTCTACACTGACCCTCCAGACCTACCCCAAGTCTGTGATGATCCTATTTCTCCTGTTACATAAGGGTATTTCCTCCATGTAGAAAATGTTTCGGCCAAGGATCTTTGCAACCGTGTGTCTGAACCCGTTTCACCTCTGCTATAGCTAAGAAAAAACTGAGGACAAAGAAATTAGGAGACCCAGCCAATACCGCATGATTTAAGGATAGCTGTGCAAAGTCTGGAGATTCAGTCTAGGGTTGGCTGTTAACGCTCACCATCCGTGTGTTCTGTGTTTATTGCATGTAATCAACACATGGTCCTGATGCTGAGGAGCTTTGCTAGTGGGGGAAATGGACAGGGAAACAAATCGTTATCATGCAGACTGGTCAGTGAGTGGCAGGATTGGGTCCAGGTCTAGAGGTAGCACCGGGGAGAGAAGGAGTCACTGGGGCTTAAAAGACTGAAAAGAAGTCCCCGGGTGACAAGAGAGTAAAGGCACTCAAGATTCCCTGCAGACCCCTTGCTCCCCTGATGGAGTGACAGGGCTTGCTCTCAGAGTCTTTGATAGTAGCCCCTACTCTGCTTTACCAAATGTCTTGACTTCAGCAGAATTATTGATTAATCTTGCCCATGCAGCAGTCTAGCCATTGAGTTCAAGTACCAAGGGGTGATAACTCCACCGCAAATTTTTTTTTTTTTTTTTTTTTTTTTTTTTTTTTTTAAAGATTTTATTTTTTCCTTTTTCTCCCCAAAGCCCCCCGGTACATAGTTGTGTATTCTTTGTTGTGGGTTCCTCTAGCTGTGGCATGTGGGACGCCGCCTCAGCGTGGTCTGACGAGCAGTGCCGTGTCCGCGCCCAGGATTCGAACCGATGAAACACTGGGCCGCCTGCAGCGGAGCGCGCGAACTTAACCACTCGGCCACGGGGCCAGCCCCCCACCGCAAATTTTTATATTCTTAACAACAAGAAACAAACAATTAGAAAATGAGCAAACGGCTTTAATAGACATTTGTCCACAGAAGATATACAAATGGCCGATAAGAACATGAAAAGATGCTCAGCATCAGTAGTCATTAGGGAAATGCAAATCAAAACCACAATGAGACACCACTTTACTCTCATTAGGATGGCTATTGTAAAAAACAACAACAACAACAAGGGAAAATAACAAGTCTTGACAAGGATGTGGAGAAACTTGGAATACAGTGTCCTGCTGGTGAGAATGTAAAACGATGCCGCCTCTGTGGAAAATGGTGTGAGGTTCCTCAAAAAGCAAAACGTAGAATTACCATATGATCCAGCAATTCCACTTCAACATAAATACCCAAAGAAATTGAAACTAGGGACTCAGACAGATACCTGCACTCCAGTATTCATAGCAGCGTTATTCATGGTACCTAAAAGGAATTCATTATGTGAACTTATCATTAATTCACAGTTAGCAAATACTCAGCACAAAATACCATCCTGAGTTCTTGAGGATTACGAGAGAGAAGACAACATCCCAGACCCCAGAGATATGTGATCCAATGGGCATTGAACCTCCATAACCAGCAGACAGTTGATTACAGAACACAAATTTAGTAACAAGGGAGAGTGAGAAGTTAATCCTCAGTAGAAGGTTTGGGGAGGTTTCTTGGAAGAAGGAGGGTTTCAGCTGGGATTTGAAAAAGGACTAGAACTTCAACAGGTGGATGTAAAAGGGAACCAATCTGTTATATGCTCATAGGTCCCTGCATGTTGTTGAATGTCGGGTCCCCATCTTCCTCTTATCCGCAGAGTTGCTTCTGATGAAAGATCCTGGACCTAAGGTCGGAGTCCATGTTTTGCTTATGGCTCCAGTTGAAGAGCTTGCTAGAGGAAGTCACATCTAGTTTTAGGATGAGATCCACCATCTAATTTTAGGAAGTCCTTCATCTTACAGATAGATGGACTGAGGCCTAGAGAGGGTCAAATTCAACCCAGTCCCAGTGCCTCTACTGGCCATTCCAGTGGATGTATTTTGTCTAGAAAGTTCCCAGGCCAAGTCAGGGAAGTGGTCTGGATTTCCTATGGCTCTGCTAAAAATAAAAAATCAATTGATGAAAATAAAGAATCACAAAGTGGACTGGAAGTACTTCTTATTTTAAAACATTGCTATTTATCTCATATGTAATTTTTAAAAATCTCCTTTAAAGAATAGAATTTTTACATATACTCTGAGATGAACCACATTTACCAGTTAAGTAACTTACAAAGTGTCAAGAAAAGACAAAATAAGCCAGCTTCAAAACCTCTATTCAACAGAGCTTGGAATGGATAAGAAGCTGAAAGGTATTAATGAGATGTGGAGAAAGTCAGGTTTCTTCTCTCAATCAGAGGAAAAGAAAGGTGATTACCAACTGTAGCAGAAACAAGAATGTCTTAAAGTCACAGCCCCAAATACAAAGCAAACTAAAATATAGCATGATTTTGAGAAATTTAGGGATGTAAGAAAGAATATTCCATTTGCCACCTTCTCCTTAAATGAAACAAGAGTCAAAATACTGGGTCTGTAAAAAAAGAAGTTGTGGCCTATTGCAGTGAACGATATTTACGTAAATCACCATGTTTTAAATGCTGTTGACTGGCTTTTCAACGTTAAAATCCACTTACAGATAAAATAGGTAAGAGGAATATATTTACGGAACAAGAATGGAAGTGTAATCAGTCCCAACAATGTAGAAGCAAAGTGGAGAAGTTGAGAGGTGGGAATGGTGGGGGAGAGAGAGAGCTCGGTGGGGCTGTCACACTCTTCCTATATGACAAGAAGTCCAAATGCTGCACCGCATTGATGCGTGAGTAAGCTGAGGTTTTAAGTTTATTACCTGAGTTACAAATTTGGGTAACTAGATTGGGTAACTAATAGAATTAAAGAGAATAATATACTCTAGCTATTTGAAGGGGTTCAGAGCATGCCACTCCAAAATATGCCACTTTGGCATATTTGTTATTTTGAGCCGAAAGCACTTGAGAAGCAGCAGGTGCAGGAAGAGTTCTCTGACCTCCCCCTTTCTTCCTAAAATCAAGTCATTAAGTTCCCGTGGGAAAAGTGCCCTGCCTATACCAGGAAGACAGGAAGATTCTTATCGCCAGAGCCTGGGCCTCAGTGCCAAAATGGACCTGTACAAGCAAACCTACTGAAATAACTCTTCCATTAGTTTCCCCCATAGGGTTCTTAGTCACTTTCCCACAATTTACTGTCCCTAACCCAAGTCCCTTTGTCTTGTCACATCCCCTTAATTTATCGTTCTTTGCGTAAAATGTATATAAGCTTTTGGGCCTAACAGCTTCTTCAGGTGTTTGTTTTCCTTTCAAGACTCCTGTGTACATGTAAAAACGTTAAATAAAATTTGTATGCTTGTCTTCTGTCTTATGTCAGTTATTTCTTATGCCAGAATCTTAAGGTTCTGGCTACAGAGTATAAGAGGGTAGAAGGAAGGTTTTCCTCCTCTACACTATCAAAAACTGGAAGGACTGGGAAGGGGAGAGGAAGCAGTATAAATTAAATCATAATTTTTCAGGATGCACAGTTAATTATAATGTCTACAGAAATAGCAGTCTAAGTATATTATGAGTTATGAAGATAATCCCCAGAACTAAGACAGTGATTCTAAGTAGCAACCTCTGGGAAATGGTACTAAAAGTGAGGGAGATGAGGCAGAGACACAATTTTAATGTCATATAAGCAATTGCTTTGGTAAAAAAAAATGAGAAAAAAAGTTGTATTGACTGGCAGCAAAATTTGTTCAGAGGAGTGACATGACAGTCAGATATCCTAGTGAACTCTAGTTAATTAGTTTTTGAAATTTAGTGATGAGAAAATACTAAATGTAACTACAGATATTTCACTGCCGAAAATTTAACATGTAGCCTGTAGGGGCTGGCCCCACGGCTGAGTGGTTAAGTTTGCACGCTCCACTTCAGCAGCCTGGGGTTTGCCGGTTCAGATCCTGGGCACAGACCTACCCACTGCTCATCAAGCCATGCTGTGGTGGCGTCCCCCGTAGAAGAACTAGAATGCCTTACAACTGGGATATACAGCTATGTACTGGGGATTTGGGGAGAAAAAACAAAAAAGAAAGATTGGCAACAGATGTTAGCTCAGGGCCAATTTTCTTCACCAAAAAAAACCCCTTTATAAAACCCTCCAGGAAAAAAAATGTAGCCTGTAAGCTTTTTTAATTTTCTGAAATTTGCCCTGATGCAGGAAAAAGAATTAATTCAACTCTGATAGGTGAATATCACTTTTGTTAAGAAAGAGCTTGGATTTTTTTTGAGGTGAGACAAAATAAACTGCTGTGAGGTACTTCTCACAGGTGGAAAATGCCTGGCATACTCCGGAATTTAGCCTATTTAATATAACATTTAAGCTCTTTCCTTGTGCAAAATTTTCAACTTATCTTTTCCCCGTAAGAACACAGCTCTGATTTAATAATGCCAATCATTGAAAAACAGCATTTACTATATAAACATTCACTTTGGACATAGTTATTTCCAAGACCTGGGAGCCGGGCTCCAGGATCGCACCCCACAGGGCTGTGTAGGTGCAGTCTTCGGGTCAGGTGCACTGACTGGGGTGTAGGCTCCTGGGGAATGCTGCCAGGCAATGCCACGTCTCCGCGGTGCCATCCTGTGGTTGTGATGCGAAATTAGAGCGTATTTTCCTTTTCTTCTCTCAGGAAGGCCCTTTCGTCTACTTGTCTTTGGTAGGGAACATTGCAGATTCTGATGGCTTGATTGCTTCATTGTGTAAGTAATTTAAAACATTTGCATTTAAAATGTTTGAGATTAATTGCAAGTCAATTAAATGAGTGCCTGTATCACGTATTGCATTATTTCATTGATATGAAATGTCCAGAATAGATGACTCTATAGAGACGGATTATAGATTAGTGATTGACTAGGATCATGGGGGGAGGGGTGGGGGAAATGGGAGATGGGAGTGACTGACAATGGGTATGGGTTTCTTTTGGGGGGTAATGAAATGTTCTCGAATTAGATGGTGGTGACTCCAATCTGTAAATATACTAAAAGAATATGTAGAATTGTACACTTTAAATGGATGAGTTATATGGCACGTGAATTATATCTCAGTAAAACTGTATATTAAAAAATGTTTGCAGTGAGTGCAGATTGAAGAGCTTGCAATATTTAAGCTGAGTGTTCATACATTTAATACTAATTTTCTTCTTATTGTGTGTATATATATATATTTGCGTATCTATTTATATATATATATATATATATATATATATATATATATATCTGTAGTCTTGTAGATAATTTCCAAAAATCTCCCTGCTTTGCGGAGGTATTCACTAGTTTTCCCTATCTTCTTCATGCTCACTGTAAATCAATCAACATTCAGTCAGTCAGTATCGACGCCCTCCCAGGTCGTATGTGAATTTTGACAAATAGATGAGCTGTGCAACAACAGGGTCCTTTGCCACTCTCATAGAACTGCCTTGCACAGGATAACTTCTTCAGACTTTGTGTCTGAAATTCTGCATTGTTCATCACCTTTTTCCCGTGATTCTGAAATCATATCCTCCAGCCAGGATCTGTGTTGGGACAGCTGTTCACCACTAGTGTTAGGAAACTTCTAGAGAATTGAGTCAGCTACAGTTTAGTGCTTCTCAGAGCAAAACATGTGTCCTCTCTGATGCCTCTCAGGTCCTCTCCAGTGTCGCTCAGGGAGCCTGCGCCCCCGCACCTGGAATCCCACTCCTTCAGTTCCAGGGTCTGAGTGAAACACAGCCGAGCCCTTTCTGGTCATTAGGCTGGATTAAACTGTGCTTGAGAACTGCCGGGGAAGCCCGGGGGCTGAAGGACCCAGCCCAAGTCATTGTCCTTCTGTCCTGGTGGCCCTGCCTGGCATCAGAGAAAGGGAACAGCCCAGATTTGGCTCAGACCCGTGAAATGCAAATGTGTAACGTGATCTTTATCCGTCATCTTCAATTTACATTTTCACCTTACAAAAAGTGGAAACTCATTTAATAGAGGTGCCCTTTATTCTCACAAAAGTGAAAATCCATGATGTAAAAAATATAAGGCAGTGCTTTTCGGATTTTAATGTGCACAGAATTGCCTGGGGCTCTTGTTAAACTACAGATGCTGATTCAGAGGGTCTGGGTTAAGACCTCCCACATGTTAATCGGTGGCCCGTCCTTTGATTCACCAGGATATAGAGCTGGGCTACAAACATTATGTAGACCCCATTAAAGAAAAATTATTCTTTAATTTTTAAAGAGGAACCAGTTGCAATAGGGGTCTTGCAGTAGGGAAGAGAGATCAGGCTCAACTCTAAAAGCAACGACGACAAGTGGGGATTTACAGCCAAGGAGCCAGGTAGGGGTCAGTGGATGGAAAATTACTAAGAAGAAACATCAAGACTACAGGGATTCTTGATAGAGCAACTGAGTAGGATTCTTGCTGAAGGCAGGCCAGGTGATAAGATGGAGAGGGTGGGCGAGGAGGAATTTGATCAAATATCAAAAGTGATCAGATGTCTGCACCCCCACGTTCATAGCAGCATTATTTACAATAGCCAAGACATGGAAATAACCTAAGTGTCCATCGACAAATGAATGGATAAAGAAGTTGTGGTGTATATATATATATATATATTACACACAATGGAATATTATTCAGTCATTAAAAAGAAGGAAATCCTGTCATTTGTGACACCATGCATGGACCTTGAGGGCATTACGCTAGGTGAGATAAGCTAGACAGAGAAAGACAAATACTGTATAATCTCCCTTATATGTGGAATCTTAAACAAAGAAACAACCTAAACTCAAAGAAACAGAAATCTTATTTGTGGTTACCAGAGGTGGCAGAGGGCGGGGTAATTGAATGAAGGTGGTCAAAAGCTACGAATTTCCAGTTACAAGATAAATAAGTACTGGGAATGTAATGTACAACATGATGACTATAGTTAACACTGCTGTAAGTTGTTAAGAGAGTAAATCCTAAGAGTTCTCATCACAAGGAAAAAAACCAATTTTTTTATCTTATTTTTTTGTGTTTATATGAGATGATGGATATCAACTAGACTTTACTGTGGTCATCGTTTCATGCTATGTGTAAGTGAAGTCATTATGCCGTACACCTTAAACTTACACAATGCCGTACGTCAATGATGTCTCGATAAAGCCAGGGGAGAAAAAGGCTGATAAGATACCAAGAATGGGGGACTTTTGCTAAACTGACTCAGCAGGATTCTTGCTAAAACTGGACTGAGCAGGCCAAGGACACACCCCAAGGCTGAGGCCTTGTCAAGAAGAGGGCTCAGAAGAGCCTGACTCGAGCTCCGTCAAGAAGAAAGTTGTTGTTGCCCTTCCCATCCCCTAATCTCCTCCGTGGCACAGCTGTGGCTCTGCTGCTCCAGCCCTTGGTGTGCGTCTTTCCTTCTAAACCTCTGTCTACGCCTGGCAGTCAGTCACAAAATAAATGATAACGGTCACGTCCTTAGGCTTATTGGTGCTCTGTTTGTCCTTTTGCTGACTAGGTGTTTAACCAGCAAAGAGATGGTCAAGGTTAAGCAGCAGAGGATGCCAGAGGCGTGATGCCCTGGGACCTGTGGGTGGCCGGCCTGCTTTTCCCATCCTCCCCGCCTTCCTCTCCAGCATTAACCTTGGCCCCCCCCCCCCCCACACACACACACACACTGTCTTCTTCAGCTTGACTGAATTAAATGTAGTTTCAGACATTCCATGTTCTCTCAGCTCCAGGCCTTTGCACATGCTCCTCCCTGAAACACCCTTCTCCTTCACCCTGCTCAGGGCACCTCTTGTGCTGTAAGGCCTCAAATGAAGATCCAATATTCTGTGTGCCTTGACATCTGGTGAAATCCAGAGGGCTCAAAGGGCTAACTGCTAGTCCCCTCCCCACTCCGCTTCCACCTGTAAGGTCCCCAGGCAAACAACCCTCCTCACGGCGGGGACCAGGCCCAGTGCCTGCATAGGGAACCAGGGCTCACCCTCTCCTCTTGTTACTACCAGCCCTGCCTCCCACAGCTCCTCCTTGTTCACTCCACTTCCAGTGCAACCGCCCTGTGTGGCACACTGGCCTCCTCCTCCAGGCTGTGAGCGTGGGTGACTAATGAACTGCCCTCAGCCTCATCTGTCCAATGACGCTCGTTGTGTGGAGGGCCCTCCCCATAACTCAGGCAGGAATCCCACTCTCACCAACAACACCTCCTCTTCCTCGTCTGGCTTAAGTGCCACTTCCTTCATGTCCCCATACTCCGTCACATCACTTATTGCGTGGTTTGACCTCATAGAATGTGCACCACTTGTGGGCAGAGTTTGTGTGCTAGTATCTGCCGCATTCTTAAGGCCAAGCACAGAGCCTTCCATGTGCTCCAAAAGATTTGTGTTTTTTGTGAATGTCTAAACAGCTACTAATCTCTTCGTCCCGAAAGCAGTGGCATTTTATTTAAGTGACATTGCTTTAGATTTTGGATGCACTAGATGGTATGTTTCACCTATTGTATATATGTTTAAATATAAAGGAAAAACTGTTACTTTCACTATTATGTTGTTTTCCAGTTAGTTCATGGCTGGCAGTCAGCTAAGGCCAGGCTGGACAGATCTGCCTGGTCTGCTCGTTGTGTCTGGCCTTTCAGAGTCTCCTCTCAGCCTGTGTCTGTGTGTTATCTCATTAAATAGCTAATCCTGTTTACTGGCCGTCCTTTCTCTCAGGACAGCCTTTCATTAGAACCCTTTGTCCCAGCTCCAAGGGATCCTGACTCTGGCCATTAAGAGACTGGAGCTTTGTGCTGCTCAGACCAATCATGACATAGCTGATTTTTGATCATTCATACCTTTTCTAAATAATATGAGAACAGTGGTTAAAGAGAGAGAAGAGGTGGGGTTTTTTTTACTTTGATGATTTGAGATCTTAGGACCTGCATGTATTACTTTGATAAATTAAAAAAGAAAGAGGGAGGGAGGGAAGGAGGAAGGAAGTGGGGGTGGGGGGGAAGGGGGAGGGAGGAGAGAGGAGGGGGTGAAGGGAGGAAGGAAAGAGAGAAGGAGGGAGGGAGGGAGGGAATGTCTTCACCCAGTGCCTACCTCTCAGTCCAGCTCTAAAAGGATTTTCTGGCCTCATGGTGCTTTCTAGAAGAAACCTTCCCGATAATGGGATCTGGAAAGATTTCTTAGGGCTTACGCGCTCCCTGGTCAGCACAACTGAGGCTTTGTGTGGTGGCTGTTGTTGGTGAATCCTGTCCCCGTAGCAGACTGAGGCACCCCCTCTGTCCATTTTGGATTCGTTGTAGAGTCTAGGCTGTGTCATTATCATTCCCCTCCTGCTGCCCCGTCAGCACTCAGTTTCTCTTCAATTATTCATAAACTTGTGTTTTTTATAAACATTTCCTTTAAAACAATTTTCCCGCATCTCAATTATACTTACAGACTTTATATTGAAATTTTGAAGTAAGGAACTATGAGGCATTTACCAAGGTAATAATTAAAGATCGTCTTTGCAAAATCTGACTCTGCCACATTAACTTAGAATTCTGCTGCTGATAATGAAAAGGGACAGGGCGAAGAGGGCGCATATGTGAAAGCACCTTGGAAACTGTAAATTACTTTACAAATATAACACGATACTGTTGTTACTTGTGTCAGGTGGCAAATGCGTTTTAGTCTCGGGGTTTCTCTTGCCTTCCACTGAGGCGTGATGAAGAATGTGGAGAGAATGGCAGTTCTGCTTATCTCCTCTGTAAGGGAAAAAAGGTCATTTCCCTTGACTGTCATAAAAATGATTGCCAGATGAGTGACGAAATGTATTTTGTTTTTAGGGAAAGAATATGGCAAAGCTGATGCAAGATGGCTTTATTTTGATCCAACCATTGTGTCTCTGGAAATGTTGACCGTCGTCGTGGATGGGTCTCTGGCATTGGTCCTCATTTATGCCATAGTCAAAGAGAAATATTACCGGTAAGTGTCTTCTCCTGTCCCACTGAAAAAGGAGAGGCATTAGCTGTCCCAACACCTAAGTGACATTTGGAGTAGATTAGATCACATTTCTTTATTAGGTGAAAAGCAGAGTAGAAATGAAAATTGTTTGATGTTAGATAAGGATCTTGGTGCCACCAGGATAATTTCAGACTGTTCAAAATAAAAAATGTGAGAAAAGTGACTGTAGTAACAACCTAGTCACTGGAGAGGTAAGCACAATGTTAACAGCATTGGATGGTTTGCCACCAATATTTTTGGAGAATAAAAAGGTAACATTTCCATCCTTTTTTTCCCCAACTCACTCTAGAAAATGCCTATTCCACCTGACACAAAGTAAATCCTTTATGTAATTCTGAGTTAGACGTACAAGATAAGTCAGGAAGCTTTTCAGCAGCATGTTGTGGAGGGTACAAAGAAGGCAGAAGCGGAGGAGGTGGAGAAAGATGGAAGACTAACCCTCCACCAGTCAGACTCTGAGACTTGATCACACCACCCTCCCTTTTCCTTCCTCTCCTTGCGGACACGTGACCCGGGCAAGTGGATTGCCACACTGGGGATGACTCCATGAAACAATGTGGAGTAGGCACAATTGCATTCAATTTTCCACCATCTTGTATTGAAGAAGTCTTGTGTAAGGCTTCATCACAAAATTTCAGATTTGAAAGAGACCTTGAAGGTCATTTAATCCAATCCCCTCCCCACAATTTCACATAGATAGTTGGCAAGAAAAATTAAATGTCTCCCTGGTGCCTTTATGTATCTTTGACTCCATGATCTTGATTGCAGACTTACTACATGCACCCATCTGTTGATTGTTTCAAACACTGATAATATCTGTATTGTTGAATACTTACTATGTGCCAGGCACAGCGCTCAGCCCTTTATCTACCTATCTCATTGAATCTGCACAATATTATTTGAGAAAAGGACTATTATTGTTATCTCCTTTGACAACTAGTGAAATTGCAGCTTGTAGCAAGATTCACATTCAGGTCTGTGTGCTAGGTCAGGGGTGACCTCAGTAAAATCTTCCTAAGACTAGGACAGGACACCTGAGAGACCTATTTAACTCTGAGAATAATCTTCTAGAAAGGGTAGTGGTGCTCCTCCCAGGAAAGCATGGGTCTCCGTTAATTAGATTGGCCTGCCCCCTCAAAGGGGCGCTACGTGAAACCTGAGGTCCAACTTCGGAGAGGTTTTCCACCTTGGAAGACTGTGTTGATGCTGCCATTAAAGAAAAGATGTCGTGACTCAGGGTGCCACACTGTGCCCGGCTGGCAGTTTCATCCCCTGTTTCTTTCTCTCTAACAGGCATTTCATCCAGATTACCCTGTGCGTGTGTGAACTGTATGGCGGGTGGATGACCTTCGCCCCAGACTGGCTTATGGGAAGCCCCAACCTCAACACCAACAACTGGCTCTACTTTTGGGTCTATCTGGTATTTTTCAATAGTGTGTGGGTCCTGATCCCAGGACTCTTACTGTGGCAGTCGTTGGTAGAACTCAAGAAAATGCATTTCAAAGGAACCAGTTCAAGGAAAAAGTTTCAGTGAGTTTTCAAAATCATAAACAATAATTATCTTGCTTTATGAGCCAGAATAGATCAAACCTTTTTGTTTGGCCAAATGTAATACATTCCAGCCTACATTTTCTTTTTATATTGTTGTTCCTGAACAAATTATTTCAAATTGATTGTAAGGTGGCAAGTTTTATTGTTGTTTTTTTCCAATTAAATGGCAATGTAGGGAATAAATTTTAATTTGTAATAATAACACATTTAATTATATATTTTTATGGCTAGTATTAATTGTTCCACATTAATAAAGCATATTATCATAAAATACTGTAAAGCATGTTATTAATTTTTTATCCAAGGAGCATGTTGCTCCAACTTTAATCTTCCCATTAGTCTTTTGGTTACCAAAGTGAAACCAGAAATGAAAGGCATGCTTCTGTTTTACATTTGTACTTTATCAAATTTGTGAAGCTAGCAAAAAATGATAGGAGTAGGAAGTTGTGAGTGGGCTCACTCCTCATGAGTGAACACTGGGGTCTCACACAGACAGCTGATTCGTTTATATCTGTCCTTTTTCAAAGAGGAAGATTTGGGATACCTTACAGACCTACATAGTGCATTATGATAAAAAGTCCATCAGGAACTAGGAACATAGGGAAAGTATGAGTGAGAAAGAATGAGATGAAGGTAAAGTTAATATGGAAAATGCCTGCCGTAACGTCGTATGTAATTGATAGACGTGAAGCACAAATTTGGTGCTTACCTTCAGGTCCGTGAGGGAAACATGACCACATTGTGTTTCATAGACACTAGTTTTGAGAGATGGTTAGAACGATTCTATCGGAGATGTGGAGCAGGTACTCACATGAACTTGTTTACCACCTGCCTTTCTTACTAGACTGCAAGTTCACAGATGTGTTCTCTGCCTGGAAAGGTCCCTGGCACATGCACCAGGCACTTGATAAGTTGTGCTGGATCCTGTCACTCAGAGAGCTCAGTCTGTGTTCCCCCTCCTTCTATGTTTCCATCTTATTCTGCAGAGAACTGTAGCTTATGGTCCTGGGTGCAAAACTTGTTTCACCTTTCACAGGTACTTGAGAGAGATTTGGAGGGTGAAAGCATGGAGACTGTTTTCAACTGTTCTTTGTGGGTTTTTTTGTTATTTTGTGGTGGCAAGCGAGGTCATGGAAATGTGAGGGTTTGGGGCATTGGCACACCAAGTGTTCAACTTCCCCGGTATTGAGAGGCAGTTGTAGTTGGGGCAACAAGAATAAAGGGTTTGTGGGCTGAGTAGCTCCAGGGGTGGTCTCACTGGTAGTGCCTCCCTTGGGAGGGTCCATTCTGCAGCCACTGGGAGTCATTCCTGGAAGCTTAGCCAAGCACCTGCTCTTGCAGCCCCCGGTGGTTTTTGTAAGCACCTAATTCCCTATAATTAAAACACCAGAAGTTGCTCCAGAAAACACCTGGAGTAATTGCTGTTTTCTACACTTTTATCCTGAATGATACCTGACTATGGTATTGAATAAGTGTAGCCACGTAAGTTTGAGGAACATTGTCTTAGCACGTTAAAGGCTGTAGGAGTCCTGCAGAAGTGTTTAACCCAACTTTTCCCAGCATGTGTAACAGACCACTTCAGCAAGTGGGGTGATGTTTCATGGAACATCAGGTAGGGAAACAGTGAGTAATTCAATTCAGTATTCATGAGATTAAAAACAAACCAGTTCTGGGGCTGGCCCCGTGGTCGAGTGGTTAAGTTCGTGTGTTCCGCTGCAGGCGGTGCAGTGTTTCGTTGGTTCAAATCCTGGGCGCGGACATGTCACTGCTCACCAAACCACGGTGAGGCAGCGTCCCACATGCCACAACTAGAAGGACCCACAACGAAGAATATACAACTATGTACTGGGGGTCTTTGGGGAGAAAAAGGAAAAAATAAAATCTTTAAAAAGAAAAACAACAAAAAAAGCAAACCAGTTCCCAATAAACAATTACAATAGAAGTTTTAAAAATACCATTCACTATAGCATCAAAACATTCCAATATTTAGGGAAAAAATGAAAGATGTGCAACACCTACACAAAAGAAAAAAAAGAAACTATAAAACATTGAGAGAAGTTAAATAAGACCTAAATAAGAGAGAGATGTCACGTTTATGGATTGGAAGGCTCAATATTGTAAAGAAGGCAGTTCTCCCCAAGTTGATCTATAGATTCAGTGTAATCCCAATCAGAATCCCAGCAGATTTTGTAAAAATGATAATTAACAAGTTGATTTTAAGATATTTTATGTAAATGCAAAGGGCCAAGAAAGCTAATAACTTTGTAGTAGAGCAAAGTTGGAGGACTTACTCCACCAGACATCAAATCTTTTTTTTAAATTATTTTATTGAGGGGGCCGGCCCCATGGCTGAGTGGTTAAGTTCACATGCTCCGCTTCAGTGGCCCAGGGTTTCTTTGGTTCGGATCCCGGGTGCAGACATGGCACCGCTCTTCAGGCAACGCTGAGGTGGCGTCCCACATGCCACAACTAGAAGGACCCACAACTGAAAAAATATATATATATATACACCTTTTTACTGGGAAGATTTGGGGAGACAAAGGAGAAAAAAAAAAAGATTGGCAACACTTGTCAGCTCAGGTGCCAATCTATAAAAAAAAAAATTATTGAGGTCATATTGGTTTATAACATTGTGTAATTTCAGGTGTACATTATTATACATTATCAGTTTCTGTATAGACAGCATTGTGCTCACCACCAATAGTCTAATTTTTATCCATCACCATACATATGTGCCCCTTTAGCCCTTTCTCCCACCCTCCCATTCCCCTTCTCCTCTGGTAACCACTAATCTGTCCTTTATCCCTGTGTTTGTTTATCTTTCACATATGACTGAAATCATTTGATGTTTGTCTTTCTCTGTCTGGCTATTTCACTTAACATAATACCCTCAAGTTCCATCCGTGTTGTTGCAAATGGGATGCTTTTAACCAGACATCAAATCTTAATATAAAGGTACAGTAATTAAGGAAATGGAGTATTGGCACAGGAATAGTCAGATAGACCAATGGGACAGACTAGAGAGTCCAGAACAGACCTTCTCATATATGGACACTGGATTTATGACAAAGGTGCCACTGCAGAACAATGGGGAAAGGATGCTCTTTTCAATAAATGGTGCCAGGTCAGTTGCATGTCCATATGAGAAAAAGTGAATCTGGATCCTTACTTCACACCATGCACAATATCAATCACAGGCAAATTGTTGATTTTAAAGTGAAAGGCAAATGATAAAGCTTCAAGAAGAAAAAAATAGAAAAATATATTCTTAAAAAGTATACAAAAAGTCGCAATGTTTGGCAGTACATATAATTGACGGAAGATCCAACCCAAGTATAGTTAAAGAACTGTAAATCAATTAGAAAAAGGCATGGAATCTAATAGAAAAGATGACAAAATATTCGAATAAATACTTCACAAAAGAGAATCTGCAAATGAGAATTTGGGAAATGAGAATTAAGACCACCATAAGATGTTACTACACACCTATCAAAATGGCTAAAAAGAAAAAGACTGACAGCGATGAGTGTCGGTGAAAATGTGGAGCAACTGAAACTCTCATGCACTGCTGGTTGGAACGTAAAGTGGAAAACTGTTTTGAAATAGCTATGAAAGCTGAACATGTGCATGCCCCATAACCCAGCCATCTGACTCTCAGGTGGATACTGCACAGAAATGCTTACTCAGGGCGCCAGAATGGCAGCATTATTCATAGTAAGCCCAAACCGGAAACAATCTAAGCAAATCCTTTGTGGTATATGCATACAATGGACTACTATACAATGAAAATCACAGGAACGAAAATTAACACCCTACTTCTACTCATAACAACATGGATGAATTTCACAGACATACTGATAAGTGAAAGAAGCCAGACTAAAAGAGTACATATTGTATGATTCCATTCATGTGAGTTTCAAAAACAGAGAAAACTATGGTGCTAGGAGTCAGGCCAAGGGTTGCCTTTGGGGAAGAGGGTGGGTGATGGTGAGTAGTCAGGAGGGGTCTTCTGAGATGCTGGTAATGTTTTATTTTTTTTTCATTTGAGCAGCAGTTTTAATTTGTGATAATTCATTCAGCTATACGCTTAAGAATGGTGTGCTTTTCTGTTCATATGTCATAGTTTAATTTCAAAAGTTTAGGAAATTCCTGGTATGAAGACCTGAAAAAAAATGGCTCCAGTGGGTCCTTATGAAGCGGATGCTCTGTCCTCGACAACAGATGCAGTACAACTCGGGTCATTCCTGACAGTGTCTCCGATGTGGGCTGAAGGCAGGATGCCAGAGAGAGAGTCCGTGCAGGCCTTTCCATGAGGGATTACCTCTTTGTTTCCAGTACTTTGCTTTCTGCTGACCTGGCTCAATCCAAGGGTTAACAGAGTAGAGAAAAATGGATGGGCTGCGTATCCTGCAGGCAGCCCTGAAAACACGATTTCTCTCAACTGAGTTTTTGCTGAGCATTGAGTGGGAGAGCAATGGAGATCATAGACACTGACAGGAACTTTGGGTGCAGATACACTCCACTGCTGAGTCAGGAAGGATCTAAATGTTTTAACTGTGAAGTAAATGAGTTGGGAGAAGGGTTGGTGTTGCCGTATGAAAGTCTTAACAGGTCACTGTGAATAGAAACCCATCTCCCTGTCACAGGGAGGTGGGGCCAAGGTGTGCTAGGTAATACTGTAGTTCATTAATACTAAGATATTCCTTCCCACATTTTAACATTTTAAAAATTTCTAATTTTTATGCATGGGGCATGCATTCTATGCATGGGGCCTGCCCAGTGGCATAATGGTTAAGTTCGTATGGGCTCTACTTTGGTGGCCTGGGGCTCACAGGTTCGAATCCCAGGCACTAACCTATGCACTGCTCATCAAGCCATGCTGTGGTGGTGACCCACATACAAAATAGAAGAAGATTGGTCCAGATGTTAGCTCAGAGACAGTCTTCCTCAAGCAAAAAGAGGAAGATTGGCAACAGATGTGAGCTCAGGGCCAGTCTTCCTCACCAAAAAAAAAAATTTAGAATGCATTTTACAGTGGATGTGTCATAGTTTAGTTGGCAGTGATATTTTCTTTCAAAAATATGATGAGTCTTATAATTGATGGCATCTTAGATTCAGTTAAATCAGTCACAACTTTCAATGTGGTTCCCCTCCTCAAGCCCCAATATCTCCAACTACTTGGAGATGATAGTTTGAATTTATTTTAAAAGTCTAAATTTTGCTTGAGACCTTAGAGATCATTTACTCTAGTACCCACCACTCCCATTTTGTCCCATTTGTTGCCCAGGAGCCAGCCGTAGAAGACATATTTTGATGAATATATAAAATGATTTGCAGTAGGTCATGACTTGCTTACATGGAAGGTAACTGGATTTCTGCAAACAGCCCATCCCTCCGCAGTATTGTTTACACCATAAATTTCCTTTGAAAATTCTTCCTTTCCAGATAATGTTGAGGTAAATATCAGCATAACCCATCTAAACTCGGAGTCTAAATGATGAAGTTTCCTTGTATTTAAGTATGTCAGCTCTACAACTCCTGAAGTATTAGCACTGGGGCGCCAGGAAAAGTCTACAAATTGCAATGTGAAATTGTAAAATAAAATTTTGCTGAAGGAAGGCTTGATGGAAACCAAAATGCGAAAAGCTTGGAGAAGGTGACGGCCCTGTGGCTGAGTGGTTAAGTTCATGCACTCTGCCTTGGTGGCCCAGGGTTTGCCATTTTGGATCCTGGGTGTGGACCTACCCACCACTCATCAAGCCATGCTGTGGCGGCATCCCACATAGAAGAACTAGAATGACTTATAATTGGATATACAACTATTTACTGGGGCTTTGGGGAGAAAAAAAAAAAAAGAGGAAGATTGGCAACAGATGTTAGCTCAGGGCCAATCTTTCTCACCAAAAAAAAAAAAGCTTGGAGACAAATCCTTTGTTTGTTTTTCTTTATTTTTAAATTATTATTAAAATCTGTGAACCGTTTTCAGTTTGTTTGTTATGAAAGCTGGAGTTTGGATTTAAAGATAATTTATAAGATAATTTACTTGGGCAAAGCCTTGCATAGGGAAGGTTAACCATTGCCATCCTTAATTTTAATTAAATGCCCACCAGGTCACAGGTAGGGCCTGGCAGGCCTCCTCCACGCAGGGCCGTTTTGGAATCTCTGCATCTTCTCTCCCCCTTCCCACTGCCTTGACACCCTGGCAGACCCCAGAGCTAACAAAATCCATTTCCCACCACCACTCACTGTAGGGAGCAAATTGCATCCATTAATTTACATTTAGGTGTTAATGATTGATAGTGGTTTGATATATTACCGTTCCTGAATATATTTGCATTTAAAAATGTTACACAATTGATACATGTTCATTGCTGAAAATGGAAAATTCAGATAAGCAAAAAGAAAAAAAATTACCCCCAGTGCCATCAGAGAGAACCACTAGTACAAATCTAGCTTCTGTGTCTGAAGCCCTTGTCTGTGCATGTACTGACATTTTGGGGAGAGTTTAACCTCCCTTCCTTCCTCTCGCTCCCCTGCCCTGAACTTATCCAAGAACTAGCAGTTGTACATGTGCACACAAAGCCGACCATGGATAGTGTTACGGAACATGCCCCCATTCGTGAGAATTCATGCGCTTACGGAGGTTGGTAGGTAGCGGTTCTCATTTATTTTTGGAAACCAGTTTCCTTAGATGCTTATGTTGACGCAGATCAAGTTGACATCTCAAAATATTTGGTTGGCCACCTCCCAGCTCTTCAAGGGAGGGATCAAGTGTGCTGAGTGTGCTGTGGGGCTTTGTTCTAGGTGTTTAATCCTCCCCTTCCAGGAGGTGTCCCTCGGTCCCCTGGGAGGCAGAAGGGCAGGATTCTGACGGTTTGCATCCCTTGTCTGTGTCACTGAAGCGGCCCCAAGTGGCTGTGCATTGTGACTTTTGACATCCACCTTCACAGATGCACAGGAGCCTCTCAAGGCCACACTGAGAATCCTAGAATCTTATGCTGCTTAAAGGGACCTTGGAGAGGGCCAGTTTACACACGCGGAGATTCAGACTCAGAGGAGTTAGATAACCTGCCCAAGGCCACACAGCTTTTTAGTGAGCAAGGACCCAATTCCCTTAAAAGTTATCTTTCTCTTCCAACAGTGCTACACATGTCCCCAGGAGCCCACAAGTTGTAAAAATTATTCAATTTTCTGGATTATTTTTATGATCTAAAAGATTTAACCTAAGCACGTTTCTGATCATCCGAATCTGTTCATTATACTTGAGTGGCCTCTTAATTTCAGTTTGATTTTGTGTTGTCCTGTTAGTATTTTTCACTGGTTGGACCACATGGTCAGGTGACAGTGGTTCACGTGTGATACACGGGTTTTACTAGGGGGCAGAGTGACAAAGTGGAGGACACGCTCTCAGGGGTCCCCACTTTTTCAAATTTGAGCAACGCTGCAGGAGAGCTCACCACTTCTTGTTCCCCACACATGTGTTTGTTGAGCATGCATTTTAGTAAAAAATAAACCTACTGTCTTGGCCTCTCATTTCTGATTCACAGTATTGTGATGAGAATAAAGTTGAACAGATTTTTTGGTTACGTTTTGGGAGTCGGACTGACTTCAGTTCTCAGAGGGGTGGGATCTAATTAGTAAAAACTGGAAGCTGAAAATGGATTCACCAGCATGCCCCCCAGCGCCCACGATTTGAAACGTCCCCTTAAATTCAGTGCCTGTCCCCCAGAGCTGATCACAAGTATTCGTGCTCCCTGTAACAGTGACATCTGGTGGTCCTGGGGTAATAGGACAGCAGCGGAGTCTCCGATCTGTGGATTTTGATGAGATGACCTTATTCCTGCCGCCATGGGAGCCACTGCCCTTTCCTAGGGCGCCCCCTCCCCTCCTGTGACACATCCCTCTCCCATCACCCCACATCCGGTGAGCACCTTCTACATGGCCCCTGCTTCCTCGGGGCGCTCTCTTACCAGCCCTGCTGGCTCTTGAGCTGCAGACAGGCTCCTGATAGCTGCCTGGGTGGGAAGAGGTGAACCTAACCCATCGAGCCCGTGTCAGCTGCCATCGGCCATGTTAGGCCAGGCCTGACCTGGATTCTGGTGCTGGAGGGCCAGTGATTTACTGCCTCCCCGGGCAGCAGGTGGCCGGGGTATTTTTAGTGTCTGGAGCCTTTAGGAGAAGGGTTGGGTGGGGGTGGGAGGCAGCAGTGAGGTCTGGGGGAGTCATTCTTCCAAGGTTCAAGTTCAAAGCCACCTGATTGTGGGGTCTCTTCCCTAACCTCCTGTGCACTCTCAGGCTGTTGGTGCGAGGGTCCCCACTTTAAAAACCGTCTTCTCGCATCTGTCTGTCTTTTTTCCTTTTCCTGGTCAGTTTGTAAGCTCGAGCTAGAGAAAGGGATAACTTTAGGATGCCACGTTGTTTGGTGTCTTGGAACAGGACTGGACGCTGTTAACACCCTGCATGCAGACTCATTCCACTTCAAGCCCTTTCTGTTCATTGTGTGATCTGATCCTCACACCGACCCCGTGAACTCTGTGGACAGGGGTCATCATCTTCCTTCTATGGAAGAAGAACCTGGTGATGAAGGGTGAGCATCTGCCCAATGCCAGACGGAGTGCATGTGATGGAACCTGAAGCCAGGCCTTGCTGTAAGCAGTGCTGAGTTAGGCCCCGCTTCTGCGGCTCATGAGCAGTGGGATTCAGGGTAAGACATTTAACTGCTTGGTCTCCTTATCCAGAAGCTGAGCATCGTGGTACTTGGCACATACAGTTATGAGGATGAGCACATAGTAAGCATTTAATAAGCCGTTCTTATCCAAATAAAAGCTCACATTTATTTAGCTCTGAGTGGGTCCATGGTCCAGGTCCTGAATATACAACATCACCACTTCCTTCATGTGAGAGAAAATCTCAGAACCAACCATTAAACATGCCAGGGTGTTCAGGCCTAGAGCAGAACAACTGCCCAAAACTGGGCTTCTAAACAGACCCACTGGAGAAAACACAAGGTAAAAATTAAAAAGCCGCTGCACTGGAAGCTTTGTCAGTCCGACCATCTGAGACTGGATTTGAGTTATATTCACACTGCAGTTACTTGGTGGCGTAAATGCTTTTGCAATCCCTTGTCCTTGGCATCCTTTTGTTTCCTTTCTAAGGAAGCATTCTGCCTGTGCCTCAGGGGACAGGAATTTTTGTCAGCACCTGAATGGAACGGTAGTCAGCACCATGAGAGACCTGGAGAAACTGGGACAATGAAACTACCCAGCCTCCTGTGGGGAGTGAGTTGGGGATGGCTATGATTGTAGGTTGTCAACTCCTGCGTGTCACTGAGACCAGGTGAGCTGGACACCCTGGGCTTGTCCTCCCCACAGCTGCCCCTCCCATCTCCAGAGCCAAGCCTGACGAGGCATGCCACTGTGAGCCTCGAGGTCCCCAGCTTGTGGAGAGGCTGCTGTAGACTTGATTTTAGTTTTGCGTGGGTTTGTCAACATGCCATGGATCTGTGGGCGCACTGGGTCCCAGCCTCCCTCCTGGGTGCCTAGGAAACTTATAACCAGACCTCTAACTGCATTTCTTTGTTTATTTAGCCGTTCAGTTTCTATAAGGGCAGAATCTGTCTCAAGCCTCAATTCATTTGCCTGTTGGCCCTGAAACTAAGTAGACCTAGACAGCGGAGAGTAGCTTGGCGGCAATGGTGAAGGTGTCTACATACAAGGAACCAGATCCTTTTCCCGTTAGTACTGGTGCCCAACTGATGCCCAGCCCCGACTCTGGAAAGTGTTATCAGTAGTTTACTGGTTCACTGTAATGTTCTGTGTAGAAAGGATGCATGGCCGTGATCAAACACTGTACCGTATCCCCACCCACCATGCCTTAGAGATTGGCTATTCTCATCATCATATTTAAGGGCTCGGAGATGTCCTGCAGTAGAGAAATGTGTTTAATTCCATTGAACTCAGCATTTCCCCAGTTTGTTGGACCATGGAACTCTCTTTTGAAGTCAATAGCTCGTCATGTCCTTCAGAAATAGTGTATCACAGAATCCACCTTGGGAAGCACTGGCCCAAATCAAGCTACAGTCAACTCGTGATAGCTGTCAGCTGCCTTGACCCGTGGCTGCATTCCGCCCCAGATGGCCTCTCCTTCGGCACTGATCCCTTCTGAAAGTGAACCTGAGCTCATGCCATGATGAGCCAGCCCCACCTGGCCCATCTCCCTGGTTCTAATCCCGCTCAGCCCTGGCTTTCTACCTCATTCCAGTTCGCCTGTAGCTGAGCCATCCTGCGGCAGCAGAGGAGAGAGGACTCTCCTGCATCTTCATATCTGTCACAGCCATCTTCGCTGTCCCCGCCCAGATCAACACTCAGAGAGCGCAGCTCACCTCGAGGCTGGGAACCCCTTGGACAGACATCTCTTGCTCTTCCCTGCTTCCCTCCCTTCCGGTTCCTCATCCTGTGCTCCCAACATGTGTTTGGAATGCCATGGGCCTGGGAGGAGCCTTTTATTAGGTGAGCCGGTCCAGCTAATAAAAATTCAGAAGACTTCAGCGCTGGCTACCCTGGCCAGCATTCTGATATATCACCCCGTTTTTTCCTTGAATACTAACAAGTGAGCCACAGCCCTTGAATCTGCCTGTCCTTCCTCCCGGGTTTCCCTCCTCTCCACACTCCCAGACCCCAGAGCTTTGGTTGAGTCTCTCCCACCTGGCAGCCCCATTCCAAGCAGAGCTGACACTGCAGGAAAGATGAGGGATGCTTTGTTACAGGGCTGGGTGCGATTGAACCCCAGTGGGTCCTGCCCAGCTAAGGTGCATTTCCCGCCCTGCTTCATGATGCTTTCCTCCCCTCTGCTTTGGTCAACGTCATAGAGGAGTCTCTGCTTGGAATCCAATCCCTGATCTCTGGCTTCTAGAACCCATTGCCTGCTCTTTACCCTTTACTAAAACCTGTTCTCAGCATAGGATCTCATCAGTGCATTCACATGACGTTAAGATCAACTTAACACCCCCTAAATGGGAGAGCTTTTTACGGCCAGGGACAATGCCTAGGTGTGAAACTGGGAAACCAAGGAATTTAAGAGTTCTAATATGCAATTTCACACAACTTAAAACTGAGAAGTAGCGTTGTCGCCACCCTCTCCTCCACAACATCCAGGGGTGCATGTTCGTTCCCTTGACATGACCACGTTTATGTTGGACTCTCCCGTATAAAACGTCAGAGCACATGCTAAGTAAGTAGGAGGTCTTTTTCCATCCGCCACCCCTTTCTGAGGTGAAAACTTCTTTTCTTTAGCTCAGAAAGACTCAAGCTATTTTCCTGATTTGTACTCAGGATGCCATCCCTCAGCATCATTTTATAAACCTGTGAAATCTTGATATTAAACCTAGAGAGGCAGTTTCCAACATTCAGTGCCTGTATTAACCAGCTAATGCTAAGGGAAGAAAAACCCACAAAAATCTCAGCAGCGTGCAAAAATAGGCATTGTTCTTCAGAGCTCTGTGTGTTGTCTGGAACTTGGCTGATCCGGGCTAGGCTCGGCCGGCCGACTCTCCCCAGGCTGCAGTGGCTCAGTGCCTCTGCCTCTCACCTCAGGTCCCTGGAGCGCCTTGGGAGCTCTGCTGTACATGTCTCTCATCCTGTCCTCCTTAGACAGCAGGCTAGCTGAAGCTCGTTCACCATGTTCACCTGTGGCACACAGGAAAAAGCCGGAGGATTTCCTTTGCTAGTTGCTGTGAGTAGCATTTTGTTGCAAAGATGCTACAGGGAACCCAGCCATCCTGGGAAACTTCTGAAGGTGACATAGAAAGAAAAAAAAAGAAAGAAAGGGGAAAAAAGACTTGTTTCTTAGTGGCTGGTTCTCACAGCATTACTCCCCCAGGAAGCTCCTCAAGAAGCTCACAGGCTCCCTGAGGCCAGGGAACCGGGACACCACCAGAGCGATTCTGAGGAGGGGCAAGGCAGCAGAGGGCCAAAGCAGACAGCAGAAGCGCAGTGTGGCAACCAAAGAACTTGTCCGTGGCTAAGGGAGGCGAACTTCACGCCTGAAGTGCTGACAAATGGACGGCGAGGAAAGCACCAAGGAAGTGGGGGCCCCTGAGGCCCAGTCAGGTGAAGATCAGCTCTACCCAAGAATCAGAACAGGAGGGACTACCGGACAGACAGGGCGGAGACCCTGACCGAGCCCACGCTGGTTGACTGTGTACACCTAAACTCACCATTAAGTAAGCATGGTTACCAGCGGTGTTTTGGTTGCTCTCAACTTATTTATTTATTATTCAACATGTAGTTTTTATTTTTATAAAAAGAATACAGGTATCTGGTTTAAGAAGTGAAGTAAAAATAGAGGCTTGTAATGGAAAACAGCAGTCTCCTGCCTCACCCCTGCTAACTTCTAATTCCTTTTCCCCAGAAGCTACTGTTTTAGCTGCGTCTTCTGGCATTTTCCATGTTTTTCCATGCTTGCATTGCTGTTTCTTGATTTTTCAACTTTATGCATAACCTATGCTCTTCCCACCTTGGAAGACAAGAATTTAACTCTCTTACACTCTCCCCCATGCTCCCCCTCACATATGTATTTCCCTTCACCCATCTTCCCAATTTAGATATTTTGGTGGAATGAATATTTAGTGTTTATATTATTCTGACTATGTACAAGTTGTTCACAGCTGAGCCATTTAGTGTACTCTGATTACACTTCCTTTCTGTGCAACTTTTTGTTTCCCCAGGAGCTGATAATTGCCTTTTTTTTTTTCTATTTGTTTGCTTAGTTTTCTACATACTTATCAGTAATACAACCCTAAACTATGAAAACTGAAAATGTCACTGATGTAATCAAATAGACAAGGTAAACTATTGGTTTTGTTTCTTTGTTTTTTTGAGGCATCTTTCTTCTGGAAACCATTCGTCCTCTTGCTCCCATCTATACAGGTTGTCCTGGAGGCCTCTGCATAGCTCTTGTTCTGGAAAGGCCTTTGCTTCCCTCTCATGTCTAATTCCATATTGCCTGCATCCCATGTCTTTGTTTTGTTTTATTCTCATAAAAGGTGCACGAGTTCATGCATGTCTGAAAATGTCATCACTCTTATCTTCACGATTGATTGACAATTTGATTGGGTACAAAATTCTAGGTTGGAAATAATTTTCTCTCAGAGGGTTTTCTTTTGCCTTTTTATTTTTATTATTTATTTATTTTTTAAAGATTGGCACCTGGGCTAACAACTGTTGCCAATCTTTTTTTTTTTTTTTTCTGCTTTATCTCCCCCAAACTCGCCCTGTACACAGTTGTATATCTTAGTTGCAGGTCCTTCTAGTTGTGGGATGTGGGATGCCGCCTCACTGTGGCCTGACGGGCGGTGCCATATCCACGCCTAGGATCCGCATCCTGGGCTGCTGCAGCGGAACGCGCGAACTTAACCACTCGGCCACGGAGCTGGCCCCTTCCTTTTTATTTTGAAATAATTTTAGACTTATAGAAAAGTTGCAAAAACATTACAGAGTTCTATCTAATGCCTTTATCCAGCTTCCCCTAATGCTAACATCTCACTTAGCCATAATATAAGGATCCAATGAAGAAATTGACTTTGGTAAACTACCATTAACTCAATTACAGACTTTGGATTTCACCAGTTTCCCAATAATGTTTTCTAGGATGCAGTAGGGTTCCCACGTTACGTTTGCTTGTTGAGTCTTCTTAGTCTCCTCCAATCTGGAACAGCTCCTCAGGCCACCGAACTGGAACGTGTACACCCAACTGCTGTGCCATGGAGCCAGCCCGTTATTCCTTTTTTAATTAATAAATATATTGGTAGACACACTTTAAGACTATGCAAATATCCTATTTATCCTCAAACTTTTACCCACTAATTTTAGCATCCATTGGTGAATCTTGCCTACAATTATTACTGCAATATTCTTTGTTTTTTAAAGATTGGGACCTGAGCTAGCATCTGTTGCCAATCTTCTTTCTTTTTTTTCCCTTCTTCTTCTCCCCAAAGCCCCCCAGTACATAATTGTATACTCTAGTTGTGAGTGCCTCTGTTGTGCTATATGGGACGCCACCTCAGCATGGCCTGATGAGCGGTGCCATGTCTGCGCCCAGGATCCGAACCAGCAAAACCCTGGGCTGCTGAAGCGGAGCGTGCGAACTTAACCGCTGGGCCACGGGGGCAGCCCCTTATCACTGTAATATTCTTAATGGTAATTTTCTATTTCTCATTTCTCTTACATTTATTAATGGAATTCTTTTGTAGGGTAGAGCTGTCTCTTCTCCATTTATTTATCATTCATTTATTTATATCAGCATAGACTTATAGATATTTATTTTGTTCTAGGGGCCATAGTACAATTTCATTGTTCAAATTACCCTCAGAATTGAAGGCTTTGCTCCATTATCTTTTAGACTTCAGTATTGCTATTAAGAAGTTTAGGGACCAGCCCATGGCCGAGTGGTTAAGTTCACACGCTCTGCTTCGGCAGCCAGGGGTTTCACTGGTTCAGATCCTGGGCGCAGACATGGCACCGCTCAACAGGCCACGCTGAGGCAGCATCCCACATAACACAACCAGAGGCACTCACAAGTAGAATATACAACTATGTACTGGGGGGTTTTGGGGAGAAGAAGAAGAAGAAAAAGAAGAAGAAGAAGATTGGCAAGAGATGTTAGCTGAGGTGCCAATCTTAAAAAAAAAAGAAGCTGGGGCTGGCCCCGTGGCCGAGTGGTTAAGTTCGCGTGCTCCGCTGCAGGCGGCCCAGTGTTTCGTTGGTTCTAATCCTGGGCGCGGACATGGCACTGCTCATCAGACCATGCTGAGGCAGCGTCCCACATGCCACAACTAGAAGGACCCACAACGAAGAATATACAACTATGTACGGGGGACTTTGGGGAGAAAAAGGAAAAAATAAAATCTTAAAAAAAAAAATCAGAAAAAAAAAAAAAGAAGTTTAATGCCATTCTGATTCTTTTTTTTTTTTTTTTGAGGAAGATTAGCTGTGAGCTAACATCTGCTGCCATTCCTCCTCTTTTTACTGAGGAAGACTGGCCCTGCCTGAGCTAACATCCACGCTTATCTTCCTCTACTTTATATGCCCACGCCTGCCCACGACATGGCTTGACAAGCAGTGTGTAGGTCCGCATCTGGGATCCGAACCAGCAAACCCTGCGCTGCCAAACATTCAGGCCACCGAAGCGGAACATGCGAACTTAACTGCTGCACCACCCAGCCAGCCCCGCCACTCTGATTCTTGATCTTTTATATATGACCTGTTTTCTCTTTTAGGATGTTCTGAAATTTCATAATATTGTGTTTTTGTGTTTATCTTCATAAAAAAATATGTTTGTATTGGGCATTTCACAGACTCTTTCAAGCTGGAAATTCATGTGTTCTGGGAAATGTTTGTGTTTTATTTATCTGAGAATTCACCTCCCTCTACTCCTCTCCTATTTCTAGAACGCCCATTATTCTGATGCCAACTTTTGGACTAATCTTCAAGTTTTCTTCTGTTTTAATTTCCTATTTTTCATGCTTTATCTTTGTTCTACTTTTTAGGAGATTTTTGTGTCTGCTTTATCTCCCAAGTTCATATTGGATTTTTCAGTGTAGATTTCCAAGAGCTCTTTCTTGTTTTCTAAATATGTTTTATAGCGATCTTGCCTCATGGCTGTGCTGTCTTCTCTTGTTTCTGAGAACACTTATCAGTTGGAGGAAGTGTTCTTTCGCTTCCTGCACTGGTCTTTCTTTCATCTGAGTTGCTTTTTTCCTGTTTGTTTTTGGCTCTTTCGTGTTGGAGGCTTTTTCTCGGAGGTCCTGTCATCCTTTGTCGCCTGTTCACATCTGAGTAATGCCTTGCGCAGGGTGTTCACACTGTGCCTGCTGTTACCCACGGGCCCTTGTGAGGGAAAGAGTGGACCTTTAGCAGGGAGACAGATGTGGCCGTCACTGCCTTTGCCGAGGGGTCAGACTTCGCTCCACTGCCAGTGAGATACGCAGACGTCCCCTGATGTGACGCAGAGTGGAGTAGAGAACTTCACCCACGTGTGTTGCCAAAACAGTCTGATCTGCATCCCGTCGTGCCTTTAGGTCTGACTTCCAGTTGGCAGGATTCACAAGAGATACAGGGACAAGTTAAATGACACCACAAGCAAACAATTAGACAAATCAGATGTGAAATCTTCCTTCGGTTAAATGGCCTGGTCCCTTCAAAATGTCAACAATATGGGGCAAACAAAAGGAAGGGCGACTGTTCTAGGAAGGAGAGTAAAGAGAAATAATAACCAAATGCAATGACATTCTAGGGACAATGGGGGAAATTTGAATATGGATTGAATATTAGAATATGCTAGGGAATTATTTTAAATTTTCTTAGGTGTGATAATGGATTTGAGTTACGTCTGATAATATCCTTATTCTTTGGAGATACTGAAATATGTAGGGGTGAAATATCATGTCTGCAACTCATTTTCAAATGTACAGAAAAAATATATGGACACACATATATATCTAAAGATAAAACAAATATGTTAAGATGTTAACAATTGCAGAACTCAAGAGGTGGGTTTTTGGGTGTTCATTATACTGTCTTTTCAATTTTTCTGTATGTTTACATTTTTCCATAATAAAAAGGTAGGTGGAAAAAAGAGAAAGATACCAAAAAGCTGCTAGAAGCTTGTGTAAGTCCTAGGGACATGGGCAGGACTTATCAACTGGTGAGCCAACTATTTCATCAGAGGACCTTCAAATGTCAACATCATTTGCCTTCTCTCCAGCCTGTCAGAATTCCTAGAGAGGAGCTCCCAGACCCGGCGTGGGGTGTGTAAACCTCACTGCAGCACGTGGGAGCTGAATGGGGAAGGGGCTGAGCAGCCTCATCGGTCAGTTCACAAACGTCCACTGAATTCTCTTCTTTCCATAGATGTCTCACCTCATCCTCAACTGACTAACGCCTCCAGAGCCTAAACCAACAGGACTCTACTGAGCAGCAGAGGGGTAGTTGAATACAATAGTGAGGCCTGTGGGTCTGTCTCTTTGTACAGACTTTCCACCAATTCTGTTTTCAGCCCCACTTTGAAGTTCCCTGATATTCCAAGTCCCAAAGTCTCCTGGGGTTTGGTGCAGAAGGGCTTGCTTATCTACTGGGAGGCTGTACAAAGTGTGGTCTTGGGGCCACATCTCTGCAGAGGGTCAAATTCTGCTGCATGACCTGGGGCAAGTTATTTAACCTCTTTGTGCCTCATCTCCAAAATCAGGGTACGAACTCTTGCATTGTTGGGGGATTACATGAGTTAATACACCTTCAACACTTAGACTAGTGCCTGGCACAAAGTAAATCCTTTGAGCTATACAGACACACACACACATACACCCCCACCCCCAGCCAACTTAGGTTTCCACTTTCTCTGGTCTATAAGGTCACCTTCCATCCTCCGTAATTTTATTGCTATCTCAAGCCTGCTACTCTCTCTTCTGCTTTCTTTGTCTTTGGGGGGTTTGGCCCTTTTTTATAATCTCTTTGCTGTTTCTCTAGTGAGATTTGGGGAGAGAGTAGAATTCCATGTATGTTGCATTTCACAACATTAGACCACGAGTCTCACCGACTTTCTTTCTTTCTCTGTCCCTCCTAAAGACACCCATCAGGTAGTATATTCATCATATTCTAGCCTGAACTCACCGGAGTGTTGCAGGCAGAGCCTGAGGAGTGAATGTCTAGGCTTCTCAGTCAGGTCTCCAGCCAGCTCTTAATGTTCCACCCAGACAATGCCTGAGAAGTTCCCCAGGATGAACCACTGGTCGAGCGTTCCATGAGCTCCTTTCCAAAATCTCCTGCATCATCGTCACCGGTGGAGGGGGAGGAAGGGCTCGTGGCGGGGCCACCCCAAAGCTTGTGGGAGAACGTGTGACCCATGGCTGTGTCAGAACAAAACAACCAGCAGGCTTCTCATCCCCACCCCCAGAGCTCTTGATTCCTCAGGATCATCTGATCGACCTAGAGAACTCGATCTTATCTTCAAAGTGGTAGAAGGGGGTCCCTTTGCAGATGACTTGCTTGAAGAGTTTGGAATATTGGCCTAAACAAATGGACTCCCTCCCCAGGTAGGATTAGGCCCAGGGATTTGTGATCTTCAGTTCCTTTTCTTCCTGGGTTATGGATGTTGTTCTACACTCAGAGAAGCCCCACTCAAAGTGTAGGATACAACTGAGGAAAAAGTGGCTTTTCCAATTAAAAACTGAAGCCACCTTCTGACTGCTTGTCCCTTGTGATGAGGATCAAGGCGTCCTGCCCTACATACTGATCTATATCATCCTCCGGGAAGCATAAGACGTCCTGACTTAATCCCATCTGATTGCTAGCCAAAGTTACAGGACCACCCAATAACAGACCCCAGCTGCACTGATACCATTTTAATGACTTTTTACATAATCTTTCCTTTGTCTTGTAAAGAGAACTTACATACCTATGCCTTAAATTTGGCCCTACCCTCAACCCATGTTTGCAGCTCTTACTGCCCATGGGTCTGTCCCCATGCTACTCCATGCTATTCTCTGAATAAAAGAGCACTACTGCCAGACCTTGACAGTCCAAGAAATCTTTCTTTTGACTCCTTGACTCACGAGCCCGAATCATCTTGGACTTTAGCACTTTATATTGCACAGAAATAAAGAGCTGGTGCTGCTGATTTTCCAGTTGCCATGCCCCACCCTTGTGTACCCTGTTCCGCACCCTGGGAAGCCAATCCCTGATGGAGACAATGGGAGAGCGGGAGGAAGGAGGGGCCAGATTATTAATTCCCTTCTCACTCCCCATCCTGAAGGGGTGATCCTGGGCTAGCCAGTTAGTTCTGTGCTCGAGGCCACCTTTTCAAAGTGCCTGAGAAGGTGGCCCTCCCACACACCCAGACCTTCCCTCTTGGACCTGCTTTCTGCACACAGTAGGTTCTTGCTGCATGGACAATGACAGATATGTGGCCCACATTCATTATAGCTTTAGGCAAGTTGTGACATTCCAGCCCTTTCTTTTTTGGCAGCACCCCTATACTTCTTTCAGCTGTTTTCAACTTTGAGCTTTGCTTCTTATAAATAAATGAAAAGCAATAGGATATATTGGCGTATATGAGGAAGCCATTGGGTTTAAAACTAACTCGGCTTGACCTTGTTTTTCCAAAAGGGCCTGACATGGCCTGTTGAGCACGCATTGTACATCTACTTAAAACGTTTACAATGTCCCAAAGACAAGAATGATGACCTTAAAGATAGGGATGTAGCTTAATCTCTGCGCCACTGGGCTGGCTCTATATCAACATTTCTTTAAGGATAAGCATCTCTTCCTGGAAGCTAAGCTTTAATTACTGAACTGCTGTACTCACATTGTGACCACTGACCTGCTGACTACAGACCTGCTGTGTCGGCTAAACATCTCATGACAGTAATAAAAGAGACATTCCTGTTATCTGTGATGCATGCTCTTTGTTCCAAGACAATATATAGCCACTCTATACACCCCACTTCTTTGGTGCCCTCCCATCCTTGGGGAAGGAAGACCCTGGGCTATAATCCTCAAACTTGGCTCATAATAAACTCACTCCAATTTTGATTTTTTAGATTGATTATAGATTATTTGCATCAAGACTTCCTTAACAAAACCTCTCCTGAAAACATCTTGAGAATTCATTCACATTTAAAGGGAAATCCCAGGGATGACTCTGCGATTGTAGAATTTCAGAGAGGAGTGGAATAGAGTGTAGGGTTCAATGCCCAGGCTTCTGAAATCATTCCTATGGATTGAACCTACAAACCTTTGAAGGAGGAGGGTGCATTTAAAGTGTGTGGAGGAGACACTAATCATGGGCTTTTGCTTCTCAGTTGAAAGTGCTTTGGACTGGGGAGGGGCAGAAGAGAAGCACCAGAACAGAGATGTTAATAGAGGTGGTAGGGAGGAGCATGGAGGCTAAGGGCCTGGAGTTTCAGAATCGCAAGAGCAGTCTTGGACCCTGCACTCCCACCACCTCTACCCTTTCACCAGCCATGGCACCCTGTTTACTCCAGAACAAATCTGGGTCTGAAGAATTCTAAGAGTGGGAGAAGGGGTCTGGCCCCCAGAACTCTATGCTTCATTTGCAATTTTAACGCTCTTTAGCATGACTTAATATTAATAGTGGTCCGTTGTTGAAAGTGAGACTGTGTGTTCAAGGGCGGGGACTGTGCTTGTAGCTCCTCCATCCTTGTAGCTCTCGCACATAGCTCAGTGCAGTGCACATAGTAGGTGCTCAAGAGATACAAGTTGACCAGATGAGCACATTATCTTACTGAATTCTCACCAGAACTTTCTGAGGTACCTCTTATTATCATTCCCATTCTGAACAGGAGGCAGCCGGGGCTTAGTTGGGTTAAATAATTTGCCCCAGCTTACCCAGCTGGTGAGGAGTAGAGCTGGTGTTCTAGTCAGTTCTGACTGACTTCAAGGGCAGGCTCCCAGCCCGCTCACTCAACTGCGGACTCAGACAGCACCAACTGAGCAGAGGGTGGGGCTTGCATCTCCATCTTGGTAGTGATTCTCTTATAGAAGAATTTTCATAACCCTGAAAATCTTTATATACATTTCTTTTTTTTTAAAAAAAAAGAAATTTATTTTTCCTTTTGCTCCCCAAAGCCCCCCCGGCACATAGTTGCCGGCACATAGTTTTAGTTGTGGGTCCCTCCAGTTGCGGCATGTGCGACACCACCTCAGCCTGGCTTGATGAGTAGTGCCATATCTGTGCCCAGGATTCAAACCGGTGAAACCCCAGGCTGCCAAAGCAGAGCCTGCAAACTTAACTACTCGGCCACGGGGCCAGCCCCAATATATACATTTCTTTGTATCCTTTATATTTTTTCTTCCAGGTTAAGCCAACACTTAATGCCATACAAAATTGAAGTTTGCGGAATTCAAAGAAAAGGTAGAATAAAAATTGCAAAATGATATGGTGTCATTCTCATAATCCAGAGATAATTTATAATCATGATGCCTCCTTTTATTTGAAGAATTAGAAGTGATTTTATGAGAATAAATTTGTATAGGTTTGCAATTTCACGCTTGAAGTAAGCTGCAAAGATATCCATGTGTTCCAGGCTGCTGTGGGGAGGCAAGGAAGAAGGAATCGTTATTAGGTTTTAGCTTGAAATCTGAGGCAGAACAATGCCATTTCTCATGGAAAATTTTTAATACTTATAATCTGAAGCTGCATAACCATATTTCCTTAATGGTGAATGTGTCAGAGTAGAAACCAAGACAATGTGGTAAAAATAAAAGACTTTTTTCCTTTCTAAAATTGTTTTTGTTTTTCCTGAGCTGCTGCTTTTACGAGCCGTGTGGGTAGGGAATGCATGGGTCACCGTCCACTGCCGGAGAAATCTTTCTTGGTAAGTCCAGAGGCACTCACGGGGCCTCATAATCTTGCAGGAGGAGAGTGCCCTGGGTCAGACGGAATTCATGTCCATCATTCCTGATGAAGTGCCCTCCAGAAACCTTGTAGATGTGTTCGGGTTGATTACCCACGTCGTTTTACTAATCAGGGGAGCAACTAGAACCTCGCAGACCCAGGCCAGTGGGGTCTGGTGGGGGGAAAGAGAATTAAAACCAAATCTCCTGCCAACCCAGAAAACCTCTCCACAGAGGTGGTAGAGAAAGAAAACAGTTTCGTTCTTGAATAAGCGTTAAGCCAGAATGTGATGTGCATCGCAGGCAAGGCGCTGAGAGATTGCACAGACAGAAAGAAATCTCAGCCTTTACACAGCCAGGCAGATACAGCCCGTTACCTGCATGGTCTCACGATAAACAATAACCAGTCCTCAAGTCGCAGGACCTGACGGCACCATTTGTCACACAGCGTTCATCCTAGATTCACTTGGAAATTGGGGTCACCATCTGTGTTAGCTAATTGGATTCATCCTAAAGAAAAACAAACTTCTCATGTCTTTATGACAGGAGGTTGGAGCACCGCTCCCGCCCAGTTAGGCTCCTCTCCTCGCACAGAGGTTGGGAGACAGGGGCCCCATCTCCCTTGAGGATTACATTTCAAAGGGATGGTGCCCAGGTCCTCAAGAAAGACATTCCTGAGCCCTAAACCTGGCAAGAGGCTCATTTAGCTTTTAAAAAGATTTGCATACATTTCAAAGAGACAGAGGAAAGAATTTACAAGTTTTCTAAAGGAAATGCTCTAAGAAAAGGGAGGGAGGAGAAATATCTTCCCCTATTTTCAACAGGGAGTGTTAAGCCTCTTATGTTTAACCTGTATTTGCCCTTACAGGCCCAAGAGGTGGCAGCAAAGGCTGGGGTTTCCACCTCCCACTCAGGGACTCTCCCATCTTGATCCAGGCTCAGGCAAGAGGCACAGACTTATTACCACTCTCATCATTCCTGTCTGTCGGAAGGCAGAGGATGTGGGGGCAGGGGGGTTCCTGGAAGAGAGCAGCCGCCCCACCCTTGTCGACTTGCATCATGTTGGTTCTGAGGAAAAGGCGAATGTTTTTTGAGGTGACCTCACCACCTCACCTAAGGCTGAGGCTGGGACTGACGTGTCGACGAGCGACCTAAAGCCTCGAGGACGAGAAGGAAAGGCAAGGTCCCAGCTCACCCACGTGTTGGGTGACACTTTCAAGGACACAATTACCCCAGCCTCAGCCAGAGGAGGCGAGCGTGTAGAACTGTGAGGATGGACAACTGAAAACCAAAACTCAGCAGGACCAAACCAAAACTCCACTCCTGTGGTTCTTACTTTCACCACAGGATTGATTCTGACCAAGAAGGGAAGGAGAACAATCTTCAAAATCAAAGAGTCAGAAAGGGAGAAACTCAACCTTCTGCACAAAGGGGTAATCAGTTCTCCAAAGCAGAACAATTCTCATTGGACACAGCGGTTGCAGGAAAAAACCATCTGATTCGTTTATACGATTAAACCATCTGATTCACCTATGCATAAGAAGGAAACAGACACGTGCTGTTCTGACCTTACAACCACATCCGCTCTGCACATTCCCGCTCCTTGCCTCACTCTCATGGATTAATGGGGGGCTGATGGATCTGAAAGGTGTGGGTGAATTGGAACAGGGACCTCTGAGTGAAAAATACTTCTAGGGGAAGGAGAGCACCATTTAAAAAACAAAATAAAACAGAGATCAGGGGCGATCCTGGTGGCGTAATGGTTAAGTTCACAGCCTCCCCTTCAGCGCCAGGGGTTCTGGGTTTGGATCCAGCACGGACTTACACACTTCTCATCAAGCCATGCTGTGGGGGCATCCCACATACAAAATAGAGGAGGATTGGCACAGATGTTAGCTCATGGACAATCTTCCTCAAGCAAAAAAGGGGAAGATTGGCAACAGATGTTAGCTCAGGGCCAATCTTCCTCACCAAAAAATAAAATAAAATAAAATAAAAAATAGCACGACTTGTTTTCCCTGTGTTGTGGCTCTGTAAAATATATACATATAAATACATGTATGCATATATACATGTATCTTTGAGCAGAAAAGCAGGAGGGGAGGCCCTTCTGTCTACCCACCCAGGCTTCCATGTCCCCAAGGGCTCCGGCCTGCCTCAGGTGGGGAGGCAAGAACTGAGGCCACCCTGCTGACTACTGACCGCACCCCCTCTCCCCCTCCCTTCAGTTGGTGACAGCAAGGGGTGTGGATTCCCAGTGATAAGGGCCAGCCTTGACCTGTTGCCACTCCTGCTCCCTGGCGGGGAAGGCTAGCTCCCTCGTGGTCTTCAGGGAAGGTTTTGAAAACGGATGGGGTCCCACCCTCCCCCCAGAGCCATTAGTGTCAGGGTGGAAGCAGAAGGAGGGATTGGTAACCCTGGAGTGGGGAAGGCCAGGCCACTGCCCAGACACAGTAGCACATCCTTGCCGCCTCCCCCAACCCCCCGGGGCCCTGGCTCTGGGCCCTGCGCCTGGTCTCACTGGCCACCTCTAGGGGCTCAGCCTTTCCCGAGGCTGGGGTCCTGCCCTATACCCCACTACCTGTGCCAGCCCTTCCACACTCTCCTCTCGGGCACTTCTTGGCTCTAGGTCCCCACTTAGCACCCACCTCCCACACAGACTAAGAGTCAGGTCATTCTGAGTGTAACATGTTCTAGAAAGAGTATGTATGACTTTTTGTTGTTGTTTGAACTACAGAAGATGCCTGAAGTATAAGTTTGTGCTGCCATTTTGGCTCTCAAGCCAATGAGCCTCTTGGCGTTCTCATGTTTTGGATTTTGTTCTGGACAGTTCAGAGGACCTGGGGACTCCGTGCCATGACACTCGGGTCAATAGCTTGATTACTCACCCAGGTGTTTTATGAGCAAGTCTCAGTATCTGACATTGTTTCAGGCTTTGACAAAGGCCATAGGATGTAAGGGACGGCCTCTCATCTCTAGGAATTTATGCTATGTCTGGGGAGACCACATACTCACATGTGGAACCTCCCCAGTTAAGGCGGAACCATGTTGGGCACTAGGAAGGGGGCCCTGGCCAGTCAGCACCACAGGAGTTCAGAGAGAGGATGAACGGGGGCTGGCGTGTGCAGGCAAAGCTTCCTGCAGAGGTGGGGTCCGAGGGTCCTTAAACAGTGGGCAGGATTCCAACAGTAGGCGGGGAGAGGAAAACCTAGGTCTGAGGAGGAGCAGGGGAGTCGGGAGGCTTCCCTAAGTGTGTGTGACCCTGGAGGACTGCTGCCACCTCTGGGGTCACTACTGCAACTACAAGCACTGTCTGCTGACATGGAAGGTTGACAGGCCAGGGCACACACATAGACGGGAATCCAACATCCCAGGAGGGTGCCCCAGGGCCTTGCGTCCTGTAGGATTCCCATGCTCACTTCAGGCAAGGGGGCTTTTTCCAAGGGACCCGATGAAAGGCAACTTCCTGGGGCTTATTAAAACCAAGCACACCTCTCTTCAAGGATCTGGAGCTGTCGGCACACCCCCAGACCTACCTGCTGGCCCCCTTGTCCACGTTTCTCATCCCGCGAGGAGCACACACCTGGGCAAGAGCAGGGTGTGTCCCAGTGTCAGAGAGGAGACTGGCCTGGCTGAAGCAGGGGGACTGTCAAGAGAATGGGGAAAAGATGCCCACAGCATGATGGGGCTGCTGCGGTGACAGGATGTTCGTTCAGACCAATGTGCCAATAGTGTGCATATCAGTCAAAAGGCACTCTGGTCATCCTCTTACCTGTCTTGTTGCCTTCAGAATCCTCTCTCCACCCAAACATGGCTGCTGCACAGGTTATCTTCCTGAGTACAGATCTCATCATGTCACCCTCCTGTCAGCACCTGGGGAAGGCTCTGGGCCATGTACCAGAACACGTTCAGGACATCTAGCCGCATGATACATGGATCCTTTCCCCTTACAGAGTCAGAGAAATGTTGAGTAAACTATAACCAAAAAAATATTTTATTTTAATATATGCTGTCGTTGAGCAAAAGAAAGGGAAATCCTCAAGTGGCAACAATGAAGAGAGAAACCACATCCATACAGTTAAGTGTAAGCTGGAAGCCTGGAGCCCATGCAGATCCTAGAGGAGCCGAACTGAGGCTCTAGGTACTGGGCTGAGGTGACACATCTGTACGGAATGGGAGACGTGGCCTTACGCTTGCTGGGAGGAGAGAAACTTTTGGTCTGAGGTCAGCAGAAAAGCAAGAGCATCAAAGAGATACCCTTTCCTTAAAAGGGGATTCGAAAGTGCTGCCCACGAGCTCAGGGAAGGACGAGGAAGCACATAGCCTATCTTGGGACGTGGGCGCAAAGAAAAAATCATCTGACAGAAATTGAGACCCTGGAGCCCGTGCTCTCACACAGGAAAGGTAAAGCCTACTGAAGACAAGCTCACGATAAAAAGCAACAAATCACGTAAGGAAATGAGGCTCCGTGAGCACGAACCAGCAGGTGCATCAGCAGGGTACCTGGTGTCTCGAGGACTGCAGATAATGGAACAATCTGAAAGAAGCTATCAACACGTCCATACCCAGCATTTCAAAAGCAGAACCCGGAGGTTCTGGCCCCTGTCCCACACTGTTCCTCCTATGTCTACCTTCTCAGTTCATGCCATTCCAATCCCTCCTGTCATGTAGACTCAAGGTCTTGAGCCGTCTTCAAATTCTTACTCTCTCGGCTTTTTCCCTTGGAAACGGCTCTCAATTTCCTCATCTCTCTTCCTTTCCTCTGCTACTGCGATGGGTATCTAGCTGGTCTCCCTGCCTTCCCACCCCCAGGGTCCCCTCTTTCTCCTTATTCCGCCCCCACACTGCCACTAAGTTATCCTCCTAAACGTCAAGTCACATGATTTCACTTCACCAAGCCAAACTCCTGATTATGAAAGTCCAAGCCTTTCCCAACTTAAACTTTTTTTCCAGTTTTATTTCCTATTTAATGTGCCACCCTCGCCCACTCCTCCACCCCTACAGCCACCACTCGGGTTTACTTATCCTTCCTACACTCTCCCTCGTGCTTCCAAGCAGTCTCTTCCCTCGGACTAGATGCACCCCCATCGCAGCTGCTGATTGAAGGTCAACCTCAGCCTCAACCTTCTAGAAGTTTGTGGAACAATGAAGTCATCATTAGGGCTAGACATGTCTGGTTTCAAACTGCAGTTATGTCACTTAAGCTCTGTGCCTCAAGCAAGTTAAAACCTCTCCAAGCCTCAGTTCTTAATTCAATAAAATGGGAATGATACCTCCTTTGCAGAGTTGGGGGAATTAGAGATAATCTCTGACCCTGGTAAGTGCTCGATAAGCAGTTGCTGATTGAGCCTCTGTCCTCGCATTTTTATGGGAGCTATAGTCTACTGCTTCCCCAACCAGGGCTCCAGGAGGCCTGAGGCCTTGTCTCATTTGTCTTTGTATCTTTGCACTTTCCTGTGTCTGACTCAGGAAGTCTTGAAACACGTGAATTGACAAATATTGGAAAGAACTAGGCACACCTAACCTGAGGCAGGGAGGGAAGACTTTGGGTAGAGGGACCTTGCAGATCTGAGACGTTGGAAGGGTCTGGAAGGCCAATTTATATTGTGTCACTCCAGAGAGGGCAGAACTACCACCAGGAGCTATAAGGAGGCCGATGTTAGCCCAGGATGGGGAGGAAGAGCCAACATTTAGAGCTGGTTAACACGAGAGCAGATGCCAAATATAAGCCGTGTGCCATTAAAAAACTCAGATTATAGAAAGTATTCATTAATAACAAGAGTGATTTGTTTCTCTTATAGATATCTTCAAAATTCACACCTTCCGTCAGGAGGACCTGGTTCATATCTAAAAGCTCAGTGCCTTTTGCCACAAATTCAATGCTCTCCATATTTTTTTTTATTTAAAAAAAAATTTTTTTTAAGATTTTTTTTCCTTTTCCTCCCCAAAGCCCCCCAGTACATAGTTGTATATTCTTCGTTGTGGGTCCTTCTAGTTGTAGCATATGGGACGCTGCCTCAGCGTGGTTTGATGAGCAGTGCCATGTCCACGCCCAGGATTCGAACCAATGAAACACTGGGCCGCCTGCAGCGGAGCGCGCGAACTTAACCACTCGGCCACGGGGCCAGCCCCTCTCCATATTTTTTGATTAAATGAATGAATAAACAAATGAAATCATTGATTAATCTGATCTTTATGGAAACATATGTGCTACAAGAAGGAAAAAGAGAAGGAAAAAAGAAATTAAAAAATGAAGCGTTTTAGAAAAAGACCAACACAAGATGACAAAAGGGTAGAGAATAGTTACATGGGATTGGAGACGAGGATAAATTTTGGAAGGCCCGAACCCCTGGCTGAGCGCCCCAGTGAACTTCTAAACCCAAGATTCTGTGGGAGCAGCCTTGCTGGCTCAATCCTGCCGGCCCTGGCTGCTTGCACTCAGAGCCGTCAAGGCACGTGCCCAGGGACTACTAGGGAAAATTGCTCGTAAGATCAGGACCACGTCCAGACCATATTCTCATCGGATTTTGAAACCTCTTTCCCTCCGTGAATTTAGGTATTAATGTTACACAGCCACTTGTCGCTCTATTATTACAATTGCTCTGTTCACACTTAGTAATAAGTTATTAAATGAAGTTGGTTGAGGTATATTTTTATCCTTACAGTATCATTCAAAGAATAGTTGGTTTTCAACATAAAAACCAGTGCCAAAAGTCCCAAAAAGAAAACATCTTGTCCAAGAGCAGAAGGATTTCTTGTTTGATAAACTGAGTTTAAGATTCTCAAGGGTTGGCTGGTTCTTCCAGTTCAGACGAACCGAAGATAAGCTGCTTTGTGCAGGTCAAGACTTCCTGCTCTCCCCAGTCCCTGCCCTACCTGCGCTCACCTGGAGACACACCGCCTGCGGGACTTCAGGAGGCTCCTCAGGCTCTGCAGGGCCTCGGGCAGCCCCTGGCCAGTGAGGGCGCTGCAGGCCCGGAGCTCCCAGCAGCGGTCCTGGAATCTCTCCAGGCCCAGCCTGTCTCTGATCTCAAGCAGCGGCAGAGCATCAGGTGCCTCCTGCTTGTTAGCCAGCACCAAGAAAGGAACACCAGCCATGCTGGGGTTGTCTAGGACTTCCATGAGCTCAGCCACGGCCTCGGGCAACCGGGCTTCATCTGTGCTATCCAGCACATACACAAGGATGTCCGTGCCTTCTAGGTAGTCCTTCCAGTTGGCTCTGAGCTGAGTCTGCCCCCCAACATCCCAGAGAGTCAGAGATACATGCCCTGGGGCTTCAAGAGGCTCCACATTGAAACCGATGGTGGGCAGGGTCTCCACCAGCTGGTCGCCTTTCAGTTTGTACAGGAGCGTGGTCTTGCCGGCTGAGTCGAGGCCCATCATCACCACCTGGGCTTCCACCTTGTGACCTCGGGAATTCACAGAACCCATGGTGGCTGCTGCTAAATCCTAGGGGAGAAAGGCCAGGTGCACACATCAGCCATTCTTTTCTTAGGGAACACAAACCCATGCAGGCTCACGGAAGAAGAGAGGCTACTCCAAAAGCAGGAAGTGTCTTTACAATGTCAGGTTTCAAATGCAAGCCTGGGCTCTGAAAGGGCTGGGAAGTAAGGGCGGGTGAGTCACCATCAGCTGACCTCTCTCCAGGGGGTGGGGGCTGGGGGCAGGGAGGGGGAAGGCCGCTTCAGAGAAAGTGGGCTCACATTCCTCAGCAGTTAGAGAAGGAGGCGAAAGGAAGCTCCAGTCAGACATTCCTAGTTCAGTAGCAATGACCAAAAGATGTCTTCAATTCTTGCTAGTTTGTGGCTTTTAGCCTCCTGTTCCTCCTGTAAGCCTAGACCCTGAAATGGACGCTATCTTGGGTCCAGTGCACTGAGGGAAGAGGGTGGCCCCGGCTCATAGTAACTCCTGCTGCCCTTGGAACTCCCCGCAGGACCAGCAGCGTGCCCTGTAAACACTGGCTATTCATAAATACTGTCAACTGGGGACAAATTTACCAGTCAGAGCAAAGTGGTTTCTTCCAACGTCTTACCCAGGTAAATCACCTCTAGAACACTACTCACGTTTTTCAAGAATCTCAAATTTTAAGCCTAAGACCTGTTCCCAACTTAGTCAGAGGAAACCTGGCTGGGACAGGTGAAGGGACATCTCACCACCAGGAGAATATTTCAGCTGCCCCCGGAGGAAAATAAGACAGCCTCTGTTCATTCCTCATCCCGGGGGTAGAAGAGAAAACACTGAAGTTACCTCCGTGTTATTAGGCTGTGGCCCAAAGCTCCTCCTCTGCGGCTCCTGTGTGGCTGCTTTCTGCCAGTCAGTAATGTCCCAAGAGTGAGATGTGGAGGAAGTGTGGTGACTGCTGCTGTTTCTCTTTTTTCTGCTTCCTTTTCCCAGGTGGTTGGGGGTTGGGGCGGGCTCCACTGCCCCTCCCTCAGCCCTAGGGGTCCCTGAGCAGTCCTCTGGCTGGGAAGATGCCACCAGGACGTGGCCAGCCCTTCAGCTCTGGATAGGGCAAGGTCCAGCACCAACTCCTGATTCTTAGGAGCTCAGACTCAATGCAGGAAGGAGAGTGACCCTTCGGAGCTGTGCCCAAGATCGGCTCCTTTCTTTTTCTCTTCCCCTTACAATCCTGTGACCTCCTGGGTGGGGAATTCTGAGAATTGGGCCTTTTCCTTCCAGCACGTGCCTCAGTGTTTTTCTGCTGCCTGGAGATTCTGTCGTTTGCTTGGAACCATAGATGCTTTAAGAAACTGCCTAAGTATGATTAAAACACTCTAAAAAATAGGTGTATCGGTTGAAGGTAAACCGTAACAATTTAAAAGTTGTGTTACTGTGGCGGAACTATGGGCAACTAAAGTTATTGCTTAATTTTTTCTTGAACGATATCATTATGTTTTTCCCAGTAAAAATAATATCTTCAGAAAATATAATTTTTAAAAATTTGGCTGGTCAGAATTTGGTAGCTCTCTGACTAGGATCTGAGTTGTAACCAGTAACGTTCGTGTAGCGCTTTCTGCTTTCCTACACGTGACCTCATTAAAATGTCAAGAACCAAGTTGGGGGTTATTATGATGCTCCATTTTACAAATGAAGAAACAGGCTCAGACAGGGTAAATAATTTGCTCATGATCCTGCTGGGGTTTAGAATCATCTGTTTCTCTTTCACCTTGTCGTCTACTCACTGAGAAAGTGCTCTGTACACAGCTAACACTCCATTGTAATTGTGGTTGTCAGGCTATTATGTTTTCATAGGAAGCAGTGTTAGGAAAAGTCAGAGACATGGACGCCACTGCGTTAGGGCCTCCACTGTGTTATGTGTTGTTGACGTGACCATTGTGCTGCTCTTTTGAGGGCCTGTGGGTGTAGGCTCCTGTCGTTTTGCAAAGGCCGGGGAGTGTGGTGAGAGACAGAAGCAAGATAGAAGGGATGACGGAGGTGGAATTATTGTCAAAGAAAAACCAGAGCTGGACAGTAGTTAAAGTAGCAAAAATAGATCTTACTCAGGACTATCGCAATAGGGGAAGAGAGACGTCAGTGTAGAACTGGGCTCAGCTCCATGTACAGCATGGGCAGGTGGGGGTTTACAGCCCAGGAGCAGGACAGGGGTCAGTGGATGGAAAATTACCAAGAGGAAACACGAAGGATAAAGGGGGGTTCTGGCTAAGCTGACCTAACAGGATTCTTGCTGAAGGGGGATCAGACGTCTAGAAGAGGGGCAGGGGTGAGGGACCCGATCAGATATCAAGCATGATTGGATATTGAGAGTGGGGATTCTGATTAAACCGACTCAGCAGGGTTCTTGCTAAAACTCGATTTTACAAGGCAGTGCACAGATGGGCCTAGGAGAAGGTTTAGGAGCCTGAATAAAGTTTGGTCAAGCAAAGAATCTTCGTCGTTATCCCAGGGCAATCTCAAAGCCATAAAGACCATCTGGAGGAGGGCTTGTCCGTCTCGTCTGTGGCGCAGGGCAATCAGATCAAGCTGGGACTCAGTCCCGTCTGGGCCCAGCTGATGAACCAGTGGGAATCCTGCCAGGACTGGATCTGCAGGAGGATTGGGGTGGGCAGGCTAAGAATTAGGTGTGCCTGGGGGCACATGTCTGAGGCCCGGGGCGGGGGGGTGCGGGGGACAGTAGGAGCTGAAGAAGACGTGACTTGAGGGGCTCAGAGGCACCATGCCAGGCTGCTCAGTGACACAGTGAGGGGAGGGACACTTCCCCTGGCCTCCTGCCCCAAAGATTCTGGGGAAACCTGCGGCCACATGGGCAGTGTACAGGGCATCCAGAGACCCCTCTTTGGTGTTGGCCCTGGGATCTTGGAGAGGCACTGCCCTTCAGGGACACTGCTCAGGCTCTCTCAGAAATAAGGGAACCTTTCTTGAGGGCTAAAGTCCTGTATTAACTGGAGAAGATGAGAGCCAGGGAGATAGCCATCACTTTGAATATGACCCTAGTTCTACCCAAGGCCCTTGTGGGCCGAGTTACCTCTGTACTCCCCAACCCCACCCCTTCAGCTCAACAAGGAGGGGAGCTTCTCATTGGACACTCTCACATGGGGAGCTTAGAAGGGCTGCAGTCCGGGGAGGCACCGCGGAGCAGAGGGTAACGCGGTGGGCTTTAGTTTTAGTCCATCTGGGGACACACTTGGCATCCACTGCTTATCTGCTGTGTCACTTCAGACTTGTTCCTGAATTTCGCTGTGTCTCAGTTTCTTTGCCTGTAAAGTAGAGGTGACAATTATAATAGTGGTACCTAACTTGAAATGTTTTGGGCGAGGATTAACTAAGTTAAGGCACGTCACATACTTTGCCCCCAAATGGGGGACCTCGTTCCAGTTTAGTCCTATGAAATAAGGAAAGGGAAGCCATCAAGAATAGAGGTGTGTTGGAAAGGGACACAGCAACTTTGTAACCCTGTGACTGCAGCTTCTAGAACTGTAATAGAGGAGAGGGTCTCTGTTGGACTCACTGAGACAGGAGGGGTGAGGGTCTTGGGCCCCAGCTCTACCACCCCAAGAACTCAGGACTTCCCCAGAGGGCCACTGGGTAGAGCCCCATGGCTCAGAGTGTGAGTTTAGAAATAGGCTTTTGCCAATTCTCATACAGGTAGTCAGGCCCGAAGGATCAGGCATACTGCACTCACAAAGAAACGGTGTATAAGCCAGGATACTACTTGCATTTCCAATGCGATCTATTTGGCCCAAGATCGGGGCTGGTTCTCTGTGCAGCACACCTCGGGGAGGCAGCGGGGGAAGGAGAGGCACGTGGTGGATGCACAGGGCACTGAGTAAATCAACCAAGCAAATTATGTGCACACCAGCTGTTTGGAAACAATGGAAAGTTGGTGGTTTTTGAGGGATTGTTTGTCATGGAACAAAGCCTGGTGATGGCTTTCCTGTCTCCTCTCTACAGATAAGTCGAAAGGAGGAGAGTGCTAGAACACAGCTTTGTTCTCCTGGGAGTACTGGAGAAACGCTGACAGATTCCTCCTTTCCAGCCCTCCTGCTCCTGGGCTCCATAGCAACCCCCACCTCTCTGTCTTGTTGTGACTTCATCTTTCTCTAGTCTCTCACTTCCTCAACTTGCGATACTCAAGTAATATCTTATTTCCAAGGACTGCATCTTTTAAAAATCAGATTTTATTTATTTCTATTTTCAAGCTATCCATACAAAATCCCAAAGGCACAAAAGGGTTGAGTGTCCAGGTCTCCTCTCACCCCGGTCCTCCAGCCATGCAGGTCCTTCCTGGGGAAGACCCCATATCATCGCTTTCTTAGATATTTTCCCAGAGATAGTCTGTGCGTATGTAAGCTAGTATGATGCATTAGTTTTTCCTTTTTTTCTCCAAATGGCAACATACTTTGAGGCATTTAATCTCTTGAGTAAATCTTCTCTCACTCAGAATTTCTTAGCTATTGTCTCTGTGAAGGATGAGCGGAAGCCAATGGAGGAGTTACAGCCAGCAGCCCTGGGCTGCCCAACTTCCCTACACCTCAGCAGTCACTGGTGAGTGATGTGAGCGAGCATGGGAGAGCATCTTTGGGGGGCATTGTGATGAGAATCAACGCTCCAATCATGCTGACAGCTGAAGTTCCCTGAGACGTTGAACTCCATCTAAGACTATCAATTATTAGGCAACCCTAAGCAGTATGTCTGAATTTGGGGTGGCGGCCACTGGTGCACTGTGTTTATGCGTGCCTTTTACAGGTACAAATGCTCATGGTTAGGCTTTCCCCAGGCTGGGAGAAAGTGGGCAGAGAGCACGAGGTCGACTCCTAAACTGAGAGCAGTGATTCTTAATGGCATCACTTTGAAAGTCTGATTGGAGCACAGCCCTGGGACTTGGGGGCAGGGGCCAGAGATCATGGCCCGGGGCCATGCTGCGCAAGAAAGAAAGCTTCCTGAGTTTAAATTCAACTTTTGGATGCCCCAGACATTGATGTCGTTTTTACAACCTCTCTGTTTAAAAATGATCTGATTCTAGAACCTAATTTTGTTTTGTATGTAAACATGACTATTTGTTGCATAGTTTCACATACATTACATTTTCCAGAAATGTGACGACTCTGCGAACTAAGGGAGGCTTGCCTTTCGTTTTGTTTGGAGCTTTAGCGTGAGCTGTTCACCGTTTTAGAAAAGCACATGACTGATGGCAGCACTGCCCTGGCACCAAAGGAGCTGATAAGACGCACGGAAACACCGTGTCAGGGGCTGTGCAGCCACGCTAATGCTACATTTAGATGCAAGAATTTGACAGCTTCATTACTGTGATTGTCCCTGAGCACTTATGTAAGGAAAGAGGTATTCTTTTTACTATATTTACCTTCCTTTGATTTATTCCTTATCTTATAATTACAGTATTAAATTGATTTTCTTTCAAGATTATGTGGGCAGATACATCTTACTATTTGTGATTTTCATTTCTAGATCAAAAATAGACATTATAAAATATTCATTATATAAAACAAGAGGTGAGTTGCTCTGTTTTGGGCCCCCTCCTAGAGGAGGAGATAGTTGGGTAGAGGAAAGGATGAGCAAGATCAGGAATGGTGGAGCCAGGGGGAACGACAGGGGGAGGCCGCAAATCGTAAGTCATACATGGTGACGGCCAGAGGGTTCATCTTTTTGCTCTCTGAGTCAGCGAGGTCTGTTCCTTCAAGGTGGCATGCATGCAGTCACCTTCCTACATGGAGCCTGGCATATACCAGTGTCCTCTGAGCTCCCTTGGAGCCAAACACTGTCTTGTCACCATGTACAACGGTTGCAGAGGGGCAGACGCAGAAGCGTGCGTGCAAAAGTGTCAGTCAACCACCCAAAAATCTCCAAATTCATGATGGGTCGGAATTTTTATATGTGAAGATCTAAATCATGTATAAGATACTGTAGATGCTAATTGCAAAGGTATTTTACTTATGTTTATAATACATAAATATACTTTTAATTTTATTTTTATATGCCTTTTAAATATATATAATAGCTGTGTGCACTTCCATGCTTTTCCTTGGTTTCATGGACTATTGCTGATATATTGCCATCCACAGAACTCCCAAGAAAACAGAAATCTGTCTGCCTATGCTTTCCTAGTACTCCGATTACAAACAAGGCTCTCGTGATAGAGAGTGAACCAACAGGAAACATTCTATAAGAAATATTTATCCAGCAAACGGCATGTGGAAGCTGTTTCCCTGTGTTCCCTAAGTCCCAGGTTTCGGACGCTCTGTGCCTCCCTCTCGGTGTCTGATGAGCTGGGGTGTCTTCCTCGTCCATCTTCCCCACTGCCTGTGTGGAGGGTCCCGGGCTGGGGCTCTTGCTGGGAGGCCTTCTCAGGACGCAGCTCCCCGCCAAGGGCTGCATCTCTGCTGCCCGGTCCTGCAGCTCTGCGCTCAGCTGTCCGGACTATTTTGAAATCCACCTAATGGCCTTAGGGGAGAGAAAACAATGCCCTTTGTGTGTCCCACTATGATGACTGTCATCTTCTCTCATCTTTCCTCCCTTTTCTGGCCAGAGTTTCTTCAGCAACCCACAGCCCCCTTATTTCCTGTGTTCCACTGCACTTACTTAACAACCGATTTGCCAATTATAGTCTGGCCTAATTATAGCTGTGTTCCATGTGGTTGTAACCAGAGTGTCCATCTACTTCGGTATTCTGATTTTTTCATTTAACTTTATATAGAAAATTACGTTGCCTTACTCCTACATTGTCTCCAATAAAAATTTTTATATTGACTTCATAGTTAGATGACATCAAGGAGAAATATTATGGTTTACTTCCAAAATAATGCTGAATTAAAGATTTTGTGAACAAAGTTTTTCTCTTCATCTGGATTATTTCCACTGGCTAGACTGCCTGAGTTGGCATTTAAGGATAGAAGAAATGACCGCGTTATGGCTTGCTCAGATCTTTCAATATGTCACCGTGTTGCACTACAGGTCATACGTTGATTTTACACGCTCCAGTTTTCTTTTTATTTTTTTCCCCTACAGGCTGTTCTCCCCACCAGCTCCCAGGCCCACAGCATCTATGCCTGAGCTCCTCAGCATTTGGAGAGGAGGTGGCCACTGGTTGTACTGACCCCAGACCACTGTCATAGGGTAAACATTCCAGGTATCATGGAGATTGAGGAGTGGGGAAAACATTCCCACGGTTGAGAATTTTAATATAACAGTTATAATAATTATGGTATTTGTGCTACCATTTATTGAATTCCTCTATGTTAGGCACCTCATTTCCTCCTCACAACCACTCTGCCAGGCAGATATTGTTATCACCATTTAACAAGGAAAAGGATGAGATTCAGAGAGGCACAGTAACCACGCTTTCAGCTGCGAGGTACAGAACACTCAGCCACAAGTGGCTGAGACGGTAAGATTTTCTTATTATCTCACACGACCACAAGCAAGGAGGGAGGTGGTTCCAGGTCGGTTTGGCAGCTCAAGAGTGTCATCGAGGAACCCATCTCTTTCCATGTTTCTGCTTTGGCATCATCAACTTTTGGGCGCTGTTTCCTTTCCTTGGTGCAACAACACCAACCATCTTATCCTCGAACAACTGAATTCAAAAGCGGGAGGGAGAAAGATGGCAGTCGCCTTGTGTGTTCGTGCGCATGCGTGTGCATTTATTTTATCGGGAAACAAATATTTCCCTAAAGCCTCCCAGCCAATTGCCTCTTATATCTCATTAGCCTGGAAAGTGAAATTACTTGTCTTGGCCAGGCTGGGTCCACTTCTGATCATATTGCCCCCCACCTCGCAATCCCCCAATAAAATCACGCAACTCTTAGCGAGAAAAAAGTGGGAATGGTGTTGAGTGGGCAACTGCCATGCTTCCTCAACATTCCATGGTAGAAGGTTCTCTTCTCACAATACAAAGGTGTCTTCCAAATCCTTTGTCTTTTAACATGGGTTAACAGTGTGTGTGTTGTGTGTTTGTGTGAGTGTGCACATGCACGTACGTATCTCAGGGGCTCATAATTCGTTGTTTGTTTAGCATGGTCATCAAGTCTAAAAGTAAGAACTCAGAGGTAATGCTGCAGTAATTCTTGCCTGCTATCTTGCAAATGAGAGACAGGGCAGGACAGCGTGGCTGGATCAGTGAGGCACCGTCATAAACGAGGAAGAAGGTGGGTTGAAAAACTAAGAGGTCTGTATTCCAGCCCCAGGTCTGCCACTTTCTATCTGTGTTACCTTGGGTAAGTTATTTAATCTTTCTGAACCTCACTTTTCCAATCTGTAAAGCAAGAAGAAGTTTGGACTAATCTCTAAAATTTCATCCAGCTCTAATATTCTATAGATACAATGCAATTTTTACTGAGCAGCTGTGAGCAACATTGTACAGTTTCTCACATTATTTCTTTAAAAACTGGTCAAAATGCATCTGCATGCCATATGAAAGGGGGAGGTCATTATTCTTGCATATGGAGACCAGGACATCATATAATAGAATTAGATATAGAATATAATATTGTAGACTCTTTTAAAATGTCTTTAATTTGCATTACAAATTGTGTTTTGAATTCTTATCACTTTAAGCGGCTTATGAGTGTTTTACATTTACAGCAGAGCTCATCTTCCAGACCCGTCTGCTATTTCTAGTTTCCATTTTGTTGGAGACGCCATCTCTTTATAACCAAATGAGGAACGTGGCAAAGCTGGGGGAAATTTTCCTGCCTGTCTTTTTTTGCTCTCTCTCCCCCTTTGACCAGAAATAGTATCTTGGCAGTGGATCTCTTTGTCTCTAAAAAAAAAAAACAACAGGAAAAGGAAATGGCAGTTGATCTGCTTTCTGAAACAGTGTCAGAAAGATCTGAAGGATGGGATGTTAGCTTTGCACTGAAGCACCTTCAGTTTCTGCTTTTACCGTATTTGCAGGAAGCTTCCTGACACTAACAGGGAAAAGAAACAGTGGCCAGAGACTGTCTCCTGAAAAATGTGCAGGAAGGGTAATTCGGAGGCCAAGACAAATGTGTGGGATGAGCTCCAGCCGGGCCTCAAAACAGAAGCTGATGACAGTGAGCTTTTGCTATTTTTCTTCCAAGGTTGTTTCAATATGCAAAGCAGGTCCTCGGCAGCAGCTGCTATTCAATCAGCCACATTTCCTGAACTGGATAGGGTATTTTTAGTTGGCAGGAAAAAAAAAAAATTGATTTGGAAGGAGGTAGGAAGGTCACTTCATAGTTAGAAACAGATCAGCACTTGACACTTTTCTACGTTTCCCAGATGAGTTACTGTCACTCTGGGCAGCAACAAGCAAACTGTGTGTACTTTAACTCTCTTCTTTTTATTAAAGGAAATGGCAGAAATAATGAGGAATATATTTTTCTGTACAAGAGGCAAACAATATAAAAATCTACAGGGCAAAATTCCTAAGTTCACACTCCAAGTTACTACTCCCCTTTCAGAGATAATCAGGATCAGTCGTCTGATGTATATTTTTACAGTTATCTTTCTATATACTTACCTATTTTGGAGCACTCAGATATATTTTATTATTTTATTGTTGTTTTTGGTGATTTGGGTATTTTTAAATGTAAATTGTGAGGTCTGTAACTTACTTATTTCATTTCACAATATGGTTGTGTGATCTTTTCATATTAGTACTTGTAGGTCCGCTTAGTTATTTTTGTATTATTTTAAAGAATTTAGTAAATATTGAGAAAGCTTTAAGAAAACACAAAAAGTCTAACACTAAAATATTTATGGATGAAATTATACGATTCTGAGATATGCTTATAAATCATCTGGCAATGGAGAAGCAGCAGCTTGGGATATAAATATAACAGGATTGGCTGTGCACTCAGCACGGTTGAAGGTGGGTAGACAGGGTGTGCTATGTTAGTCTCTCCATTTTGCATACATTTGAAATTTTCCATAGTAAAATGTAAAAACATATATGAGGCATAAACTATTGCAGTTTACCAAATCTCTGATTCTGCCATAGCTCACAGGCTTCTGGGGCTCCTAGGAGGCCTTGTCACATTCCACATTTTTTCTGCAAGAGCTCAAAAGTTGCCTTCTCTGGAAGCTTCCGTGACTTCAGCAGATGTAAGTTGCCTCTGCTTTACCCTTACTACACTTTTTATGTATACCCCCAAACACACACAACACACTCACACTCACACATTAAAGGAATTATCTTACTAAATTGAGATTTAGAGAAATAGCTGTCAGTGGTTAAGCCCCTAATCTGTAACATACATGATATCTACATTAGTTTATTTACTGTTCCAACGGCTCTGAGAGGTAAGATCTTTTTGTCCTCATTTATAGGTATGGAAACTGAGGCTTAAACAGATTTTGATTTGTCCCAGCCTAGTTCTTTCTTTTTTATTCTCAATCAATGTTATATCATTTTGTCAATCACTATTTTCATCTAAGTGTATGTGAAAAGTTATCAGTAGAAAACTGAGAAGCAAGCACAAATCTAACTAAGAAGGAACATTGCCACTATTAGATGAAGGGTCCCTGAAAAAGATGCGCTGAAGAGAGTGTCTGAGTCATAGTCTGAATTTAGCTTGCTTGGGAGTTTTACAAGACCGCTTCTGGGCAAGGCCATGACAGAGTCTTAGGAAGCATAGGGCTTACAGCTGGCAAGCCTGTAGTGTGGGCCCAGTGCTGGTTAACCAGTAGGAACATGGTCAGTAGGAAGAGACTGCTCTGTATTTTCTACTTCAAAGCTTACCTTCAGATCTCAGGAATGGGCAAATCACAATACCTCTTAGGGGGCAGGGAGTATCCTCAGCTGATCCTGGCTGTAGGGTGTAGAGAGGAGGGAGAAACTTCATTAGCACAGGATCAGTGCTGGCCAAGGACAGATAAGAATCTGAGCCAGGCTTGCCTGGGAACTTTTTCCTCCAGGTAAAGACATTATGATGACTGTAGATAGCTTGGTGATAACAGTCCTCACTGTGTCTGTCTCTGAAATCGTACTACTTCCATTTGAACTCATTGCTCTCCACGTCATATGCACATCCTCTTTGAGATTCCCTTGACCTCTCTGTCTCCTGCGTTGGATTCTCTGTTTCTGTATCCCAGGTTTTCCCCTTTCTTGGTTCACTCTGTCATTTTGGTGGAGCACATCTTCAGTAGCCTCTTGGATGCATGGGAGGTGAGTTTTCAGACCTTGAATCCCTGAAAATGTCTCTATTTTACTCTAACAACTGATTGATAGTTCAGCTGAGTGTGAAATTCTAGGATGGTAATAATTTTCTCTCAGACCTTTAAAGGCATTGATTCATTGTGCTCTGGCCTCCAGTGTTGCTGTTGAGAATCTAAAGCCAGACTGACTCTTGATCCATTTATTGTGACTTTTTTCTTTCTCTCTGGAAGTGTATAAAATCTTCTCCTTTTTCCAGGAATTGTGAAATTTCATAATTGTGTGTCTTGGTATGCGTCTATTTTCATCCACTATGTTAAAAACTTAGTGGGTCTTTTACTCTGTCACTTAATGCTAGAAGTAAGTTACTTTCAATTCTGGGAAATCTTCCTGAATTCTCCCCCATTTTTTATGCGCTCTCTTTCTGGAATGCCTATTATTTGTTTCCTGAACTACGACTTATTCTCTAATTTTAAAAAATTTTCTTTCCTTTCTTTGCCTTTGCCTTTTCATTCTACTTTCTGCAATATCCCTTCAATATTATCTTTCAACTCTTCTGTTAAGTTTTTCATTTCAACCATTATATATTTTTTTTTTATTTCCAAGGGATCTTTTTTGCTCTCTGAATTTTTAAAAATAGCATGCATATTTTATAGCATTTTTCTCAAGTTCCATGGAACCAGGTAGAATGACAATAGAGACCCTGAATCAGAGGACATATGTGGTAACAGCCAGAGGGTTCATGTTCTTATTTTTTGAGATCATGAAGTCTATTTCCTTCAAGGTAATTTGCAGTCTTCTTCCTAGCATGGAGCCTGCCAGCCTGCTTCTACCTGGATCCTATTTGCCACCTTGGAACAGAAGCTGTCTTGTCAATGTGTGCAATGATTACATTGGGGGAAGATGGAGAAGCACAGAACATTTATCAACATATACCATATGTTGGGCTATAAAACAAGTCTTTTTTTTTGAGGAAGATTAGCCCTGAGCTAACATCTGCCACCAATCCTCCTCTTTTTGCTGAGGAAGACTGGCCCTGAGCTAACACCTGTGCCCATCTTCCTCTATGCTATGTGGGATGCCTACCACAGCATGACTTGACAAGCAGTGCATAGGTCTGCACCTGGGATCCGAACCAGCTAACCCCAGGCCACCAAAGTGGGAAGTGTGCACTTAACCACTGTGCCACCGGGCCAGCCCCAAAACAAGTCTTAATAAATTTAAAAGAATTGAAATCACACAGAGTATACCTTCTATGTGACCCAAGTGGAATTTAGGTAGCAATAAATGATGGAAAGTTATCCAGAAAAACCCTAAATTTTTGGAAATTAAACAACATACTTCTGAATAACCCATAAATCAAGTAAGAAATCTCAAAGGAAATTAGAAAATATTTTGAGCTGAATGATAACGAAAATACAACATATCAGAATTTGTGGGTTACAGCAAAAGCACTGGGAAAGTTATACACTTAAACACTTATATTAGAAAAGAAGAAATTTATAAAATCAATTATCTAAGTGTCAATCTTAAAAAGAGAGAAAAAAGAAAAGCAAACTAATTGCAAAATAAGTAGAAGAAATAAAATAATCAAAATAAGATTGGAAATCAATTAAATAGAAAAATAGAAAATCAACAGTCAAATCTTATTCTTTGAAAAGATTAATAGAATTGATAAACTACTGATAATGCTGATTAAGAAGAAAAAAAAGAGAAAAACCAGGAAGAATAAAAACAGGGACGTCACTATAGATTTTAGAGACATTAAAAAAACTGACAAGGAGGATATTATGGACAAGCTTATCCCAAGAAAATCAACAACTTAGATGAATATATACTATTTATTGAATAAGCTAACTTTTTTTCTGAATGGCTTGAGATATCACCTTTATTATACACTAATTCATATATTTACATGGAGGTGTGGGTTCGGATGTTTCCACCTTCTATTTTACATTCCATTATTCCGTTTGCTCCAAGAGCAAGTATTCTAGGGAACAAGTGGGAAGCTGCATCACCTTTTCTGACCCAGCCTCAGAAGTCACACAGGGCCGCTTCTGCTGCATTTCGTTGGTTAAAAGCAAATTATAAGCCCACCTGGATTCAGCGGGAGTATATGTAGACTCCATTTCTCAGGGGGAGGAGTGCCAAAGAATTTGTAGCTATTTAAAAAAAAATCTGTGCTGTCTTCAGTGGTAATGCTTCAATGTTTTTATTAAGTATAATATTTTCTGTAGATTTTGGACAAATATCCTTTATAGCTTTGAGGATCTCTCAGGTTAGAATTATGAGCAAATAGAAAGAAATAGCAGTTGTCATTTGTTTTTCTCACAGATAAATTAATATATTAATTCATGAGGCAAAGTTTTCTGGGTTTTTTGGTGAGGAAGATTGGCCCTAAGATAACATCTGTTGCCAATCTTCCTCTTTTTGCTTGAGGAAGATTGTCACTGAGCTAACATCTATGCCAATCTTCCTCTATTTTGTATGTGGGACGCCGCCACAGCATGGCTTGATCAGCAGTGTGTAGGTCTACACCTAGGATTCAGACCCGTGAGCCCCAGGCTGCAGAAGCAGAGCATTCGAACTTAACCACTACGCCACCAGGCCAGCCCCCATGGAGCAAAGTTTTAAAAAATAAACTTATATTGCCAGATTTGTGAAATCTGGCTACACAGATGAAATCTACTACACAATACCAAATACTATTTAGATTCTAAACTTTGGATATTAAATCTTTGTCTAGAATATTTTACCACATAAGTGGGATGTTATTCTTTATGAATTGTAATTTGGCTGATACTATTTAGCAATATCCACCATATATTGCAAAGAGGCTCATAGAGAAGAGAATGATTTGTTTTGTAAAATGTGAGAAATTTTGTACAGAACAACACATTTATTTTTCACACAAAGGAGACATTTTTCCTCCAATCGTGAATCTAGACAATGATCAGCTAAATACATTTAATTGCACTAATACTGCAAATCTTTCTATAGAATCCTTCTGAATTAGATTATATTAGACCACATTGTGAGCTCTTTAAGCAAAACTAAGTGGTCTCCATTCCTAAACCCACATTTATCACTTCAAAGATGAGGAAAGGCTGATCTGGAGCATAAAGACCAAAGAGGAGAATGGACAAGAACCAGAATATAAGGCCCAATCTCTAGAACTGAGCTGATTTAAGCCATCTGCAGAAGACCTTCCTAGAACAGGGATTGGTGCGGCTTCTCTGGGCCAATCTTCCCGGCCGCACAAGTAGTAATAAGAAGGGAACTCAACGGCTGCTCTAGAGGGAAGGCAGAGCTGTCCGCCAAAAAAGGGTATTTACACAATACAGCATTATTCATGTACTTTTGGCCCCTAGAAAACATAGCCCAAGTGGTGTTCTTAACCTTGGTACATACCCATGCTTGGGAAAGATGTGGAGGGATGGGGAGGTGAGGAGGTGGGGAGAAATCTGGAGTGTAAAGAAGCTTGGGTTTCCATTGGCACCCCTTTTTTCCTAGAGGAATATTGAGACCCAGTAACTGGGTTAAACTGATGTTCCCATCTCAGCTAACTCATGATGTAGGAATAATAAATTTACATATCAGTATGTGGGCTTATCTTCATGAACTCACCATCCAATAAAGGGGGGAAAACGATACTGTGAGGTTTTTTTTTTTTTTTTCACCATCAAGCATTAAAAACTTATCTTCTCTTTAACTGCTTTCCCCAGTGACATCAAGTGAGTTATATGTGAAATGGATATTTCTGAGTTTGCAGTGGTAGAAAAAGAAGTAGTAATTGGACCAAAGGAGAGACATTTAAAAACGGTATCAAAATATGAGTACTGACGTCCCGTCCCCAATGCTTTGTAACAACGCTTCGAAGCGGCAGCAATACCAGGTTTCCATTTAGCCACTTGCCAAATTTACTGCCTTTTAAACAACTTTAGATGTCATTCTTATTTTGATAAACGCAGGGAGAGGGCTGGGAAATGTCTGCCCGGCATGTTATAATATATTCAGCTCATATACTGTTTAAACTCTAGGAAATGTGATCCCTGCATATATTCTGACTCTCCCTCTTCTTTGGGGGGTTTTACACATATTTGAACAGTTCTTGATATACCTATTGTCTGATTGGGAATTCTGCCTTCTAATCTGGCTCATTGATTAACTTCTGAGTGGTTTGAGATAAATCCTGCTAATTGCTTAGTTTGTTTTCTTGTTTGTGAAGCGGTAGAATAAACCTCTGGTGAACGTGCCTGGGCCACATTTTAGAAGTTGGTCACTCCTGTAACAGATTTGGAAATATTTCAGTAATTTCAGAACTGGATAAAGAAATGTATCTTGAAATAAAAAAGCACTTAAGCCTGTAGAATGCACCCTAGCTCAGTATGAATTGCTTATCAGGCAGTATATCAAATCTAGGTTGGTTAGTCAGTAAGCTGGAAGCAAACAAAATAAATGGGAATAAAGTGTTTAACAGATGCTGGGTTTGAGCCCACGCCACATGGTGGCAGGCTTACTCTATGCTGGGCTTCCTCTTCAGGACGAAACGCGCGCGCGCGCGCGCGCACACACACACACACACACACACACACACACACACACACACACACACAGATGGGAAATACAAAGTTCATTAGGAAACAAATCTTAATGCTTGATTTTAACTATATTAAACCACATCTTTTAGGAAGCTGACTTTCAGAAAGGAGGCCATAAGTTATTAGTTTGTCAAGATTATATTTTCTTATCAAAATGTTGTTTACATTGTATGGTACTTGAGAAGCAATGATTTGACCTTGTGAAGGACATTCTACTTCTAGATCTCAATTTCTTCATCGCTAAAATGATGAGTTTGGATTACTCACGGTTCTAAAATCGTCATCCCTTTGTTATAACTAAAATAAGGCCTAAATATTCTTCTTCAGTAACACGAATTTCAGTCATACTGTGGTTAACTTGATAGGGAATATGGTTTCCGGGGTTAGATTGCCTCGGTTTGAGTTCGAGCACTGCCGTTTATTCACTGTGAGCTATTAGGTGAGGAAGTTCGCCTGTCAAAATTTCGCTTCCTCATCTGTAAAGTGATATAAATTATAGTACATATCTTATGGAATTGTTAGGATTAAATGGAAAAAATAATGTATGTGTGGCAGAGACTGGCAAACTGTTCACGAAACCCTTTCTTTTTCTCCCTGGGCAAATAGGTTACACCACATTTCCCATCTCCACCTGCAGTTAGTTGAGGCCATGTGACTGAATTCCGGCCAATGGAATGTGAGCAGAAGAGATGCGTGCTGCTTCCAGGCTCAGCTCACAAAAATCTGCCATTGTGGTCCCCCTTGTTCATTCCCCTTCTGCGAGTTCCCCCTGGAAGCCACATGTTAAGGATGGTGAAACCACAAAGTGGAAGGAAACTTGGTCCCCGAATCACAGCTTGAAGGAGAGATTTATGCCTGTTAGAAACACTCGCTTTGGACTTTACATGAGTGAGAAGTATACTTCTATTTTGTTAAGCCATGAGATTCTTGGGTTTATCTATTAAGGCAGCTGGCATTAACTAAAATATCATGTAAAGCATTCTGCATAATACCTGACAAAATACCTGCTGAATAAATGTTAGTGTTATTGGTATCATGACTCTTAATAATACAAACCTAGAGCCTAAAACTCCACAGCAATAGTGTGGAGCTCCCTTCTGCAGTATACATGACTTGGACTTTTTTTTTAGGCTACAGAAGGTCTAGGAAATAAAGTTGTATGTGGAAGTAGTAAAAACCAGAGTTATTCATATGTGTAACTTGCAGAAAGTCAGTATTTTGTATTTATATTTTCTACATTTTTTTCCAAAAGATTAACAGAATATAAAAGAAGGGAAGTCAAACAAAAAATTCAAGTTGCTGCCATCTTTAAAATAATATTTAAAATTATTTCTTCCTTGTGATGACTTCAGTCTGTCTTATGAGTCACTCGATTTCTCTCACTATTTCACTCAATGCTTACCTTTCTTTCTTGAAATTGTCTTCTTTCTTGGCTCCAACACTTTTGATATTTTAGAGCTTTTGCTCATGCCTATTCCCAGTTTTCTCTAAGAAATTCTTCCTCTTTTAAAGCCCAGATCAAATTTCACATATTCAGTCAGAGGATCCCACTTGCACTGAACTGTGACATTTATACCATCCAAGGTTCTTGCCATTTGCTGTCTTCTATCCTAGGGTTTATCCTGGGTGGGTTTGTATAGCTTGTTTCTCCCTAATCAGATTGTAAGCTGCCTGAAGACAGCACTTTTTTTTTGCTTTTTTGGTGAGGAAGATTGTCCCTGAGCCAACATCTGTGCCAGTATTCCTCTACTGTATATGTAGGACGCCACCACAGCATGGCTCGAGGAACAACGTGTAGGTCTGCACCCAGGATCTGAACCTGTGAACCCTGGGCTAACAAAGCGGATCGTGTGAACTTAACCACTATGCCACCATGCTGGCCCCAACAGGCACTTTTTAAATTTTGTCTTGTCCACAGAAAACAGTAGAGTCTTTGCAAACAGTTAATGATAATTGACTCATTGGTTTGAAAGCTCCAAGTATATAAGATTTTCTCTAACATTTTAATATCTATCTTTCATGGAGTTTTATAAAAATGAAGAGCAACAGCTCTCATAAAGTTTTCTTTATGGATGAGTAATTTATAGTTGGGGGATAATAGTGGCAGAGGTGGTATTTTATGGTCAGTGGTTTTGGTTAGAGGAAATTTACAAAGAATAAATTAGTGCCTGATTTTCCATATTGAAAAAAAGGGCAATTTTATATGTATTACCAGTTAAACTTATTTTGCTTTTTTTATTCCGTCCTTCATCCTAACTATTCATTTTTTCTTTCTTTTTTGCATATTTGCTTAAGATGTTTTCCTTAAAAATATTAAAAGTTATAGGTGGAAATTTTTAACATTGTATATTCAACATCATGAGGACCTTAGGATGTTTTAACTCAGTCTTGCCTTTCACCTTCAACTTGATTGCTATGTAATAGTCTAGTTCCATGCTGTGTTTATCCTCTTAAAACTAGTAATTTTTTTATGGTCAATGTTTACTTAGACTTACTATAACCATGGACCCTCCAAGACCAGTTGCAACTGATCCCATCTTATCAACAGAGTAATTAAGAAATTGTCTTTCAGAAAATTTGCAAAGTCATGTAGCCAGAGCATGTGCAGAAGAAATCTTGACCTGAAATGACCACAGAACCAAAGATTCTCCTCTCCATGGAACCAAAGGATCAGGGACATGACTGGAACCTAAAAGTCAAACTTTTATCAGAAGTGAGGGGTCATTCAGGAAGATCTGATGTTAAAATTCCTTCCCTCCTTTACCATAAATGTTTAGAACTTCATCATAAATGTTTAGAACCTCACCACAAATGCTTGAAGGCCACCAATCAAAGCCTGTTCTCCCTAACTTCTTAAATTTCTCCCCAAATCCTGATCAGAGAGACAGATCTGAGGGCACAAGTCCCAGTCTCCCTGCAGATGTCTCACAGAATAAAGCTGATTTCTCTACCAAAAGCTGATGCCATAATTAATTGGCTTATTTATGGACATCAGGTAGGAGAACCCCATTTTTGTGCAGTAACATTATCAATGTGCCTGCTAATTTCTTTGCTCATTATTGATTCTTGCCTTCTAATCCTTCCTCTTGAGTTTAATCTTCTTCTTTCTGCAAGGGTATGTGAGAGAAATTCTCTTTGTCTTGGTTTGAAAATGTCTTTATTTTATCCACACCTTTGAATGCTAGTTTAACTGGATATACAGATATTTTTCCCCATCATTTTGAAGATATTCCATCATCCTCTGGCATCTACTCTTTGGTTTTTTTGATTTTTGTTAATACTTTTTTTTTTGGTGAGGAGATTGGCCCTGAGCTAACATCTGTTGCCAATCTTCCTTTTTTTTTTGTTCCTCCCCAAAGCCCCAGCACATAGTTGTATATCCTAGTTGTAACTCATTCTAGTTCTTCCGTGTGGGATGCCAGCACAGCATGGCTTGATGAGTGGTGTGTAGGTCCATACCCAGGATCCGAACCGGTGAACGCTGGGCTGCCAAAGCAGAGTGTGCTAACTTAACCACTCGGCCATGGGGCTGACCCCTACTCTTTGTGATAAAAAGACAGCTTTGTCTATATATTGTTTCTTTGTAGGTAATGTGACTTTCAGGTCCATCCCTAACGTTTATAGAACCCAGGGCAAAATTAGAAATGGAGGCCCACATACCATATGTCTAAATATTTACAAGTTGAAAATCAAGCTGTTGATTAACAATCAAAATGTTAAATAAAATATGTTTTATCTTCCTATCTTGACAAATATAGCTTAAAAATAGCTTTTTAATGACCCAGATAGCCAAGCCTCAAATTTATGATTCTTGGAATCCTTGGAATCCACATTGGAATTTGGCAGGATAGGGAGAGATTACCATCCCAGTCCCTCCCCATAGCTCATCCCTTGTTTTCCAATCCTGGCTTCATCTCCCACTGCAAGGGGCTTCCTTGCATGCCTGTGGACACTCCACTTCCAAGCCCTCTGACAGTCACTCCCTGGACACCTATGACCCTAAAGATGTGCAGTCTGTCCTTGGGAGGATGGACATGGGGAAGAGGCCCATGCAGGTCCTGGAGGTGGGCTGGGAATTCCAGGGTCTTGGGCACATGACACATGGTTTGGAGGGAGGGGCAAACTTTGGGTGGGCATGTTTCTTGATACTGCAATAATCTCCTTAATGGTTTCCTCCCATCCAGTCTGTTCTCCACACTATCAGAGAGAATGTTTTTAAATGCAAATCACAACATTTTACTCTCTTGCTTAAAAACCCTTTAAAGGCTTCCCATTGCATTTGAAATAAAATCCCTTAAAAGGACTACAAAGCTCTGGGTGGTACTTCAACATGCTAAGCTCTTTGGGAAGCCCCTTTATCCAAGCTGTTTCCTCTTTCTGAAACACACTTTTCTACTTGCTCTTCACATGACTGTCTTCTACCTATTGTCTAGTTCACCTCCTATTATAATGTCACCTCCTCTCCAAATGCACCTTCCCTGTTATTTGCTATCACTGCATCTGGTTCATTTCCTTTGGAGTACAAATCACAAATTTATTTGACTTGTTTGTTTTCTTCTCCTCCAAACTGTAATCTACTCTAGAGGGACTGTCACAGATAAAATTTCCTGAGACGTGGACTCTGAGATGGAAATTAGCACATAGGAAGTTTATTAGAGAGTCCTGCAATCAACAACTGTGGAACAAAAGAAAATAGGATTGGGTGTCAATTAGTCAGTGGACACTGGCTGCCCAGAGGGGACCTGACTGAGCAAAGCAGCTCTCTTCAGCTGAAGCAATTTCTAAGAGGGCTGACAGGTGTGGTCTGGAAAGGGCAGCATAGCTTCCGGGATGGTCCAGACCTTGTGCCATTCAGATCCACTTTCTTCATATGAGTTCTGAGAGTAGCTCCTTCAGTACATTGGTGGACCTCTTTCCTGGGGGAAACTTATAAAAGGAAGATTAGTAAGATGAACTACAACCTCTCTGCTCCTACAGCTGGTCTTGAGACTGCAACTTATATTCATCCTCTCCCTTGTCTCTTGTCCATTCCAGATTTTCCTCACTGTTGATTAGCACCTCTGAAGGTTTAAGTGTTTTACCAAGTGGAGTGACTCAGACACTCAAAACTGATGAGTTCCAGTTACTGTTTACCATGCTCCTCTCAGGCTGCACCTGCTGTGCTTATCCATTTGCCATCAAAATTGCACAAGACAGTACTGAAAGTTGTAAAACAGCAGTTCCACCGCCTCTTGATAGGAGTCAATTACCCCCGCCAGGATCTGACAAATAAAAATGGCAAGCAATAGGATATATTAGAGAATATGAGGAAGCCATTTGGTATAAACCTAATTCGGCCTGACCTTCTCTTTCCAAAAGGGCCTGACTGAGGCCGTTGAGCATGCATTGTATATCTGCTTTAGAGATTCCCTATGGCAAGAGCAAAAGACCCTTGAGGTAAAGGTGCAACTTCCCTCCCCCTCCCAACGTTGGCGTCTCCTTAAGGATTAAGCATCTTTCCTTAGGCTAGAAACTGATTGCTGCGCTCACCTGTGACCACCCAGCTCCAGACAATAGACTTGCCTCCTGCTACGCCCACCAAGATAGCAGACCCACTACCTGCTGTGTCCATCAAGTGCTGTGCTGACAGGGCAATCTTGTAACTATTGTGCAAGGGACATTTCAATCGTATGTAAAGCACCCTCTTTGGGGGTATATAACCACTTTGTGCACCCCACTTCTTTGGTGCCCTTTCTTCCTTTGGGAAGAAAGGCCCCGGGCCATGGTCCTCGGATTTTAGTTCAGAATAAACTCACCCAAATTTTCATTTACAGATTGGTTATGGATTATTTTCGTCGACAGATCTTTCTCTTGCCTGCTGGTCCTTAGCATGAGGAACCTGTAGAGGAGGAAGACATTTCCTCTATCCAAAGTGGGTTCGTCCAGCCAGAGAACAAATTAAATTCACATGAGACAGAATGGCAAGAGAAAATTAAACAAAGCTTTATGAGGACCATGGCCTGGGGCCCTTCTTCCCAAAGGAAGAAAGGGCACTGAAGAAGTGGGGTGCACAGAGTAGTTATATACCCCCAAACAGGATATTTCACATATGATTGAAATGTCCCTCCCACAATAGTCACAAGATTGCCCTGTCAGCACAGCGCTTGATGGATACAGCAGATAGTGGTCTGCTATCTCGGAGGGCATAGCAGGAGGCAAGTCTATTGTCTGGAGCTGGGTGGTCACAGGTGAGCACAGCAATCAGTTCCTAGCCTAAGGAAAGATGCTTAATCCTTAAAGAAATGCCAACGTTGGGAGGGGGAGGGAAATCAGTTACAGGAGGTTACCAGACAAGCACAATAAAATGTAGATTTAAGTCCTTGCCTTTGGCACTAAGAGTTTCTAGAGAGAAAGTTATCTCCTTTCTCCTTCCTGGTACAGAGAGGGAGGCACAGATGTTTTACAGATAGATTTACCTTACAAATGTAAATGTCTCCTAACAAAGGGCAAGCAAGTTCCACTCCTTGGAGCCTCCTTCCCTGTCCCAGTTTATCAAAAGCAGTCAGCCTCAAATAATCCTCATGCCAAAGAGACATACCTGGGGGTGGCCGATTCCAGTCCCCACAGACCCAAAGTGCCTGGGTGGTGGTGTAGCTTAAAGTCCAATGAAGATTCTTGCTGTGTTCCCTGGTAGAAATGTTCCCCTTTAGGAAACCAAGACCTTTAAACCTGTGGTTACAGTTTGAGGATGAAAAGCACAAATTCACAAGTGAGTCACTGGGATGGATAGTAAATAGGGACGCTCCTGCTTCCACACCTTAGAGCCCACTCCCAGGCATTCTCCCACTGGGGATATACAGCACCATATAATGGTGATTGATGGAGCATTACTGCATCCTGGAGGGTAGCCCTTTATCCTCACAAGGTATCATCTCCAAGCGGACACTTCTGTCAAGCTTTTAATAGGCTGTTCATTGCTTATTAGGCCAATAGCTTCTGGGTGATATGCCATGTGATAGGTCTAATGGATTCCATGTCATGTGCCCACTGCTATATCTCCTTTGCATAATGTTGATGAGGATTTTTAGGCTGGTTACTTTTAAAAGTGCAGATGAGAAGCAGGCTCCGAGGAGCAGAGTTTGCTTGCCCTTTGTTGGGAGACGTTTATATTTGTAAGGGAAACCTCCATCTGTAAAGATGCCTCCCTCTCTGTGCCAGGAAGAAGGGAGATGACCTTATCTCTAGAAACTCTTAATGGGGAAGGCAAGGACTTAAGTTGGTTACTGTCTGGCAACCTCATGTAACTGATTTAGGGTGGTGGCTTCTGGCCTTTACTTAATCTGATTTGATTCTTGTCTAAAAGTTGTGGGACCACCCAATGGCCAGATCCCACCTGCACTGATACCATTTTAACTCTTTTACACGTTCTTTCCTGTGTCTTGTAAAGAGATGGCTCACATACCTATGCCTTAAATTTAGCCTTACTCTCCACCATGTTTGCAGCAGCAGCGGGGGCAGCAGCAGCAGCTCCTCCTGCCCGTGGGCCCTGTCCCCACGCAGCAGCCTGACTGCCCATGGGTCCTGTCCCCATGCTATTCCACACTATTCTCTACATAAAAGAGCACTACTGCCAGATCTTGAGAGTCCAAGAAATATTTCTTTCGACTCCTCGGCTCACGGACCCCACATCAATGTAAGTGCCTTGGTTGGATGCAGTGAGGTATGGGATGGCATGTGGGTGGACAAAATACAATATAAGCCCTTGGATAGTCATGTTGGCTGAGACTCTGCAGGCAGGAAAGGAAATAGACACACATTTTTGTGTTTCTATTCATGTTAAAATAAATGACTGGCCCATCTAGGGCGGAAGGAGACCTGTATGGTTACCTTTCCACCAAGTTGCTGTTTGGTATCTTCAAGGCATAGTGTGGTGTTGGGTCTTAGCAATGGTTTCTGTTGCTGGCAAGTTGATCATTTAGCCATGGCAGTACAGTCATGTGTTGCTTAATGATGGAGATACATTCTGAGGAATGTGTCGTTAGACAATTTTGTCATTGTGTGGACATTATAGAGCGCACGTACACAAACCTGGATGGTATAGCCTCCTACACACCTGGGCTATATGGTATAGCCTTTTGCTCCTAGGCTGCAAACCTGTACAGCATGTTACTGTACTAAATACTGTAAGCAACTGTAACACAATAATTAAGTTTTTGTGTATCTAAACACAGAAAAGGTACAGTAAAAATATGGCATAAAAGATAAAAACCTGTATAGGGCCCTTACCTTGACTGGAGCTTGCAGGACTGGAAGTTGCTCCAGGTGAGTCCATGAGTGAACGTGAAGGCTAGGACATTACTGTACGCTAGTGTAGACTTTATAAACACTGTACACTTAGGCTATACTACATTTATAAAAAATATTTTTCTTTCTTCAATAATAAATTAAACTTAGCTTGTCACTTTTTTCCTTTATAAACTTTTAAAGTTTTTTAAACTTTTTGACTCTTTTGTAATAACACTTAGCTTAAAACACAAACATATTGAATAGCTGTACAAAAATGTTTTCTTTATTTACATCCTTATTCTATAAGCTTTTTTCCATTTTTAACACTTTTTATGTTTTTACTTTTTAAACTTTTTTGTTAAAAATGAAGACATAAACACACACATTAGCCTAGGTCTACACAGGGGTCAGGATGATCAATATCACTGGCTTCCACCTCCACATCTTCTCCCACTGGAAGGTCTTCAGGGACAGTAACACTCATGGAGCTGTCATCACCTGTGCTAACAATGCCTTCTTCTCCTGAAGAACCTGCCTGAGGCTCTTCTTGAGAAGGTGTCATTCTTTTCAGAAATGTGTCCATGGTGGTTTGCTTGGTTTGTTTCTTTTATTCATTATAGATTTGCTTGTAAGCAGGTAATGCACCGTGAACGTTCCTCTCTACGAATGAAAACCTTTCAGTGTTGGGGTCTATGTTTTCACACATTTTAAGGAGCTTGTTGAGGTCTGCAAAAGCTCCTGCTAAACCCCGTCACTGTGGGTTCTTCTCTTTCTTCTCCTGTAGTTTCCTTTTCTCTTGCCTCTTCTTCAGCTACGCACTCCTGTTCCAGTTCCAACACTTCCTCATTAGTCAGTTCCTCAGGAGCCACCTCTAGGAGCTCCTCGGTGTCATCCTCATCCACACTCAGGGTAAAGTTGTCTGCCGTCTCAACCACAGCCTTGTTGATTTTTACAACCTCCTCATCCTTGGCAAATCTTTTGAAGTCATGAATGAACCTCTTAAGTAACTTCTTTCAGATGCCATTCATACACTCCTTGGTGACATAACCCCACGCACAAGCAAGGTTCTTGATGCAGTCATAGATGTTGTAATCCTTCCAGAATTGCCTCAGTGTCTTCTCAGTTCTCCCTCAGTTGCAGCAATAGTCTGGACAAAGGTCCTCTTCAGGTAGCAGGCCTTAAAAGCTGTTATAACTCTTTGATCCATTGGTTGGATCAAAGAAGTAGTGTTTGGAGGAAGAAACACCATTTTGATATTGGGATGAGGAACACCAACAAAAGGAGGTTGCCTGGGAGCTTTATCAAAATAAGCGAAATCTTGAAAGGTGTGTTATTCTCCATTTCTCTGGCATAGCAATTCAGGAGGCAGCTTGGAAGAGGAACAGGGTCATCCGTGACTTCTTATTTCTCCTGTAGTCAATGGCAGTGAGTGCTTATTGTTATTTGTAAAGGCCTTGAGGTTCTCACTGTGCCAGATCACAAAGGGTTTCAGTTTGTAGCCTGCAACATTGCCCCCAAGAAGACTGTTATCCTGTCCTTGTTTGTTTATTTAATGCATTTGCATGGTGAGCAAAGGGAATTCATCTGGCTCTTGGTGTGAGGGAAAAAAGGAATGAGAATAAAAATTCTTTTCCAATTCTCCATTATCACTTCTCTCAATCCTTTCCCCCTCTGTTTTATGCCACGTTTATTTATCCCAACTGTCAGAGCAGAAATTCTCCCCAAAGTAGTTTGACCAATAATGATCGAGATTGTAAAACTTATTGTGACTGATTATGTTTGCCTGTTTGGTTAAGTTAACTGAAAATCAAGGTGATTTCTCCCTCTAGATAGATTCTATATTTTATTACATTTGCAAATCCTAAAACAGTTATGTCAGCCTCAATTACCAAAAATAACCATATGGCTTTTGAGACTGTCAGAACAGATTTCCCAACTGTGTATTGCAGAAACAGGTAAACAATCTTACATAGTGACCTAGCTCTTCCCTATTTAGCCATTACACGAGTTGGTGGTTCTCTGGCTTATTTTGCTCAATCTTGACCAACCCCAAGAGGAAGGAAGGAGCAGGGAAGAAAAGCTGGAGATAATCCAGCTGCTCCCAGCTGTTTCCATTCTCTCAGAAGAAATAACATTCATGTCTTGGAGGAAATAAATGAAATTCCTTTTAATTGTGCTCGCCCAATATCAAGGACTTTCCAGTGGCCTATGAAAAATAAGTGTCTGCCTAAGGGACCTCCAGACGTTCTTGGCAAAGAAAATTGTGTAAGAGGTGGATTCAATCAGGAGTTAGAGAAAATTGTGTAAGAGGTACAAACAATCAGGCATTAGATGGTCCAACTGAAGGAAGTTGGGCTGGATTGGCTGACCCACATCTGCCCAAACGGACACTCACAGATGACGGGCACAGTGGAGGAAAAGGGAACAAAAGACGATGTTCTGATTTTCCACTTACTGAGAGATTGATTTTTGAAAGGAAATTCTGAAGCTCCCAAGAGTGATCAGAATCGTTCTCCTATGTCCTTCTCCACCTTACATTAACTGTACTTTATGAGATTCTTGACAGATCCTTTTTACCAGCTTAGTCGAGTATTAGCACTAAGAGGAGTAGTCCGCCCCACTACTCCCCCCACTGGAGGTAGAGCCTGGTTTCTTCCTTAAAGCACTACTTGTAAATTGAGTTCTTTTGCCCTGTAGAAAAAGTTTAGAGTGCTCTAAAATAATCTTGTTTGGAACAAGTAATTTTGCTATTTTTAGGTAACATTTATAGAGAACTTTCGGAGCCGAAAAAAAAAAGTGAAAAATCACCTAGTACTAGTTCGGGCCAATTTTAGGTGAAGAGCCGATGATTTGTCTGATGGAAAGTTACTCAAATCCAATAAATAATACTAGTACTATTAGATATGCCATTCTTTGAAGTACATGGATGTTAACCTAATTAGGTTTCCTTTGTCCCAGAGGTAAATGAGGTCACCAAGTCCAGCCATACCGGGTTACTTGCTTTTCCTAAATAAATAACACTGTTTCACGCCTCTCTACCTCTGAACATACTGCTCGATCTTCTGGAAGGTATTTCCCTCCCTCCTTCATCTAACTACTGCTTGTCCTCCAAATTCACCTTCCCAGGAATTTTTTCCCTGATCCCCTATCTAATTCGTGGTCCCTCATTTGTGTTCGCTTAGCATTCTGTATCAGGAAACTTTTCACCCTGTACTGGAAGAAAGAACCAGAATATACACTCCTTGAGATCAGCAACCATGTCTTATCCAACTTTTTATCCTCCAAGATGCTCCAAGTATGGCATCTGGCACCTGATAAGCAGTGAGTGCTCAGGAAATATTTAATGACTCAAACACACATGTTTACATTAGTTCTTTTGATCAGGTTGTGGCCTAAAAGAACTGACTTCAGTTCCCTTGACCAAAGTAGGCCCCTTTCAGTAAAATCACCGATCTGCTACAACCTTGGTCAAGCCACTTCACTCAGTGGATACCGAGGGTCTACCACATGGACCCCCATTCAGCAGCTACTGAGGGCACTGTGCTAAGCCCAAAAGTCCTGATTGAGAATTTATAATCTAGAGAGGAAGACCGCAATAGGCAATTTACCTCTTACAGGAAACGTACAGTACATTCCTGGGCAATATGAGACTTAGGTATCAGATTATGTACAGTGTCTTGGAAACCAAAGAAGTTATAGCTGACACTGTCCTAATGAACTTGAGTTGCTAAAGCTGTTCAATCAGGGAGAAGGAGCCACAGAAGAAAAATAAGTGTAGGTGGTATCTGACCTTGATTTTGAGAGATGAGTAGGAGACTGATGTGTACTTTGGGGGTTGTTAAAGAAAATCAGAGTTGGACAGTAAAGCAGTAAAAATTTTATTCGCAACTATTACGACAGGGGAATTGAGCCCAATTCTATACCGAGGTCTATTTTTCTCTATTGCAATAGCTCCTGAATAAAATCTGTTTTTACTGTTTTAGCTACTGTCCATCTTGGGTTTTCTTTATGGGAGAATAGCACAGTGATTCAGGGCATTTCAGACAGAGGCAAAAGAATGAACAAACGCAAAGAGGAGTAAAACAACTTAGGGAAAAAGTAAGTAATGTAAAGAAAGCTGAGTACTGGGGGAAAACAGGAATTCTCTGTAGCCAGAGTCTAGAGTAGCGTTGAAGCAGTGCCAGAAGATATGGAAAAGACAGCTTCTTCCAGTACATCAGCTGAGCTGTTTGGTGACACCTAGAAAAGGAAATGTTTTCCTGTTTACTCACCGGAACTCAAATGGGAAAAGTAAGTTTGAACAAGATTGTTTGGAAAATTATGCCACTAAGTTTGGACTTGTCCTGTGGAGCCAACTGGGCGTTTTCAGACAGTTGTACAGTATTTGATAAAGATGACTGTGATCTCAACAGATGATAGGCTGGATCGGCATGAGGCATCCCCTTTCCCGGCCTCAGTTACTCATTTATAAAAAGTGTTGAGTCATTTGCCTTCTTGGTCCCTTCTAACCTAGACAGCCCGCTTCCAAGGTGCCTCTGCCTACCTTCCACCACCTGGGCGCGGTTCCTCAGCCCCCTCCTTCCTTCTGGTCTTGGTGCAGCTGCCGCCTTCCCCATCCCCTGGCCTTACTTAGGCGCTTTTCGACCAGTAGGTGGGTAGAGGGGCTACGTCTCTGGAGTTAAACGAGTCTCTCCTCCGAGGCCCTCTGTCCCCGGCAAAGACCCCTGGGTAGTGCCTAGAATGCGCAGGGCGCGCGACGGATCAGGTAGAGGAGTTTCCAGGCGCTTTTCAGCCCTGGATCCCTTGGGGGTGGGGAGGGCTGGTCCGCTGGCCCAGGAGGACGGCAGGAGCGCGTCCCTGGTTCCCTGAGAGACAAACCCTGCGAGCGCCACCAGCCACCAAGCTCCTCCGCGACTCTCTGCAGAACCTGGGGGCTGAACTCGGACGGCCAATCGGCTTCTAGCGAAGTCCCGGCCAGCAGCCGAGGCGCGAGCGGCAGGTCCCTGGGCGGGGCCGGGTGCACGGCCTCCCCGAGCGCCGGCCCGCGCGCAGCGTCGGCGTCACGTGGGGCGGCCCGGGCCACGTGACCTGGCGGCCCCGGGCCGTGGCGCCCCGCCTCCCGCGCCTCCTGCTCCGCGAGCGTCTCCCGCTCAACCCGCTTGCTAGTGGCTCTGCGGCCCGCAGGGCTTCCGACGCCCGCGGCGCTCCCGGCGGCAGGTCCCGGCTGGACGGCGCGCGGCAGCGGCTGGCCTCCCAGGTAGCCAGGGGGGCGCGAGGCCGAGCCCGCGGAGGCCGCTCCCGCACCTGCCCTTCTCCTCGGCCCGGCGCCCCGTTACTCCTGCTCCGTCCTCCCTCCTCCCTCCCTCCGTCCCTCTCCCCGGCCCGCGGGGCGCGGCGTCCTGGCGGGTGATCGGGCCGCGGGCCAGGCTCCATTGGTACTTCAGCTTGCGTTTCCTCCCAGAGGAGGAGGTAAAGGGTGGGGAGAGGCTAGGGAAACTTTTCCTGCTCCTTCTCTTTTTTGAGCTGCATGGACGCAGTTTTGCTAATAGCTGAAGTCAGTCCCTGCTTTAGGTGCTGTTTTGCTGAGAGACCTCCCCTCCGACGCTCCCCACCTTCATTCGGCTCTCTCCCAAATCTTAGCATCTCCTCCTTCTCCTCCGGAGGGTGGTGGTGTCACAAACCATATTCTTCAGTTTCCCTTTCCTCCACAACACGGAATCCCCAAGGGGTATTCGCTTAGTAGGGACCTTTATCCAGGAGCACGGTGAACTGAGTGAAATGACATTTCTCTTGTCCTGACTTGGATAACCTACCTGCTGTATTTTATTTAAGATGACCATCGAGGCACGCTCTGTTTTCGTAAGTGGCTTTTTGTTTATATCTGTTTGCCTGTGAGACATTCGGAAGTCATCTGCTGCAGAACTCTTTCCAGCTGGGGATTACAGTTTTATAAAGCAATGTTATAATCGTAAAAAAAAAAAAATCAGATTCAAAGTCTTATTTGTCTTTGACCTATTATTTTTGGGGGAGGATTATAGCCCTTGGAGGCAAAAACTGAGTTTCTGAAACGTGTGCGTTGTGGACTAGTAACATCAAAACATCCAAGGTATATAAAGCTGAAAGGAATGGCAGCGTGTAGTCTGTTTTAAGCTTGAGAAAATTTCCATTTGAAATGAGCACTGGTTGAATTTCACCTTTTTGAACTGCTTTCAGGGTTGAGTATGTAACTGTATATTTAGATTGTCTTAATACGTATAGCAGTTAATCTGTGAGATCGCTGTCTTTTAATCCCTCCTGTTAATACCAGTCTGTTTATTAATACTTCTAGGTAGGTCCTTTTTCTTCTACTGGCTAGTCTGTTTCTCTTGAAGAGGAAGGACCTTAATCTTTAAAGGGATTTCTTCTACAGTGATTTTTATGTGTGCGCTTCAAATGATCAAGTTCAGGGAACTTCAGAAAACAAATAGCCATTAAAAACCGAAGCTATCAAGTTTGCAACTTAAAAATTCCTTTAAATTTTTTAAATTAAAGAGTGAGTATATGTGCCAGCAAAGGCTTGGCTCCATCTTAATAATCAACAGCTCAAGCTGGGAGGTCTGAGACAGTGTCCTCCTTTATCTGAAAGTCACAGTGGGGAAGATGAAACTGTGAAGGGAAGTCAAAGACCTTATTATACTATTCCTTCTGTGTGTACTACGTTAAACACTAAGTTATGTATGGGAAACAAAGTTTGGGCCCTCAAGGAGTCCAGCCAGGACATTAGGACACATTTTTAAATATTCTGTGGTTTAAAAAAAAAAAACTAAACATGTTACATATTGTGTAAATGTTGAGGAATGTACAGGAGGTGTATGATAAATGTTGGCTGAGTTTAACCAGAATAGACTTCCTAGAGGAGGTCAGTTAGCCAAATAATTATCTACATCAGTTATGTATTTGACCCACAATATGGACTTAATTTAAAAAATTTTTCCAAATCCACTAGGTCCACAATATAGACTTATTTTTTTAAATTTTGCAAGAATGAAAGAATTTAGAAAATACAGAAGCATGAAGACGAATGTACATCACCTGTAATTATGCCATCTAAAGGTTACAACAGTTGATACATTACACTGGTGTATAAGTACTTTATGCTACAAGTTTACTGGTTCCTGTGTTCAGATAGATTTCAGATTGTAGGAGAGAGTGTGATATCCATATCTTCTTCATTCCTGAGTCTAGGAGAGCCAAAGTTTGAGTATTGGAGAATTTAGCCACATCTGATTCTTCAGTTTAGATAGAGTTGGATAGCAAGAGTTCCAGTAGCTGGGGTTACCTCTATATTTTTTAGTATTAGATACACTTTAAAAAATGAGCTTATATGTGTGCATACATAATCAATTGTAAGGTGTGAAATGACTTCAGGAGATGATGAATCCCATCTAGGTGAGACTATACTCAGACCGTTCCTGAAGGATGGTGTCTGTCCTTCCCACAACCCCAGAAAAGAAGATTCCGTGGCTTTTCTGAGGTTAGCATTCCACTGAGGCAAAAGAATATCTTGGCTGAGATATTCTTTTTGATGCGTAAGAAAAAGTTCTAATTTTGGAGATAAAGTCTGTCCCCTCTCTAGTGCTTCAGTGCTGAGCTCAAGTGGTATAGTGGAAACATCCAGTAATACTGTTTACAGCTATGGTCGAGTGTTTCCAAAGACTGCTGCCAGCAATTCCTCCCATCCCTGTCCTTGGCTGCCATTCCTCCCATCAAGTGATGGAGTCTGTTTCTGCTGCATAGGCTAGGCTTTTCACTTACTTTGACTAATAGAATGTGGCGCAAGTGATGTTGTGCCCAGTTCTGGGCATAGTCCTTAAGAGCGTGGCAGCTTTAGCTTTCATTCTCTTGGAAGCCAATCAACATGTGTACAAGCTTGGGCCCGACCAGATGGAGAAAGAGAAACCACCTGGAGTGGCCCAGGTGTGTGAGTGAGGCTTGTTTCAGCCCTAGTCAAGGTCCCAGTGCCTGTGACCTCATAAGTAGCTCCAGCTGAGTGCAGTCAAAATATGGAATTGAGAGAATAGATTGTTATTGCTTGAAGTTACTGAGTTTTAGGGTGCTGTGTTACCCAGCAAAAGATAACTGAAAGAGCAACATAGCGCCTTGTGCCATAAAACCCTAGGTATAAATCTCATTCACAGATATCAGTCCCAAGATGTGATCCCTGAGCACAGAATTGTAGTCAACATATACAGTAGCATGTGTTAATGATAAATCTTTAATTAAATCTTTACTGCAGGGGCCGGCCCGGTGGCGCAGCGGTTAAGTTTGCACATTCCGCTTGTGGCAGCCCGGGGTTTGCTGGTTCGGATCCCGGGTGCGGACATGGCAACGCTTGGCACGCCATGCTGTGGTAGGCATCCCACGTATAAAGTAGAGGAAGATGGGCACGGATGTTAGCTCAGGGCCAGGCTTCCTCAGCAAAAAGAGGAGGACTGGAAGTAGTTAGCTGAGGGCTAATCTTCCTCAAAAAAAACAAAACAAAAAAAACCCAAAATAAATCTTTACTGCATATTACGTAGAGATGTATTTATTGAGTTAGTTAAACCAAAGGCTGTAGCTATATCTCATACCCTACAAGGTAACTGATTAAGTCAAAAATCATTTTCTTTTGTGTACTTGGTTATTATTTGTATATATGATTGTTATGATCAATCTTAAGTTAACACGTAGTGATATGATTATCTGAAATGTTTTAAAGAAATTAGGAGTGGCCCTGTGGCCGAGTGGTTGAGTTTGCCTGCTCTCGTTCGGTGGTCCAGGGTTTCGCTGGTTTGAATCCTGGGTGCAGACGTGGCACTGCTCGTAAAGCCCTGCTGAGGCGGCGTCCAGCATGCCACAACTGGAAGGACCCACAGCTAAAAAACACACAACTATGTACCGGGGGGCTTTGGGAAGAAAAAGGGAAAATAAAATATTTAAAAAAAAATCTATTATTGGGACAGTGGGTATGTGTTATTTCTTGCAGTTTGTCATTTGATGAAGTTAGCACTGTGATTGTAAGTCCTTGCAGTACGGATATAAGATCTGCTGCAGTGAACGCGTGTATGAGAGGTGCTTTGTTCTCAAGGGTCAAGGAGAGTGAATCTTACGTAAACTGTTATTTCTAATGTGTATGTTACAGGACTTTAAACAAACAAAATGATGGATTTTTCAGTAGCACCTCTGTCATTTCTTTTAAAGGAGAAAGTCCTCTGAGCAACTTTCCATTCCAATTCTGTTAGGTCAGTTTTAAAAAAACCTCTTTCTTGGAGAAGAAAGTCTCGCGGGAGATCAGATGGCTGCCTTTATAGACTTATGGTCTCCAGCTTCCGTTAGGCTCTATCTTAGCATCTTCTTAGGTTTCCCTGGTCAGTGCTTTTTCCTATCCTTCTAGGTGGCTGGCTTCAGATTTTTCCACCCTTTTTTTTTTTTTTTTAATTGCTCCAGTCCATTTTCTATTGCTACGTCCCCTCAACAGAAAGCCGTCCCTCTTTCTTCACAGGGAAAAATAGGTGACCTCAGAAGAGAATGCCCCCAAATGTGAATCAAAACCACAATGAGATGGCGCTTCACAGCCACTAAGATGGCTATAATGCAAAAGACAGGCAATCCTAAGTGTTGGTGGGGATATGGAGAAATTAGAGCCCTCATAAATTGCGGGTGGAAATGAAAAATGCAGACTCTCATTAGCAGAAAGACAGACACACACCCACACACACAGAAAAAGAAAGAAATTCCCTCCAACTTATCTTATACATCTGCTTCAGACACCATTCTCTGCTAGAAACTTCGTTTAGTTTGTGTCCTCCCCTCTATCTTTACTGGCTCCTTTCCATTAACATTTAAACATTTTCAAGTTTCTAACATGTTTAAAATAAAAAGATCACCCAAAATATGCCCTCCAACTCCAATCCATTTTACAGTTGCTACCCTATTTCTCTTTTTTCCTTCACAAATTTCTTGAACAAGTTGTTTATGCTCATTGATTCCTCTTCGCTTTTCATACACACTCAACCTGCTGCAGTCTAGCGTGGTCCACCCACAACCTCAGTGAAACTCTTCTTGTTAAGGTTGCCAGTAATTCTCCTTGTTAACTCTAGTGCACATTTCTCAGTCCTTACCTTGTTCGGTCTCTCAGCAGCATTAGGCTCTGACAGGACCTCCTTTGTGTGATGCTCACATTCCCAGATTCCATGCCACTGTATTCTGATTTTCTTCCATCTCTGCCTGTTCCTTCACAGTCTCTTCTATGGGGGTGTCCTTGTCTTTTTGCCATTGGAGTTTCTTCGAGTTCTGTCCAGGATCCTCTTCTCTTCTTATCCCATACACTTTCTCATGAGTGATCTCATGCCAGATTTCCAGATCTCCAATCCAGAGCTCTTTCTTGAGCTTTGGATTTATACATATATCTATTGGACATATCTACTTTCCTATGGCACAGGTATCTGAAACTTCAAGTGTCCAGAGTAGAACTCCTCATATCCTCATATCTGTATTCTGTCCTAGTGAGTGGCGTTACAGTTCACTCAGTTACTTAAGCTGAGCATCTTGGTGTACTCCTTAGCTCTGCCTTTCCCTTATCCAGCTCCCCTTCTCCTATTCAGTCAGTTACAGGATCCTCTTGAGTCTTTCTCTTGTCCAGTCTTCTCCAATTCCATTTCCTGGGATAGGCTTCCATTCTTTCTTTCCTGGCTTGCTGTATTCACCTTAGGCTCCCTCTAAGTACTCCTCCTTCGCCCCCATCTAATCTCTGCATCCAGTCACAGTAACCTTACAAGAACATACTTCTGATCTTGCCACTTCCCTGCTTAAGATCTTTCAGTGATTACAAGTTGCTCTTAGGACAAAGTCTAAGCTTTTTGGCTACAGCCGTGCTAAATTTCTTTCACCAGACCTTTGCCTGGCATGTATGTTCATTGTTCCAGGTGCCTGCCTCCTCTTCAGTAGTTGACGGCTCCCAATTGTGGTGCTTCCATAGCATCCGAACCTCCCCGTCAGAGCACTGGCTGCACTGTGGTGAGCATCTGTTGATGTGTCTAGACACCCTCTCCCCGTGTAAGTTCTGGGGGCTGCGGGAGTGGGTGGTTGTGGTTGTTGGCTCTGTGTCCTGTTTACCTAGGGGACATTCAGTAGACATTTATTGAATGAATATAGTATGGTTCTGCCTGACATTGCTACTCTTTTAGTTTGGCTTTAGGCCATCGTGGGTACAGTTGTTACTTTTCATGCAGTGAAGACTAGTAGATGAAATCGCTTTAGAGCGGTCCACTTAGAAAGGTTCGTGATACCATAAATAGATTTGAACTTGGGCCCCTCTGTTCTAGCCTTGGACTCATCAGAAAAATAAAATGAAGTGTTATTGTGTTCTATCCATTTCTTCAACCTGTTGACCCATCTATTTTGTGTGGCCTATTTTGCGAAGCCTCTATGTTTGGTGCAACAAAGATCAAACCATAAAAGGAAGTTATTTCTAATCATTAAGATTTCTTTTCTGGTTTCCTTGTGAAAAGAAAAGTATTTCTTAAAAGCAATCTTTTATAAGGTCACATTCAGCTTCACAACCCTGGATATGCTTGCTTGTTTGTTTTTGCTGCTAATCCTATTGCCACTTGGGTTGTCTGCTTTTCTAACCTGAGCACATGGCTTCAATAGAATTCTTTCTTCACTTCACAATGACCTATCAGATGTACTATGTCCTAGAATTGCCTAAAGCTGTGCAATGAAATGAAAGCGGCTCCTCGAATGATAGGGCTCAAGCCTTGTTTCCAGCGGCCACTATTGCAAATTGTGCTTCAAGTCAACTAACTTGTTGACTTGTTGGCATTTGAGAAGTGACAGTCCTCTTAAATGGGTGATGAATGTAGACAAAACTGATGAGGCAAAGGGCAGTCACAGTGAGTGTCAGGAAATTCTGAAACAGCAGTCATGCTGTTTTTAATGAAGGTAGGAGGATTACCTTGTCACCCATACAGATGCATCTTTATGAAATATGGCATGAACTTTTTTGGAGCTACATTCTTAGAGTCTCTTAGTCTTTGTGGAATTTGTCAAGTATTCAGGACGTTCTTTCTTTCCCTTTCATTCTTGTAGTATGGTGAACTTGCAGAAAAGAGAAGTGGATGGCAGGTGTTTTAGCAGCTGGGGCAGTAACAGCATCAGTGTCTCAACAAATCTCTGAAACTTTGCCTCTTTGCAGTACTTATTCCATAGAATAGGTGAAATAGTTTTAAAGTATATTTTTATTTAAAAATTTTTGAGGCTGATTCTATCTTAGGGCCTTGTCTGGACCTGGGAAATACATTTGGGGTCTAAATCAGAGTTGTAGCATCTGCTCTGTCTCAAAAAAACCTCATCAGAATAAATATGGAAAAATTGATAATAGTAACATTTGGCTCTTCTGTAACTTGAGAGGTTTTTTGAATTGCTTTTGCTGTAGTGTAGGTGTATGACATAACAAATTGTAAAATTGTACCCCAAAAGTTTACCCCAAATCCTCGAACTTGTCTATTTGAAAGTTTTCCTAGAGTTGAAATATAATGTTCTCAAAAATAGAGAAAAGATGACCACACTTTTAAGTCTTTTGTGCCCGAATGGGAACTTCCATTGGTGAACAAGGAAGAAGGCTATGAACACATTTGTTCCTCTAGGAAACTGGGTCATCTTCAGTGAGAAAACACATTTTCTCATGTACTAGAATACTGAGAATTTGATTTCTGGGATTTCATATAACAATTTTCTGGGATATATAAATTTTATGTAGTTGTAACTGTTGTACACATAATTTTTTTTCCCTTTACACATTAATACGTATCACATGGATTATATATTTGCTTGTTGTATCCCATTGCTTGCTTAGTTATTCCACCTATATTTGCATTCTAGTTTTCCACTTCCTAGGAACTGACTTTGTACTGTTCTTTATGATTTCCTTCAGCGTTCTTGGTATGTGAGGTCATCGTCAGAAAAAGAATTAATATATGTTATTATTTTGTTCACTTTATCATACGGTAGTCCTTTTTTTGTAAGATATCTTAGACTTTATCAATAGCTCATTAACTATAAGTAAATTCCTAGTGTAAGACAGCTTCACAAACTGATACCTAAAATCACTCATCTAGTTTATGAAGATAGACAAATTCTATTAGGAAACTTCACTGTGCATATAACTGCTTTAATTTACTTAAAATTGTTCGCAATTTAAAAAATTCGTTTTTCTTACTTGACACTGCTGTTGCAAATAATCTAAACCCAGCAATGGCTTGTATGCTGAAGAAGGTATAGGCCGTTTTAAATGGATTGTTCAGACATTCAGAGTCCTTCCTGCTTCCTGTGAGAATATCAGCTTCCACAATAAAGAATAAGACAAGCTCACTTCATGCCCCAAGAATGACACCGGAAGAGTCATAATCTTGGTGCTAACCAGTTCTGCAGGGTTGCTCACTCTCTTCTGACCTCTTTTCCTTAGCAAGCCTTTAGGTCAGCAGAAGACAGGTCTAGAAGTATAAAGTTCCGTCGGTGGCATCAGTCTCCTTTGTGTCAAATACATCTGGTTAGAATGGGGAAGTTGAGGTCTGTGTGGAAGCCACATGCTGGCTTTTAAGTCTACCCTAAATTTCTAATACTGTTTAATATTGGGACCATTATTTCATCAACAGCAAAGTTTGCCTGTACTATTTTCTCCATTTCCTGTTGTTTTTTTAAACTCTGTAACCATATTCAAATATGTTTTTGCTAGATCAGTAGAACCAAACCCTCCCCCCACCTTCCCTTAATATTTGGTTCCTTGTTGTCGTTAGCACCGTGGCGTGGAACCCTGCCCAATCTTTTTGCGCCATCCTCTTACCCTCCAGTGCTGTGTCAGACAGTGCTCCACTGCTATTCATAGGGTTTTCATGGCCAGACTGGTCACAAGTGAGTGGCCAGGTCCTTTTTCCTACTTTTTCTTAGTCTGGAAGCTCCGCTGAAACCTGTCCACCATGGGTCACCCTGCTGGTATTTGAAATACCAGTGGCATGGCTTTTAGCATCACAGCAACATGCAGCCGCCACAGTATGATAATCGACAAATGGGTGATGTGGTTTTCTGACCGGGAAGAAAACCAAGGCCAAGGTGGTGAGACCACCAGATCTTAACCACTAGACCACCAGGGCTGGCTTCTAGGTTCCTAGGGGAAGAGAAGATAAATGTGCTCTTAGAGGAACCAAAAGATTGGTTGCTATATTACTCCTTTAGTCTTCCAGTTATAAATGTAGACTTCTAAAATTGGAAGGTCTGTGTTTGTCCTCTTGACTTAATTTGCTTTCAGGGTGTCAAATAAAACAACCTTTCTTCCCTATGCCGCAAACTCTCTAATGGACAGTGCCGGTCACTAGGAAAAGCCATCCCAGGGAATGAGCTATTGATCTATAGTGCTAATGGATACAGAATAAGTCCATGGGAATATAGGATACATTCTCAAGTGCGAAAGAAAATGTAGAGGTCCAAGTGGGTTAGTATGTTATCCTCTGAGGGTGTTAAACTCTTTTCCAACCTCTGCTTACCTTTCTCTTTTCTGCTCTTCTGTTCTTGCTTTATCTCCGTACAGCAAAAAAAATCATTGATTCACCTACTCATGCACAATGAGTGGTAATTCAGGCTGAGCATAGTAATGTTATTTTTGAGAAAGTATTTCCTAAATAAAATAATGGATTAAAAAAAGATTACAAAAAACCGCTATCTGATTGAAGTACTTCAGAAGTAACTATTTAGTATAACTGATGTGCTTGTTGCAACTGATTTTTATGATTATCAGTCAAGCTCTGGAAGGGTGGGTCATCATAGCAATTACTGTGTCTAGTTTGAATTGCTGTGTTGTGTGGGAAAGTTCTAAGAAGGCTATATTCCTTTTAGAAATGTTCCATTCAGAATTTCCCTAATCTGAACTTGCCTTCCCAGGACAGAATTAATGAATTATGATTGTACTTTTCCAAAAATATTTTTTAGGACTGAAACTCTTCTACATTTAATTTTTTAAAATACATCTTTGAGTTTATGAATGCAGGTTTGATATAAGCCTATGGGATCATAGTTTGATTTTTAAAAATTGTGGTAAAATATGCATAACATAAAAGTTACCGTTTTAACCATTTCTAAGTGTATAGTTTAGTGACATTAGGTACATTCACATTGTTGTACCAGTGTCACTGCTATTCATCTCCAGAACTTTCTCATCATCCCAAACTGAAACTCAGTATCTGCTAAACCATGCCTCTCCATACTCGTCTCCCCTTAGTCTCTGGCCTTCACGATTCTACTTTGTGTCTCTATGAATTTGGCTGGTCTAGGTACCTCATATAAGTGGAATCATACAATTTTTGTTCTTTTGTGTCTGGCTTATTTCACTTAGCTCACCAGGTTCATCCCTTTTGTAGTGTATGTCAGAATTTCATTTCTTTTTAGGCCAAATAATATTCCATCGTATATAGAGACCACGTTTTGTTCGTCCACTCATCTGTCAATAGATATTTGGGATATCTCCCTTTTGGCTGTTGTGAATAATGTTGCTATGAACGTTGGTGTACAACTATGTATCTGAGTCTTGCTTTCAATTCTTTTGGATGTGTATAGTAGAAGTGGAATTGCCAGATCATGCAGGAATTCTCTGTTTGATTTTTTGAGGAACTGCCGTAATGTTTTCCATGTTGGCTGCACCATTTTGCATTCCCACTTTCTACATTTAATTTAATATTAATAATTCACTTTACAGATTTGCCTGAAGCACTCTGCAACCCTAGGTTGTGAATTTAAGGCAAGAATACCTCTTAAAACTTTGAATAGCTCGCAGGGTAAACATAATTCAAATAATCAAGCTTTTATTTTCATTTAAAATATTTGTTTATTTTTTGGTCACAAAGTGTTTGGAATTTGGAATATATTTTAATAATACAAAGAAAGGAAACATCACCTGTAATCTCTCCAGAGAAATACATTTTGGTGTATATATGTATATCCTTTTTTCTATATATATTATACTTTAAAAAATTGTAATCATCTAGTATGTATTGTTTTATAGCATAGCTAAGCCTTACAGGGTACATTTGTGTTTTGTGGAGTTTGTTTTTGTTTTGTTTTTAACTTGGGAATAAGCGCATGACTTAGCTTTCTGTTAGCATCTTCCTTCGGAATGCTTCATGTGAGGGATGCAACGTGGGAAGGAAAAGCAATGCATTGCCTTCCTTAGGATACTTAGTTAATAACTGCTGAATAATTACCAAGGTGCGTGCCTATCCAGGATGGCCTAGGTTGAGCAGACCATTTGAAGATTCCTCCTCAGTGCATTAATAGAATAACTTCAGGGGCCAGCTCGGTGGCCGAGTAGTTAAGTTTGCGCGTTCCACTTCGCTGGCCCAGGGTTTTGCCGGTTCGGATCCTGGGTGCGGACATGACACTGCTCGTCAGGCCATGCTGAGGCGGCATCCCACATGCCACAACTAGAAGGACTCACAACTAAAAATATGCAACTAGGTACAGGGAAGCTTTGGGGAGAAAAAGGAAAAATAAAATCTTTTTTTTTTTAATTGAGTTATTGATAGGTTACAATCTTGTGAAATTTCAGTTGTACATTAATGTTTGTCAGTCATGTTGTAGGTGCACCACTTCACCCTTTGTGTCCACCCCCAACCCCACCTTTCCCCTGGTATCCACTAAACTGTTCTTAATCCATAATTTTAAATTCCTCATATGAGTGGAGTCATACACAGATTGTCCTTCTCTCGCTGGCTTATTTCACTTAACATAATTCTCTCAAGGTCCATCCATGTTATTGCACCTGGAATGATTTTGTTCTGTTTTGCAGCTGAGTAGTATTCCATTGTATATATGTACCGCATCTTCTTTATCCATTCGTCTGTTGCTGGACACTTAGGTTGCTTCCATGTCTTGGCTATTGTAAACAGTGCTGCAATAAACATTGGGGTGCATAGGACTTTTGGGATTGCTGACTTCAAGCTCTTTGGATAAATACCCAGTAGTGGGATGGCTGGATCGTATGGTAGTTCTATTTTTAATTTTTTGAGGAATCTCCATACTGTTTTCCATAGTGGCTGCACCAGTTTGCACTCCCACCAGCAGTGTATGAGGGTTCCTTTTTCTCCGCAACCTCTCCAACATTTGTTGCTATTAGTTTTAGATATTTTTGTCATTCTAATGGGTGTAAGGTGATATCTTAGTGTAGTTTTGATTTGCATTTCCCTGATGATCAGCGATGATGAGCATCTTTTCGTGTGCCTATTGGCCATCAGTATATCTTCTTTGGAGAAATGTCTGTTCATGTCTCCAGCCCATTTTTTGATTGGGTTGTTTGATGTTTTGTTGTTGAGTTGCGAGAGTTCTTTATCTATTATGGATATTAAGCCTTTGTCAGATATATGACTTGCAAATATTTTTTCCCAGTTAGTGGGTTGTTTTTTTGTTTCAATCCTGTTTTCATTTGCCTTGAAGAAGCTCTTTAATCTGATGAAGTCCCATTTGTTTATTCTTTCTATTGTTTCCCTTCTCTGAGAAGGCATGGTGTCCGAAAAGATCCTTTTAATACTGATGTCAAAGAGTGTACTGCCTACATTTTCTTCCAGCAGCCTTGTGGTTTCAGGTCTCACCTTTAGGTCTTTGATCCATTTTGAGTTTATTTTGGTGAATGGTGAAAAAGAATGGTCAATTTTCATTCTTTTACATGTGGCTTTCCAGTTTTCCCAGCACCATTTTTTGAAAAGACTTTCTTTTCTCCATTGTATGCCCTCAGCTCCTTTGTCAAAGATAAGCTGTCCATAGATGTGTGGTTTTATTTCTGGGCTTTCAATTCTGTTCCATTGATCTGTGCACCTGTTTTTGTACCAGTACCATGCTGTTTTGATTACTGTAGCTTTGTAGTATGTTTTGAAGTCAGGGATTGTGATGCCTCCCGTTTTGTTCTTTTTTCTCAGGATTGCTTTAGCAATTTGGGGTCTTTTGTTGCCCCATATGAATTTTAGGATTCTTTGTTCTAATTCTGTAAAGAATGTCATTGGGATTCTGATTGGGATGGCGTTGAATCTGTAGATGGCTTTAGGTAGAACGGACATTTTAACTATGTTTATTCTTCCAATCCATGTACATGGAATGTCTTTCTATCTCCTTATGTCGTCATCCAGTTCTCTCAGAAAGGCCTTGTAATTTTCATTATATAGGTCCTTCACTTCCTTAGTTAAATTTACCCCAAGGTATTTTATTCTTTTTGTTGCGATTGTGAATGGTATTGTATTCTTGAGTTCTTTTTCTGTTGGTTCATTACTGGAGTATAGAAATGCTACTGATTTATGCAAATTGATTTTATACCCTGCAACTTTGCTGTAGTTGTTGATTACTTCTAACAGTTTTCCAATGGATTCTTTGGGGTTTTCTATATATAAGATCATGTTGTCTGCAAACAGCGAGAGTTTCACTTCTTCCCTCCCTATTTGGATTCCTTTTATTCCTTTTTCTTGCCTGATTGCTCTGGCCAGGACCTCCAGTACTATGTTAAATAAGAGTGGTGATAGAGGGCATCCTTGTCTCGTTCCTGTTTTCAGGGGGATGGGGTTCAGTTTTTGCCCATTGAGTATGATGTTGGCTATGGGTTTGTCATATATGGCCTTTATTATGTTGAGGTAGTTTCCTTCTATGCCCATTTTGTTCAGAGTTTTTATCATAAATGGCTGTTGGATCTTGTCAAATGCCTTCTCTGCATCTATTGAGATGATCATGTGGTTTTTATTCCTCAGTTTGTTGATGTGGTGTATCACGTTGATTGATTTGCGGATGTTGAACCATCCCTGTGTCCCTGGTATGAATCCCACCTGATCATGATGTATGATTCTTTTGATGAATTGCTGAATTCTGGTTGCCAAAATTTTGTTTAGAATTTTTGCATCTATGTTCATCAGTGATATTGGCCTGTAGTTCTCTTTTTTCTTGGTGTCCTTGTCAGGTTTTGGTATCAGCGTGATGTTGGCCTCATAGAATGTTAAGAAGTGTTCCATCTTCCCTAATTTTTTGGAATAGCTTGAAAAGGATAGGTATTAAATCCTCTCTGAAAGTTTGGTAGAATTCCCCAGGAAAGCCATCTGGTCCTGGGGTTTTATTCTTTGGGATGTTTTTGATTGCTGTTTCAATCTCTTTCCTTGTGATTGGTCTGTTCAAATTGTCTGCCTCTTCTTGAGTGAGCTTTGGGAGATTGTAGGAGTCCAAGAATTTATCCATTTCCTCTAGGTTATCCATTCTATTGGCATATAGTTTTTTGTAGTATTCTCTTATAATCTGTTGTATTTCTGCAGAGTCTGTTGTTATTTCTCCTGGCTCATTTCTGATTTTGTTTATTTGAGTGAAAAATAAAATCTTTGGGAAAAAAAGAGAACTTCACATTTTATTATTTGACAAGTCTAAATTTTTTTGCAGCTTCTAGAGTAAGGATTTCAATGAAATGTAGTTGAGCTATTTATATTCCTTTAAAGTGAAATCCATACAATTAGAATGAACTGTTAATACTTCTACGTCATGTTTAGGCAAATTTAGTAGATGTCATAAGACATCAGAGCTGCCCTAATACCACTCTTCTTGTGATAGATCCTTGTGTTTCTGAGTCATTGTCAGCCACAGGGTTCTTAAGTCTGATACAGATTTCATAAAAGATTAAATGCTAGTTAATTTTTAGTGATTCCACCTGCTTTAGCTTTTTGGGTTAGTAGTATACATGAACACTTTATAATTTTGTGATAGAGGGTCCAACATTAAGTCTTGTGAAATTGATAGACTTATGATACTTAGTATCATTTTCTTAATAGTGGCAATGGCACAACTGCCCCGAGGAAAATGGGTAATTAAATATCTCACCACAGTAATTTAATTGTAGTGATGGTGGTGGTAATTTTGAGTTAATTAGAAAATTTTGGTGGTATTTCCATTTACATTTATATTGTGCTGCCTTAGTAAAGAAATGTCACACGCCCAAGCTCAGGATTCTGATCTGTTGTTCTTTATAGCACATAGCACATGCTGGGTTTTAATACCTCCACAGAACCTCTCGGAGAACCTTACCTGAATTCTGAGGCTGTCCTGTTCATGTCATCAGATGCCCAGGTTGAATGTAGTCTAAGGAAGACATACTTTAGCCTTAGCAGTCTGTAGCCCTTGGCTACACCTTGTGCTCACACACTCTTGTGAGCTCCCTGAGGACAAAGGTCATATTTGGTCTCCAAAGCCTGCCTCCCAGTGGTTTTTCGAAGAATCAAGGAATGAATGACACTTATGAGATTTAACCAGGCAAATCTAGACAGAGCCATATTGGGGAACACATTTTTTTTTGGAAGTACTTTTTGTATTTGAAGCATTTTAAAAACAGATGCGGGTGTACATTTATGAGGCAAGATAAAGTCAGAAGGAAGTAATGTTGGAGAAGTTTAGCCATTGAAAAGTCAGGACTGATGTTCTCTGGAAGAAGAATCAGAGGGGTCCCCAGAGTTGAATACTGAGTATGCCACTTAATGCTCTATGACCTTGGAAAGTCATTTTGCCTTTGAGCCTCATTCCTCATCTCCTAAGAATGGATTGTGAGCTCTTTCTTACAAGAATGTTGTGAGGATTAAATGAAATACAATGTACGTGAAGCTACCTAACAGTGTCTACAACAAAGCAAGCTCTTGATCATTGTTAGTTTCCTCCTTCCTGTTCTTTATTTGTTTTGCCTGATTGTGTTGCTAGGAGTAATTACCTGCTTGGCCAGCATTACTGCCCTTCCTCTTCTTGTGCATTCAGAAATCCCTCATAGCTTCTTTATTATATCTTGAATATACAATTAATAGATTTTTACAGAAGAACTTTTTTGGAAACCCAGGCTCAAAAGGTAAGTGGCATGTCACTCAGATTGATTAAAAGTGAATCTTGGACTCAGACACAGGCCTCAGGACTCTCAGTTGTTTCCACTCTGCCAGGGCTATTGGTGCTTTCGCTCTTATGATGGGTATGGACATGGATGATATATGGCCTGGGTTTTATATTGACTGTTTTTCTGTATCATTGGTTTATTATAAAAGGATATAACTCAGGAACAGCCAGATTTAAGAGATGCATAGGGCAAGGAATATGGGAAGTGTGAGGAGCTTCTGTACCTTCTCCAAGGGCGCTCCTCTGCCCCAAATCTCCACGTGTTAACCAACCGGGAAACTACTCTATTGACTCTTAAATTACAAGTCTTTGGAGAAGTATCTTGTGAGATAAAGCTTCAAGTAATTCAGCAGTGGGTAGACACAGTACGTAAAATAAGCCGTCATTGTGAAAGACAGCTTGGTTTTTCAGCAGGTTACCACACCCTTGGGGCATAGTTGCCTGTAACTGATTAATGACTTCAGAATAATTATTCTGCTGTCAGGAATTGTGCCATTTTGAATGGTAATATCCCTTTGTGTTGTAATTTTAAAAGTGAATCATATTTTCAGCTAATTCTTTTCCACGCCATTTATTTATTTAAAAGGTAATTGTATATTACATAAAATATTACATTTTAAAGATTAACTTTTACACGGTTCATTTTCTGGGAAAATATGCTTCTGGATTTTCTTGAAAGTTATCTACCTGTTTATAGGCATTTATACTGTTTCCCTTCTTGTAATTCCTTTCCCTGTCTGTCTTGTAAGAGGCATAGGGCAGGCCATTTGTGGAGCTTCTTTTTTCTTATGTAAAAGGATGATGCATGAGCTCTTAAACAGATGAGACTGAGAGGTGAAGAGTGTGCACGCTGCCACTGGATTGTGTGGCTTCAGGTCCCGACTCTGCCACTTACTCGTTTTAGCAAGTTCTTAAAATCTCTTTCCCTCCATTTCCTTGTCTGTAAAGTGAGGATGAAATGAATTAAGAAATGTAAAACACTTAGAACAGTGCTTGGCACGTAGTGCTCAAGAAGCATTAGTTATTGATGCTATAGTTGTGATTATTTTTTTAAAGATTTTATTTTTTTCTGTTTTCTCCCCAAAGCCCCCCGGTACATAGTTGTATATTCTTCATTGTGGGTCCTTCTAGTTGTGGCATGTGGGACGCTGCCTCAGCGTGGTTTGATGAGCAGTGCCACGTCCGCGTCCAGGATTCAAACCAACGAAACACTGGGCCGCCTGCAGCGGAGCGCGCGAACTTAACCACTCGGCCATGGGGTCGGCCCCTGTGATTATTTTTTTAAATGATGCCCAACCTCACCCATCAAAAGAGAGACTCAAGGTGAAACAAACCTGAGACACCATGATAATACACCGTGTGGTAACATACATTGATGGTTATTTTATGTGTTGGTACTATGTCAGTGGAGGACAATTTGAAATAGCTGTTACAGGTAATATTAGACTTTGACCTGGCAATTACATTTTTAGGAATTTGTCTTAGAAATTTATGTGTAAGAGGGGCTGGCCCAGTGGCCGAGTGGTTAAGTTCGCGCGCTCCGCTGCAGGCGGCCCAGTGTTTCGTTGGTTCGGATCCTGGGCGCCGACATGGCACCGCTCATCAAACCACGCTGAGGCAGCGTCCCACATGCCGCAACTATAAAGACCCACAACAAAGAATATACAACTATGTACTGGGGGGCTTTGGGGAGAAAAAGGAAAAAAATAAAATCTTAAAAAAAAAGAAATTTATGTGTAAGAAAAGACATGTATATACAGTAATATATGTAAACAATAATTGCAGTATTGTTACTGTTAGCAAAAGACTGGAAATAAATGTTGCTTAGCAGAAACAGGTAAATTGTTAGATCGATGTAATGGAGTGCTGTATGTTCCATTGAAAAGAAATGAAGTAGATCTACATGTGCCAATAGAGAATGATTTCCAAGATGTGCTGTTAAGTAGGGGGAAAAAGCTTCCACACACACTTACATGTAATGCTGTGTTAAGTACACACTCTCTCTGGAAGGGATTAGAAACAACTGCTAACAGTGGTCGCCTTTGAGGAGAGGGTGGGGAGGTATGGTAGGGAGATTTAGTTTTGTATGCTCTTTTGTACCATTTGAAACAAAATTTCTTAATGTATTTTCGTTTTTATCCTACCCCAAATCCTTTACCTGTTCCCACCAACACCACCCACACACACACACACACACACACACACACACACACACACACACAAACAAACACACACACACCCACCCACCCACCCACCCATCCATACACCCATGCAAGCACACTTTTCGGAACATTCACATGTTATTTGAGGAGTCTGGCTGTGCCTGTCCTGATGGTGTTTAATGCTTATTGAATATGTGGTTTGATAACTTGGGGCATAGCAAGCACCTGACCTTTGTCATCCAAGTTGGTGCTGTTGAGAAAAAATATCCCTGGATGGTGGAAATAGGCCTTGGCTAAGTATGCGCAAGCCTGAGGCTTGCTCCATGGATGCTGTCAGAGGCCCTGGAACCAAAAAGACCTGGGTCTTGAGCCTGCCTCTCTGCTATTTTTAGAGCTCTGAGAAGAGGGTGAGTAGGAAGGAACTTGAAGAGTTCTGTACCTCATTAGGAAACTCTGGTTGTATTTATCAGCCATTTGGTTCTATTTTCAGTTTCCAGAGGTGAGAGCCAGAATAGAAACTCACTTGACGTGAAAGGGTTTGTGCTTGTGCAGCCCCCTGGAATTTCTAGAAATACTTTTTAACCCGAGAAGAATTGGAGCCATGACCAGGATTCTTTGTATAAAAGTCCTTAAACAGATCAAGTTTAAAGTTTTCCGGAAATTTATACATATCTTTACTTTTTATAGGGTACTGTTTAAGCTAATTGCTACTTGCATGAAGGTTGTAGTCATCAGCTCTAACACCAAGATTGGGGTGAATTGTTTTACCCTCATTCATGGTAACTTTTCTCAGCGTGAAATGTCTGCATTTGTGTAGAAAGTGTGGACATATAAATCAGGACCAGAATGTAATACTTTCTTTTAAGGTTTCATCCAGTAAATCCTGGGCTGGTGCTTCTTCATGTTTTTGCCCCCTGAGCTATCTGAGGGATGTTCCATTCCCATCATCAAATGGTGGCTCCGTGTGGCAGTGATTTTGTACAAGGGATGGGAGTCTTCCAGTGCATGGTCGTGGGAGAGTGGGGAGGTAGAGGTAATGATTCTGATTTTATAATACACACACTTCTAGTTGAGCATTAACTGTCTTAGATAAACTAATATTGTAACCTTTAACTTTATCTCAGTACTGTGGGGAAGAAATCCCTGACGGGAGACCCTGATTTCAACTGGTTGGCATGTCTACTCTCCGTTTTCTGCTGTCTGGGTGCATATGAGCATGTATGTACCAGATAAGCACTGACTTGTGAGTGGGCAAGACCAACAACTGGTTCTAGCAAGTTGTTCCCCCCTTTACAGGAAAAGGCCCGGGTGTGGAGGTGGAGGAAGGATTGGACACGTTGCCGGGGAAAGTGAGCGATCCATTTAACCAAAGGCAAGTCGTTTATTCTGGAATTAGCTTTTGTTTCCTTTTATTAACAGTCGTTTTTTTAAGTTGGTTTAGTGGTTAATTTTTTTCTTGGAATCCTTTTTGTTTATTACAGCAGAGATGTCGGCTTGTTTATAGGAATTACTTGAAGCCAGAGTCATGGTGGATGTAGGAAAGTGGCCAATCTTCACTCTGCTTTCACCTCAAGAAATTGCATCTATTCGGAAAGCGTGTGTCTTTGGCACCTCAGCCAATGAAGCACTCTACGTTACTGACAACGATGAGGTACGAATCTCTCAAAACCCAGAGTTTTATTTTAAGGCTCATTTTGGAGTTGAGCTTTAAAATGTGTAGTTTGAACCCTAAGAAAAGGTGGAGGATAAAGAGAACCTGAAATTCAAGAAGACTGTGTCTTGAATAGAATTTGTCTTTTCTTTCAGTTTCTCAATTTAATAGCCCTCTCCCCCTACTACTCTTTGAGTTTCACAGATAACCAAATATTCTAAAACTTAAGAACTGTCCGCAGAGGTTGGATTTTCCTTAACAACCGTATCAGTCTCTTCCTACCTACTGAGCTGTCAGACTGAACTTGAGTGTGTCTTATTTTCAGAGTAACTTTAGGCCAAATGACTCAGAGAAAACTATTTGTTTCCTAGGTCTTTGTATTTGGACTGAACTATAGTAACTGTCTAGGAACTGGAGATAACCAGAGTACACTTATACCCAAAAAGCTGGAAGCCTTATGTGGAAAGAAGATCAAAAGCCTTAGTTATGGGAGTGGACCACATGTTCTTCTCAGCACTGAAGGTAAAGAGGGAACAAGTCCATCTTTTCAGTTTGTGGGAAATGGAGCAGTTAATTCTAAGCTAAGGGGAGGTAGGGCAGTATCAAGTAATTAATTTGGAATGGTTTGTTTCTTAATTTCTGAGGGGAAGTACACAAAGCAGGTAAAAGTTAAATTCAGGCTAACTCTGGAACAGCCATAGAATGACTTGCAAATTAAGCAAACTTCTGAGGGTTTAGAACTTATGTAAAGCTGTGGAAGATTAGATACAGCAAATGAAGGGGTCCTTCAGCCTAGTTTTTCAATGGATTTGTGGTAGCGAGGCACCTTTCAGGTTTTACTTGAAACATTTTCATAAATGCAGATAATACTGGGTTTCCTTTCTTTGTGTAGTTTCTGAATCTTGAGTTCAAGAAATCATAGTTTATTCCCTGGCATTCATGTGGGTGCCATATGGAAAGAACGCAGGGTAGATTCTTTTTTCTGTGTCTCCCCAAGGTCACTAAAGGAGGAGACTGTGCATTCTTCTTTGCTAATTGATCTGCACTGTGGGCAACCAGAACTCTCTGAGAATCTGTTATGTCCACGCTAAGCTCTTCCCGTTATATTTCAAGCGCATTGGCTCTCACTCTCTCTAGAAGAGGTCTTTAACTTTTTGTTGCTAATCCTGTAGGGTGGCCTTTGGGGGATGGTTTGCTTCTCTGCTTTTTCTGTCTCTAGACTGGGGAATCACAGCTTCTTTGGATGTTGCCTTGAGTCTCAGTATTGAGCTTTTTAATTGCCTTTAACTCATAGCTGAATCCACTCAAGTTCTCTGCATCTTTCTCAAGCTGTGAGAGCTAGATCTGAGCGTGATCGTCTGGTCTTGAGCATAGCGTGAGTATAACTGGTGTTGAGTATAGTGAGGTGGTTATCTCCCTTCCGAGTTGTGTAGTCGTGCCTTCTGGCGCCACACTGGCTCTTTGAGGCACTTACTACTTTGCTGACTGGTTTAGCTTGTCATCCCTTGTGTCCTAATGATTTAATTTTTTCCTAACATATCAATTTTAACTAGTCATTGATTTCTAAACATAAAGAACTGAGGCATTTTTTAGAGCAAACATACTAAAACAGATTCTTGGTTTTTTTCAAACTGGTGGCCTTGGGAAGTTATAACTCTTCTTTTGCAATTATTTTCAGAGACTAGGTCATATATTTTAACTATCTTGAGTGTTACTATTAAGATAGATATAAATAAAATAAATACAAATAAGTGGTCTTCTTGTGGGAATATTTTTCTTTTTGTTTTTAATTCAATTTTGATTGTCATACATTTTACATAATATATATTAAACATGCTATACATTATGTATCATATGTGTGTATAATATGTATATTATTATGTATGTATATTCATGAGTATTATATGTGTATTACAAACAATCAAATAGTTTTAAAACAGTTTAACACTTTAAACCATCAAATAGTGTATGACTTTTAGTAAAAAACAGAAGGACCTCTCCCTCACCCCTCCTCACTCTTAGAAACTGCTCTTTAGGTGGAAAGCTTTTAACTTCTTCAAATGTGTCTTCTGATTTTAATCTTAATTTTTTAATTAACATGCTTATAATACTGCTATTTCTGAATTTCAATTTCAGGTATTTATCCTTTGACTTTTATAATGACAGATAGAATTTAGCTCTCTTTCCTCTACCTTTCCTCCCCTTATCCTTTCAATACAGTGATATCACCATTTTGGTTAAATCGATATTCAGTGTTTACATTTTTAGGACTCTGTGAGTCTTATCTATAGCTAAGCCATCTCTCTTCTTGTACAACTGTTTGTTTCCCTAAGGTTCATTGACTTATCTGTACATCTATTGTTAATGTATATCCAGACTCTTCTATACAGCAGAATTTGTGGCTTATCAGCCCATCTGAGTGTGTCAGGTCATGTCCGGAGCCCTCTGTCCTGCTCAAGGCTGGACTGGTCACTCTAGGCCTGCTGCAGAGCTGTCAACCTAGAACTTCATTTCACCATCATCCTTGGAAATCCCTTCATCTTTGTCCTTTGTGGATTCCTTATCTTTTGTGTCCTATGTCTTCCTCCTTGGATTATACCCTCATTTGGGTGAAACACGTTCTCTAATAGTTTCCCAAGGAAGCAGATGTGAGAGAAATCTTTGAGACACTGTCTTTTTTTTTAAAGATTTTATTTTTCCTTTTTCTCCCAAAGCCCCCTGGTACATAGTTGTGTATTTTTAGTTATGGGTCCTTCTAGTTGTGGCATGTGGGATGCTGCCTCAGCATGGCCTAACGACTGGTGCCATGTCTGTGCCCAGGATTTGAACTGGTGAAACCCTGGGCTGCCGAAGCAGAGTACATGAACTTAACCACTCGGCCACGGGACCGGCCCCGAGACACTGTGTTAAAGTGTCTTTATTTTACCCATACAATTTATCAGTGATTTGGCTGGGCTTAGAATTCCTGCTTGGAAATCATTTTTCCTCAAAATTTTGAAGCCATTGCACCGTTCAAGTTTCAGGGTTTGGTGTTGAGAGTCTGATGTCATTCTGACTTTGCTGTTTTGCATATGATTGTTTTTTCCTCTTTGGAAGCTTTAAGGATCCTTTGCCTGAAGCTTTCTGAAATATTCATGATTATGTATTCTGGTGTGGGTACTTTTTAATTTATTGTCTTGGTCGTTCTATTGTCCCATCAGTCTGGAAATTCCTTCATTTCTAGAAAATTTTCTTATAATATTTCATGGATAATTTCCCTTCTTTGTTTCCTCTGTTCTTTTTGGAATTTTTCTTAGAAGGAAGTTAGAGATTCTAGACTGATCCTCCTAATTTTATTATATTTTCTCTCCTATCTACTTTCCGGGAAATCTCTTCAACTTTATCTTACAATCCTTATATCTAATTTTAACATTTCTGCAGTTACATTTCCAAATTCTCTTTCTTGTTCTCTAACTGTGCATTTTTAGAGCCTCCCGTTCTTGTTTCATTGCTTCAGTGTCTTTGGAGGCTGTTACAGATTATTTTTAAGTTATCTTCTGTTCTCTGTGTTATTTCTTTTTTTTTCTTTCTTTCAAATTTCTTATTTCTCTTTATGCTTTTTGCTGTCTGACTTTTGCGTTAGAGGCTGTCTTTGAAAGTTTAGTGATCCTCGGCTGTCTGTCCACAGGTAGGAGCCAGGCACTCATACACTGGGAGGACTGTCTTCACGGTGGGACTCGTCACGCGCTGAGCTTCACTTCAGGGAGATCATTAGGGATGCTCCCATTATCAGTATATGACTTTCTGCAGGGTGGAATCCTCCAGATTCCTGACCTGGATATGTGTTTTTGCTAACTTTCAGTGAGCAGGGGAAGGGCAGGGACCTCAGTACTCCATATGTTGTCTCCCAGTTCTCCTTTTCTCACTACAGCACCTCACTGCTGCCTTAGGGCCTCTCTAGACTATCTTCCAGCTTATGTTCACTGTTGTGTTATGTAGGGTAAGGGAGGGAAGCAGGCTTGGGCAAAGGGAGAAGTTGGGCTATAGTGCAGTGATGTTAAGAAATTCACAGCAAGTAAATGCTGTTTAGTCTCTTGTCTTTTTCCAGGGCTGGGGAGGGGTAGTTGCCTGACCCTGCAGGAAGAAGATGAAGATTTGGGGTCTAACTCCTTCTGTTTTTAGTTGCATCCTGCCCTTGCATCTCCTGTGGCCCCTGGTCCCTCCAATCCCTGGACCTTCCTGAGAGTCCAGGGCTGCAATTGACTTCCCTTTTTGCAGATGTAGGTGTCACCTTCTCTGGTCAGCTGTGTTGCTTACCATCTCCGTCTGCTTTCCATCTTCCCAGATTTTGTTGACATCTCTCATGTTGTGTTTTCTTCTCTATTCTCCTTGTCCTTGAGTGTTTACACCTTTTTGTTGTTGTTCCCATTACTATCATTTCAGTAGGGCTTGGGAGGGACTAAAGATAAAAACATGTGTTCAGTTCTCCATGCTTTACTGCCTTGCATGGTATTTCTAAAGGGCATTTTAGGAATATTTTAACCGGTGCTACGTTATTAAATTGAACTTCTAGTCCCACCTGTTGACTACTCTGAAGATCAGTGTTCATTTTGTATTATTACTTCACATACAGACCTAGGGCTTGTGGGTTTCTTTTTGTCTTCTGAAGCAATATTAAATTAGGTTACTTACAAAATTAATTGTTTCTGGCCACTTCTCCAACTCAGTGTCCAGTCTCTGAAGGCTAAACTGAGTTTCCTTGAAGGTCAGACATTCATGGGATACTTCTTTGCCTCTCTTTACACTCTCCCTTCCCACTCCCACTCTCCCTTCTAGCCTGGTATTGCTTCACTGTCATATCTTTGGGTAATTTTGCTCATCTCTTAAGCTTCAAGTGATCCTGAAGTGTCATCCTTGGTCTGTTAGAGAGCAGGGCTGGGAGAGTAGACTCTGGTGTCCAGTTGGATTGGGTTGCTTTGAAGGCTTCCCGAGGAATTAGGACTGAAAGCCATCTTGGGAGAAGTTCTCTTTTCCAATGCTTCATCAAGTAAAAAGGGAAAAAAGATGTATGTATACTGTTTTACAGTTAGTAAAATAATGTATTAATAAGGAAGTAATTGCCAAGGGCAAACCTGGAGAGAACTGATGGCTGAGAATGGGCAGCTGGCACTACTCCTAGTGTCTGGGGAATAAGTCCCTAATCCTGAGGGGCCTCTAGGTGGCACAGCACAGCATTCGCTAAGTCTCTCCCATGCACTGCTCAGGTCCACATCTTCCTATGTGTTTTGGGTGTAGCTCCTCCAGGATTCGGGTGGATCTCTTTTCCTAGGGAAAACTTAAAAAAAGATCATTAGTGGGACGAATGACAGCCTCTGTGCTGCAACTGGTCTCATGCCCACAACTGATGCTCATCGCCTCCTTCCTCTAGAACCCCTCCCAGATTCCTCTCATGTTTGGCTAGCTCCCAGCTCAGGTGTCTTACCTAATTGCATGACCCAGACTGTTATCCTTGAGGGGCATGCGCCCTTGACCAGGCTGTGTACTCTGGCCATGGCTACTGCACCTTTCTATTTACCATCACTATTGGGCAAGTGTGTACCAAAAGACCACCAAATGTCACTCTGTGCCAAGCATACTCCTCTCAGTCCCCGTTACATAACAGCAGTCTTCCTGGTCCTGCTGATTAGGTCTGTTGCCTCTGGCAGGAGGGTAACTCCCCTTCTTTCCTGTTGGTCCTTTGACTAGAGGAGCACAGAGTGGCTATGGCAGCCATAACTTAAAGTTCAGTGGGATTCTTGCTGTGTCCCTTAGTGGGAGTGTTCCTGCTTAGGGAACCAGGACTTATAAACCTATAGAATGTACAGTCGTAGGGACCGGAAGCGCAGATTCCCCAAGTTGTTCACTGGGAGTGATGGTCAGCAGGGCCACTCATATATCCACTTTGGTTCCTGTACTCGTGTAGTCTCCCTTTTAGGGACACAGCACCATGTAGTAGCCATTGATTTAGGGTGTAAAGTTTACCTTGGAGGGTGGCATCCCATCCTTACATGGTGTCGTCTCTAGGCCAATGCCTCAGTTGTGCTTTCGGCCCACTTGCTGTCACTCTCTCCAGCTGGCATCTTCTGGATGTTGCAGTATTTGATAGGACCAGTGAGCCCTGTGGTCATGTCAGCACTACTGCACTCTTTTGCTATAAAATGGGTCCCTTGGTCTGATGAGATGTTTTGTGGGATCTTGTGTCAGTAGAGTAAATACTCTGTTATATGTAGAGTCTCATCATTATGAATGGCTGCTCCTTCTTGGATAGAGTGGGTCCATTGGAGTCACCTTGCTACCAAATAGCTAGTTGGTCTCCTTGAGGGGTGATGCTGTATCAAGGCTCTGCATTGGTCTCAGTTATTGGCATAGTGGGCATTCAGCAAGTGGGTACTCAGCCTTGGTGAGTAGGAGTGCGATCTTCTGTTACTTGTACTTTTCTTCTTATGAGTGAGATTGAGCATCTTTTCATATAGTTAAGAGCCGTTTACATTTCTTGTATTGTGAACTGTTGATTCATATTTCTGTAGGGGTCGTGGTCTTTTTCTTTTGTATTTTTAGAAGCTCTTTTTATATTAGAGATACTGTCTCTTGGTAATATAAATTATGAGTATTTTTTCAGAGTATTTTATTTTTTTCTTTGCTCGTGGTTATTTTTTTCCATGTAAAGTTTTTTAAAATATGTAACTAGATTTATCACTCTTTTTATTGCTTCTGGATTTGAGTCATAGGAAAGCTTTCCCTCCTCCCAGGTTATAGAGAAATTCACTAATTTTTTCTTTCTAGTTCTTGTTTGGTTTTAGTTTTTACATTTAAATTTCTGATTCATTGGGAAGTTCTTGTGGTGTGTGGCGTGAGGAATGAATCTAATTTTTCAACATGACCGTCCAGTGATCTCAACCCAACTTGTAAAAAGTTCATTTTCCCCCAACTCACGTGACTTTATTTCCATATGCAGTTGTTTTATTTCTAGACTTTCAGCTCTGTTCCATTGGTTGGTCTGTCTGTTCATGTCCTAGAGTTAATCTTAGTTTTAGAAACTTTTAATAGGTTTTAATCGGTAAAGTTAGCCATCTTCTCACTTCTTTTTTTAAGGTTTTCCTATTTATTCTTGTTTGTTCTTCCTAGTGGACTTTCTAGTCAATTAGTCTAGCTCCAGAGAGTAACTTGAAGCATTTTATTGCCATTACCTTAAATTTATAACTTTGCTTGGAAAAACTAGCATCTTTATGGTATTGAGTTTTACTATCCAAGAACAAGGTGTATATATTTCTATCTGTTCAAGTCTATTTTTGTCTTCTAGGAGTTAAAACACTCCTAGGTTTAGAAATTTCTATCACCTGATATAACTTTCACGTAACATTGTGGATCTTTCTTTCAGGTTTCATGCTCTTTCTTTCTTTCCGTCTTGTGCCTCATCCTTCTTAAGATAAAATTTCCCATTTCTGGTTTTAGTCATAATTTCTGTAATAGGGAAACCTCTTGAGAAACATGTGTCAGAGGGTCGCTAGATCTGGCTTGTACTTGGAAGGGGACCCTACCTTTGTTGAGTTGTCATTCTAGATTAGAAAATCAGAAACCCACTTAATTATGAATACCTTTACTCTGGTTGCTTGGGGACTGTTGTCGGTGAGTCACAGCCCGATAAGAACAGTTGGGTTTCTGCTCTTGCTCTTGGATATCCTTGTTTCCAGGTCTAGATTGTCCTTAATAGGTCAGCATGTTTTATTACCATGGGAAAGTCATGAGAAGAGTATATCTGCTCTCGATACTCAGCATGCTGTGCGAGGAGATGCATGAAACGGTGATACTTCCAGAGAGGACACAAAACAGAAAAGTTACGTCTGTCAGAATCCCAAAAAAGATAAAAGTCATTAAAAAAATTCAGCCAGATTTCATACCAATAAATAGTCTGCTTGAGAGAAGCTCTGTGGTTTTTATATGTAGTATATACAGAAAGTGTACCTCTTTCCTCTGTACTTCGTGAGTGAGTGACCGCCTCCCCATCCCAGGGTACCCTGAGACTTGGTATTTAGTAAAATGATGGTAAAGATTAGTGATACTTTCCTGTGTCTTCTGCCTTTTGCTTGGTACGTAACACAAAAACTCTTGAGGTGAATCAAAGTGTTTAGAAAGGTCTAATTTTTGCATACAGTCATGTGTTGCTTAACAACGGGGATATGTTCTGAGAAATGCATCGTTAGGTGATTTCGTCATTGTGTGAACCTCATAGAGTGTACTTACACAAACCTACATGGTATAGCCAACTACACACCTAGGCTCTGTGGTGTGTAATGATCTTATGGGACCACCATTGTACGTGCAGTCTGTATTGACTAAAACATTGTTAGGCAGTGCATGATTGTATGTAAACTGATTTCTGACCACAAAGCTCATCTTCCTTCTGTGTTAGCACCAAGTCGTTTCCCTTAACTATTTTGCATCTGTTTATCCTGTTTTCTCATCCATCCCTCTTTCGCTCACCCTCATCAGCGGTTTCTTTATAGGGGGGAGGAGGCAATGTGAAAGAAATTCAGATTGGAAAATCAATTTAGAGAGTCTGGAGAAGAAAGTACAGGGGTTGCCATGTCTTCTTAGAGCTGATTCTTTTTGTGTGGCTGTCTTGTATAGATGGAGTTGTTTATGCCTGGGGCCACAATGGATATAGCCAGCTTGGGAATGGGACGACCAACCAAGGCATTGCTCCCATTCAAGTCTGCACCAATCTCTTGATCAAGCAAGTGGTTGAAGTAGCTTGTGGCTCACATCATTCAATGGCTCTGGCAGCTGATGGAGAGGTAAGTGCCCTGATTTTATTCTTTATTTTTAAATTGTGGTAAAATACTCAGGAAATTTACCATCTTAGCTATGTTTAAGTGTACAGTTTGGTGACATTAGGTGCACTCACATTGTGCTACCATCACCACGATCCACCAACAGAACTCTTTTCATCTTGCAAAACTGAAACTCTGTACCCATTAATCATTAACTCTCCACTTCCTCTTCGCCCCAGGCCCTGGCAACCGCCATTTTACTTTTTGTCTCTATGAATTTGACTACTCTAGGTACCTCATATGAGTGGAATCATACAGTATTTGTCCTTTTGTGACTGCCGTATATCACTTAACATAATATCGTCAGAGTTCATCATGTGGTAGCATGTGTCAAAATTTCCTTCCTTCCTGCATATTATTAACAAATTATTATTGAGTATGTATATGCCACATTTTGTTTATCCATTTATCTGTTGATGGATATTTGGGTTGTTTACACCTTTTTGCCTATTGTGAAAGTGCTTGCTTTTAAAAAAATAAAATGATGACCATAGTTGTACTTGGTAAAGTGTGAACAAGTAGCCCTGTGTGCCTAGCTAAACACGTTGTGGGAACAGACTCTTTTTCTTAACCCAACCTATATTTTGTGATTAGGACCACTCTTGATGACAGTAGACTTCAGTCTTAAGGCAGATGAGTCTCATGCTTTTTGCTAAGCTACAGTCAGATGTGTATGACAGTGTTCCGTACTTCTGTTTTTTTTTTTAATGACCCCATCCCTTAAGGTCTATTTTGTTTTTGAGTAAATGTGATGATGTCATAGGAAATAACTTTACTAACATTTTAGTACTCTGCCACTTGTTCACCCTCCATGTTCCATGCTTATCCTAAAGGTTACTCATCCTATTGATTCTACCTTCTAATTTCTTGTATCATTTTGTTCCTCTTCATCTCCATCACCTTAGGTCAGGCCTTGTCATCTGCCTTGACAATTGCCATGGTCTCTCTTAATCCATAGCTTTTTAGGTGGTCTCCCTGTCCAATATTACTTCTCTGCCCACTGTGGTTTCTAAAGCACAAATCAGATCATATTGTTCCCCTGTTTAAAATCCTTCAGTGGTGTTACACTGATTTTACTTAGTAGGGCAGGTTATGGATGAAGAAACCAAAGAAGCTCAGGGAGATGAGGGTTTCGTAGCTGGGATGTGCTATAGCCAGGCCTAGCACACAGGCCTTATGCCCTGGAACCCGTTGTTTCTTGGTTAGTGGAATCCCAGTTCCCATCAAGGGCAGCTGCATTGCAAGGGAACTTGGGATATTTGACAAGTGTAAGAAAAATGATTGTTGAAATTAGAGCTCACTAATTTGTATCGCCTGGATTCCTGGTTTATTTTAACCATAAGCATATGTTTCTTTGGATACTTGTGCTAAATATTTTGCATTATTTTACTAGATATTCCTGTGAATCCACTTTTAAGAAGTCTTGCGGGTTCTTTCTTTTGTACCCGTGAAATGAACCCGTAGCCTATATTCTCTTAAGACATCAGCAGTGGGTTTTACTGTCGTTGCCTTGGGCAGCATCAGACATGTGAACTCACATAGAAAGTGCTGACAGAGGAAAGGAAGAATTGTGGAAACCAGAACTCAGGATGTGTGAGGACCACTGCCTGTAGGCAAGTGAAGAGGGGTGGAAGTGGTCCTTAGAAATTCTCCTAGTGTTGCAGGAAGTTGTTTCCTCTACTGCCAACATCTCCCCTTCCCTAATTCTTCTCTCTGTCACACTCGTGTTTGATGGGATCAGTTGGTAATTAACTGGAAGTGATTTTTGTTTTGTTTTTCATCTTTGTAACTAGATTTTAACTAGCTTAGAGATCTATTTGTTTCTCTCTCCCTTAGAAATCTGATTTTCAGGTTATGGCAGAGCAGATCACAGGCCAAAAGTAAGCAGGATGCAGTTGAGGAGGGGGCTGCTTAGAGCTGCCAGGCAGCAAATGAGAACTCAAAGAAAATATAATGGCCCAACAACCTAGTGTCATTTCTGTAGGGACGCATGTCTCCTTAGTGCTTTGGAGCATTGCTGTGTTATGATATGGAACTGTGATTGATCATTATAGCTGCGATGGTCCTGAGTCGTCAGGAGAGCTTATGTAATGTCGAATATTGGGGATTAGTGAGACAGGGAAAAGCATAGTTTGGTTTTGAAAGGTTTCCATGAAAAAAATGAGTATTTGTGCCCAAAGGGTTAAGCAGATTTTTCATGTCACTGGAACTCATGTGGCATATATGTCATTTCCTTTTGATTCCAGATTAAAAAACAGATATAGCTGCCAGAATTATAGAGGGAGTACGGCGTAGTGGTTAAGAGCTCAGCTAGATGGCTTGGGTTCAGATTCTACTTCCATTACTTACTGGCTGGGGAACCTCAAGCAAGTCACTTAACTTCTCTGTGTTTCCATTTCCATATATAAGATGGAGATGATAATAGTGTTTCCTCCAGGGTCATCTTAACAGGATTACTATGAGGATAAAATAGGTTAATGCATATAAAGCACTAAGAGCCATTTACTCATCGTAGGTACTCATTAAGTGGGTTTATTTTTATTTTATGATTATTGTCGTGTGTTAGAGGTAAAATTTTCACCCTTACTATTCTTTCTTTTTCTTTTTCTTTTTCTCTTCCCTCTGCAGGTGTTTGCTTGGGGATATAACAACTGTGGCCAGGTGGGATCAGGATCTACTGCAAATCAACCAACTCCCCGGAAAGTTACAAACTGTTTACATATTAAGAGGGTGGTCGGGATTGCCTGTGGTCAGACCTCGTCCATGGCTGTTCTGGACAATGGTGAGGTGAGCTGTCTCTCCATTCCCTTCTCCTTCCACCTCCCCTTCAAGGAAAGGTCATTTTCTTCATGAGGTGCGTGTATTAGGTCATGGAAGGAAGAGTGCTTTGTTTTGATGGCTCCATTGACAGTCAACTTGTTACCGACTGAGGATTAACCAGAGGATGTTTGCTCCTCAGTATGAATTTTTGAATTTCAAGATTTATCTGCAAGTAAAGATTCTAATGTGTCTAAGTTTCACTTTTTTGCAAGATTCAGATAGTCTAATGCTTATAGGTGTGTGTTTGTGATGTAACGTCATGGACTAAAGAATTCAATACTACCTCTTTCTTCGAGGGAAGAACCCACTGTGCACTCTTTTAAGTTAGCTGATGATGTTGATAAGCAGTCAGTGACTCCAGTGGTTTCGAAGTCTCTGCAGAACTCCCTGCCTACATCTGGAATGTTTGTTCACAGAAGGAATCAACTTGTGAAAGCAGACGTTTTTATCCTGATCGTTGTTAGCTGCTTTAAGAAACCCACCTTGCAGGGCTGGCCCTGTGGTGTAGTGGTTAAGTTTGCGTGCTCTTCTTCAGGGGCCTGGGGTTTGCAGATTTGGATCCCAGATGCGGATCTACACACTGCTCATCAAGCCATGCTGTGGAGGCATCCCACATACAAAATAGAGGAAGACTGGCACAGATGTTAGCTCAGGGACAATCTTCCTCACCAAAAAAACCCCCCAAAACAAGCCCCCCTTTTCAGTGACCTTCTAGCATGCTTACCTTTGAGCTGATGGTTATTTCTATAAAATTATTCTGGTTGCAACTTCTACTTAAATGGATCTGTTACCATCTATGCATGTTTTAGTGCACAGAAATTATACAAAGACACATCTTTGGACACAGACGTATGGAATCATGCATTGGGGTGCTGGGGTGCTTTAGAGTTTACTGGATGTCCACCTCCATTAACTTATTTTTTTTTGAATCAATCCTGATATCCTCCTGGATGACTTCAGAATTTTTTGGGATAGTCATCTAACATCCTCCATTCCAGTATTCTTCACTTCTTCTTTTTTTGAAAAAATAAATTTAATTTTAAAATTATTATTATGTGGTTATTTTAACAGGGGAAAATAAATGAAACCTGTGAGTGTTTCTTATATGGATGACCCACATCCAGAGCTCTACTGATGGATGTTCCAATCGTTTCTAATTATTTGTTGTTATAAACAGTGTCGCACTGATTTCCTGTGTTACTGCTTGTGCATGTGTATGTCTTTGTACGCTTATGCAAGTATTTCTATAGACGAAGTTCCCAGAAATAGGATTTTTGGGACAGGGAGTATGCCATTAAAAATTCTGATAGCTGTTACCAAATTTCTGTCCAAAAAGTTCAAACGTTTTACACTTCTAACATTGAAAGCATTTTTAACCATCTCTTGCTAGTGCCCTAAAGTCCGTGTCCCCTTTCCCCATCTATCATGTTGCCCTGAAAAGCCCCAGCCGATGCCCATTTGCCCTGCACTGCCCTGGGGCGTGGTGCCACCACACATCTCGGGTTTCTAATTTGAGCTAGACCTTTTGTTTGTTCCTGGTCTACTTTTTCTTCTCTCCCACGCTGGCCGTTCTAAACCTCTAACACTCCTGTCACACCTGTGCCCAGCTCTGCCGCTTTCATCTCATAACTGCCCTCTGGCTCCAGGTGCTAAGGGATCACCATGTTCTGCCTGCCTCCTTAACCTCTTTCTGATCCACTCCCTCTCTCTTGGTCCCACTGTCACTGCCTTAGTTTGGACCCTCATCAGAGTTCACCTTTTTGCTGATGAGAGAGAAATTTATCCACCAAATGGTCTTCCTGCCTCTAGTCTTACACATGCCGGTCACCCTTCACACTGCGGCCAGCATGATCTTTCCAAAATGCAAATTTAATCATATTAATCTCCGTTTTGAAATATTCCAGTGGCAGATCCATAGATGCATTCCGTTACCCGTTTGTGTTGGGCACTTCATCCCCTGGCCCTTATCTTTCCTTCTAGTCTTTTCCCTCCACTGAGGTGTGTCCAACCAGGCCAGCTGTTTGTCTTCTGGACCCGCCTCCAACACATTCTCTGCCCGCTCCCTGGAATGCCTTCACCCCCACTGATCCTGCAGCCCTGCTCAAATTTCCACTTCTGAAAAGCCTTCCCTGAACTTTCTTCCTGGAGCTCAGTCCTTTCTCCTCTCTGCTCCTGTAGTGCCTTGATTATATCTCTATTGTTAGCACTTGCCACCTGGCTGCAAGAAATTGTCGTATGTCCATTTCACCTGTTAAGCTGTGACCAAAAACTCGTTATTAGGACGGTGCTTAATAATTGTTAATGAGCCTCAGCTTCCTCATGTATAAAATAAGAATTAGTGACCTGCCCAGGGCTATCCAACTAGTAAGTTATAGAGTAGGAATGGCCAAATTCTGTCATCCATACCCCTAAAATGTCATCTGTTTGGAGATCGGCGTAGGATCACATAGCGTAGAGCACGGGTGTTGGAGTGAAAAAAGTGTACCCGATTTGTTTAGATGGACTGCATTTTTATCTCTTCCCTCTCACTAGCAGTTTTAAAAGCCTGTTCTCCCCCTTTCTGTCTCTAAGGTGTATGGCTGGGGTTACAATGGCAATGGTCAGCTGGGCTTGGGAAACAATGGCAATCAGCTGACCCCTGTGAGAGTGGCAGCTTTGCACAGCGTGTGCGTGAACCAGGTACGTGTGGTCGACTCCCAGCTGCTGATCCCCGTCTGTCTTCCCTGCTCTGACGTGAAGGGATACGGGAGACTTACTCTTCAGTAAATCTTTTTGAACAGTACCCTGTGCCTTCACCTTCCACATTTAGTATTACATCCTCTCTGAATTCCCATCATGAGAAGGAAGACCGTGGTGCTGGCATGTCAGTCTCGACAAGAAAAAATGGAAAAATCCAGTAGTCTCAGGTTTAGGCTTTTCTAATGCTTTTTTAATGTTCCAGAGAATGTCAGTCCACACCTGATGATGAATTGGCATTCTGCAGAAGCTGGCTGTAATCTTTAAGTAGATGTTTTCCCTGCCCTTCCTGTTTTCCTGTTTATGGTAACCATTCAAATTTACTTGCAGATTGTCTGCGGCTATGCACACACTCTAGCACTAACAGACGAGGGCTTGCTCTATGCCTGGGGAGCTAACACATATGGGCAGCTGGGAACTGGCAATAAAAATAACCTGCTAAGCCCAGCACACATCATGGTGGAGAAAGAAAGGTAACTTGGCTGTACCATGTCTTGGGATTGTGTGTGCATTGTGGACTTGGGACTTGTGTGCTATAGCTGTGGTGTTTGGCTTTGTAACTCTTCTGTTTATTAACATTCTCATTTTGAACAAATGAGTTTGAGTGCCAGCCAGAATGAACATGAGGTTGATACGATTCTTGTGCAACTTTCTAAACCTCCTGTGATTGGTAGGCGTTAATGCGTCTTGGTATAATTCCTGCTGACTTCTTGTTGCCCATTTAGCAGGGGCGTAAAAGAGGGACTGTCACCAAGTTGAAATTCAAAGTGTGGTACAAACTTTTCCTTTGAGCCAACTAAGACAACTCTAAATAAATAAAATCTGCCCTTGCAAGGACATGTCTGTTTAAATATTGATTTGATTTAATGTGTGTTCCTGGAATAGATGCTTAGTGTTTGTTCAGCCAAATTGTGAGATCTTACCCACCAAGCTATAGAATGTTGACTTCTGATTCCGGAACCCTGCCTAAGAGGCATACTGAGAAATGTAGGAAGTTTGGCTTGACGCCCATTTGGTTTGGGATGTTCAGAGCCCGTCATGCATAGACCAGTGCTTATCAGCCTAATGAGTGTCCTGAGCTCTGGTAGGGCATGAGAGGAAAAGTCCTACTTGTAAGGAAATGGTATATTGAAGACAGTATTTTTTTGCTGCTGTCTAAGCCCCCAGAACTATCAGGACATTTTGTCAGAGTCCACTTTCTTCATTTCCTTTGGTTTCTAGTCCCTTTTTCCAAATCTTCCTCAAGAGTATGTATTATTTATCCTAACTCAGAACGAGGTTAGGATGAGAAGTGGGGTGACCAGGAAGGGGGAAACATAGGGCCCTTGCTCTGATCTTGTGGTTTTTGTCCATATGACTTGGCAGCTAATGTCCCTCGAATTGGGCTGTTTTTTGAGGTGTTCCAAGCATGAATGTTTTATTTACCTTGTGTGGTGTGCCATGGGCTTCTGTGATAAAAAAGTGACAAGCATCCTTCTGAAAACTTTCTAGGGTAGTAGAGATTGCAGCCTGCCACTCTGCCCACACGTCTGCTGCTAAGACCCAGGGAGGGCACGTGTACATGTGGGGCCAGTGCCGGGGCCAGTCTGTGATCCTGCCGCACCTCACGCACTTCTCCTGCACGGACGACGTGTTCGCCTGCTTCGCCTCTCCCGCCGTCTCGTGGCGCCTCCTGTCTGTAGGTAAGAAAGCTCAGGGCTGCTTTCCACCCAGGAAGGAGGGTAATATCAACTTACCAGTTTTCCTGCGTATTTGCTGACTGTGGCTCTTTTAGGTTCCAGAATTAGCTTTAATACCTTGGCCCAAATTAGATTTGTATAATAGAATATATTCATGTTATGAAATATTATATGGACTTAACTATTTTCTCCCCTTAAATGTTTTCATTTTAATTAAGGTGAAAGTCACATACATAAAATTAACCATTTTAAAGTGTACAATTCAGAGGCATTTAGTACATTCACAGTGTTGTGCAACCACCATTTATATCGAGTTCTAAAACATTTTCATTACCCTGAAAGAACGCCCCATAACCATTGAGCAGTCACTCCCTATTCTCCCTTTCCCCAAGCACTGGCAGCCAACAGTTTGCTTTTTGTTTCTATGGATTCGCCTATTCTGGATATTTCGAATAAGTAGAATCATACAATATGTGACCATTTTTTCTCTGGCTTCTTTTACTTAATGCTTTTGAGGCCCATCCATGTTGTAGTATATATTAGTATTTTGTTCCTTTTTATGGATGAATAATATTCCATTGTATGTGTATATCACATTTCTTAGATCCATTTGTCTGTTGATGGACACTTGGATGGTTTCCTTCTTTTGACTGTTGTGAATAGTGCTGTTGTGAACATCCATGTACAAATATTTTAGTAACCTGTTCTTATGTGCTTTTGTTATATTAAATTTATTATATAATTCAATACAATATGAACCAAAAATGAACTTTAAAAAAAAGTGAAGAACTTGTGGTTTTTAAGGTGATGTGTCAACTCTCTTTTTCTTTCAGCCAGTCTCTTGAATAGTTTTATTTTAGAAGGGCATCAGAACAGAGGTTTTATAAAGGATAGGGGAATTCAGGGTGATCTTTGGTTACATAATCTTTCTCCTTTTTTGAATATCACCATCTTTAAGAGTCCATTATTGATAGAAAATATTAAAATGTAGAGCTGACTGGTCATTAACAAGATTATTTTAATCTCTTTTCCTTTTATTTCTTGTTCATTTCTGTCTTTTTGCCGGTGTAGTTCTTCTAAGTTTTTCTTTCGTTTGTATGCAGAGGGAATAAGTGGGTCATGATGCCCTGTGCTTGAAAATTAATGTAGCTCTTGACAACCGAGAACTTGGGTTTCTCAGCCATGGATATTAAAGGCTAGTCTGTAATACACGGCGTGCTCAGGTGTGTCAGACAGCTGGCGCTGTCCCATTATCAGGTGACCAGTCTTTATGGTCATGGGGGCAAGAGTGTTTAGGAAGAGTTAAGCTGCTGCTCAACTTAAAGTGAAGCAAATGGAACATTTCCAGGTTCTTTAACTATAATACAGTATTTGTTTTGCAGTGAATATTGTGATTAGAAAAAATTTAGCTCCCAGAATGGGACTATTTGGTGATAATCACAGACATATGTATGGCATGCACAGTGGAAGCGCTCGGTACACATCGTCAGATTCCTGTGTACTGCTTGACCTGGACATGTTTATAAAAGGCTCCCCAGGGGCCGGCTCTGTGGCCGAGTGGTTAAGTTCGCGCGCTCTGCTATGGCGGTCCAGGGTTCAGATCCTAGGCGCGGACATCGCACTGCTTGTCAGGCCACGTTGAGGCGGCGTCCTATGAGCCACAACTAGAAGGACCTGCAACTAAGATATACAACTGTGTAAGGGGGGTGGCGGGGAGGGGAGTTGGGGAGATAAAGCAGAAAAAAAAAAAAGATTGGCAACAGTTGTTAGCTCAGGTGCCAATCTTTAAAAAAAAAAGGCTCCCCAGCCTCTTGCATCTTAAAATGGCACTAACATCATCTTCAGAACAAACATCTGAACATTTTTTAATGTTAAATTTGGAAAAAATATGGTCATTGACTATTTCTCCCAGATAACTTCTTTCCCTTCCACCCACTAAAAGTCAGAAGTGTTTTTTTCCTCTCAGTTTGTGATCTCAGCTAAGTGTTAGGAAGAAAGTCAGAGGTGAATTCATGCTTCTGAAGAATATTTTTTTCTCTGAAAGGAGGTTTTATACTTGTTGCCTGAAACCAAGAGGAAAGGGTTAGTTTAACCGTTATGACTAGATGCAGAAGTTGAGGCACTGATAAGAAGCTATTTTTTGCGTGGGTGGGTAGCAGTCTAGACCCCTGGACTCCTTGGCTGTCCTAGTCATTCCCTTTCTTTTACTCACTGGGGATCCAGGTTACAGGGTCAGGAAAAGCCTGATTTTTGAGAGATTGTCCACCTTTCCTCTATAGCCAAGAGATCTCGGCATTGTGGGGGTTGGGGGTGGACTGTGGGTTAAGGTCACAGGGTTTAGGGGAATGATGTTTCCTTGGGAGATTCTGATAGTAAAGCTCATGGATAAGCTCATTTGTTAAGTTTCAGCCTGGGTTTTTGCAGTTGTACCTCCTCTAAGTTTTGCCCTGGTATCACAAGGCTACTGAGAGGCGCAGCTCAGTTCTTTGATTGAGTCCCCTTCTCATCTTGTGGGCAGTGGGCACCTGTCCCTTCTGTCTATAGCACCTTCGTTTCAGGGCCGATGAGGATCTCTGGAATTTTTAAATTTCCCCATTAGCCTTCTACTTGTTTTCCTTTGTTCATACATATAAAGCACAAGAAAGTGTTGTGTGAATTTGCAGAAGTGCCTTTACTTTCCCTCATAATAACACGATTCTACTTATATATTATCATAACAGCAATTCTCCTTCTTATCAGGCAATGTGATCACAGTTTTGTAAAAGTAGTCCCTTTGAGTATACATTGTTACTAAGTAAATTTGCTCCGTTTTTAGATGATATGTAAAGATTATTCTTTGTACATTAATTTTTAGGGTTAAGAGGGATGTTTAGATTCCAGATACCTAGGAAAAAGGGTTTCTCTGTGTAAGAACACGACTCTTAGCATTATCACTTAAGTGGTGAGTTTGTTTCTTGACACTCCTTGAGTTGAACGACCAACCCCTTGAAACTACCCCAAAGCAGAGCAGAGGTGTTCTTAGTGTTTCAGTCAATGAAAATCGATAAATTCTTAGCCTTAGAGAGAACTACTCAAGTTTTGAGAGAGTAGTTATATAATCATAGATTACCTATAACTTTTTCTTTTTTTGAAAATACACATTTTTAATGTTTAGCTTAGAATGTAAGACTGGTATTTAGTCTTTCCAAATACATTTTTTTTGTAGTTTATAGATTTGGGATACTTACTTTAATACTGTGAAGTTGATTTGTCAAATAAGGCGTGAACTCTTTTGAAAAGAATCTACTGGAATCATCCATTATGCTAATAATTATCTTTTTGAAGTCTTTCAGATCTTGAGTCTGTTTCCTGAGCTTCCTGTATTAATAATGTGTTTGTCGCCTTCAGAACATGAAGACTTTTTAACAGTTGCAGAGTCACTGAAGAAAGAATTTGATAGTCCAGAAACTGCTGATTTGAAGTTTCGAATTGATGGGAAATATATCCACGTCCATAAAGCTGTTTTGAAAATCAGGTATTTTTGCGTGAGCTTAGAGACATCAGTAACCTCACTGTGTTGCATTCTCCATTTCTTGTTATTCCACAAAATGGAGACTGATACGAAGTTACCTTGGCAGTAGAGTGAAATGGCGCAACTTAATATTTTTGCAGATAGTATCAATCCACTCATTATCGGAGAGTTTTGCATATTTGTGTGTGTGCACGCACTCACGTGCCTTTTAGGAAAAGCGTAACATGGTAGTATAGGTATTTGTCTATATTGTTTTTAAAGTGAAGGATCTTGTGAATACTTATTTCCATCAAAACATTTGTTTACATGGTTTAAAAAACATATAGAAGATTGTCAGTGGAAAGTGCACATGTCCTCTTTTACTTTTAATTAAAGATTTATTTTCCCCAAGCAGATAACTCTTATAGTCAGGAAAGCTGGACTTCTGGCCCGCAGAGACATCTCATTCCCAATTGAAGACGTTTCTTTGGATATAGTACATGGCAGGAGCTCTTTGTATAAAAGTGCAGAACTTCATATTATTAGTAAGTGTTTGGACTGTTGCTCACTGAGACTGCCGTTACAGAGAAAGAGGCACGTCAGATCAGACCATTGAGAGTTAAACTGGCCATTTACAGGTGTTTTGGGAAATTCAGTTAGAAACTTATTTACAAAATCACATGTTTTAAGGGAACTAAAAAGCCATATGTCATTCGTTACTTAAGGGAGTAAAATATTAATTGAAAAGATGAACTGGAAATGTTTCTCTCTATGAACCTGTGGTTGGCCAGCCTAGTCCCTTCATGTATCGTTTTCTGACCCATTTTATCTATTATTCCTTGCTTAGACAGCTATTTCTTTTTACTGCTCAGATGAAGTAATTTCTTATGTAACTGGAGCCATTCTTTAGGTATTCTGAGTGGATTTTGAAAATATTTTGTGTTTGTTTCTACTGTATCTCATTTTAAAAGAATTTGAAAAGATGATTTTTTAAAACTCTAAAGTATGTTATACTTTAAGAAAATCTTGTATTCAGATATCAGTTCCTCATACAGGTGGATTGGTACATGTAAATAGGATACAAAAAGACCTGCTTAGGTTTTCTTGAAATACATGACTCTCCTAGTGAATGTGTTTTATAGATAAATTGGTAACAGTCTTGGAAGGAAAGGAAAAGGGAGCAGGGCAAAGGCGAGGAATAAGACAGGAGTGATGGCTGTTTTGAAGAGGAGTCAGAAAAGAGGGAAATTGTCGTGTAAGTTAATGGAACAATAATCAGCTTAAATGTAATCCAGTTAACATTTAAAACAGTTTTAAGTATATGCTGATTACATGAATCAAAAAAACAAATGAATCATTTAAATGATATAATATACAGTCAAAAGTTTGAACTCTCGTTTCTGAATTTCCTTTAATTTCATTGTTTAAAATGCATTTCTGTACAACATCTTTTAAAAATAAACAAGTGAGCAGAGAAACTTGATCTGAATGGGGACCGTCAAATGGAAACAGTAGTCAGCTAAAGTGCCAAAGTGAATTGGTTTACACGTGATGCTTAATATTTAACAGGAAGTACTCATCAGAAATGGGAGTGTACGTGAAAGCTGACTGTAAAGCCCTTGCACATGGAATGCTTTTAGGGTGCTAGCTACAGATTCATGATCCTGGAGTGGGCAGGCCCAAATATACTGAAGCACTTAAGGATATCTGTGATTTTTGTTTATCTGAGTCCATCAACCTAACTGGGTAACTTTCACTGTTCTGTTTTAGGTGTGAGCACTTTCGATCCATGTTTCAGTCCTACTGGAATGAGGACATGAAGGAAGTGATAGAAATAGACCAGTTTTCTTACCCAGTGTATCGTGCCTTTCTCCAGTACCTCTACACAGATGCAGTTGATCTGCCGCCTGAGGATGCTATAGGTACCTCGGCCACTTGGGACTGGCCAAGCTACATGGTCAAAATATATCTCATCATATTCTTATAGCACTGGAATGTAAAAAGTGTCAGGTTTATTGGCCTTTACATGGCTTTTAAAAAAGATTTGATGTAAAGGTCTTTAAAAATAGTATTGTGTAGTCATCATGGTTAATAATTATGGACAGTTTATTTATGACTGTGGACTTATAATTTTTTTAAGACTGAAGTTGCTAATGGATTTAGCATATCATTTCAGAAACAAGATGAGGGTGAGAAATTCCATTTTTTCCCCTTTGTACTATAGAAGAACTTGTATAAAGTGAGTATAGAAGAGGAATGTTTTGGAGGTGGGGGGAGTAGGGAGTAAAAAGAGCATTTATTTAAATTCTATTAATTTTATTTTAATTAATTAAAATGAATTAAATTTTATTAGTAAAATTCAGGGTATTATTCACTAAGAAACTTCTGCTGATTTATCTACATAACTGTTCACCAAATAAAATATGTATGTTTATATATTATGAGAAACTATCATAAACTTGATTTAATCTTTCACCCTTTTTATTTTCAGGTCTTTTGGATTTGGCAACGTCTTACTGTGAAAATAGACTGAAAAAACTTTGTCAGCACATTATCAAGCGAGGAATCACTGTGGAGAATGCCTTTTCATTGTTTTCTGCTGCGGTCAGATATGATGCAGAGGTAACATAGCACAGCAAACAGACACCAAAACCACCATGACTGCCCCTGGGCTCCTTTACCCCCTTTACTCACGTGAGGCAAGGAACATGCTGAATAATTTCACGTCTCTTATCAATGAACTGACTGGTCCCTAAAAAAATGAACTCTAGCCTTGCTTGTTTGTTCTCTGTTCATAGTTTCAAAAACGATTGCTCCTCTACTTTCATTTTTAACTAAGAAAGGAAACTAGCTGAGGTCTCAGCAGCTGTACGGCAGGTTGGAATGTAAAGTGCCTTACCTAGTTGGACTAACAAACTGCATCTTTTAGCCTCAAGGATTTCTCAAGGTCAGCATATTTATTGTTTTCGAGACCCACTTTGCTGTCTCCCCAACTCTCCCCTGTCACGAGGCAAGGATGCCGTGTGGTTTATATCTATGTATGCTCTGAAATTCTATCACTGTCTGATTGTAACTCGCAATTATCTGTGTGTGAAGAACTTGCTCTGGACTCCTTTTTGTTTGCTTGTTTGTTTTGCACTGGATTGAGTTCTTAATCTGGGATTCATGGATCTCTAGAGAGCCTGTGAATGAATGGGCTTTTGGGAGTCTGAAATTTTGTGTTTACGTGCATTTTCTTGAAGTTAAGAACCACAGCATCGTCAGATTGTAAGCTCCTCATGAGCAGGAGCTGTGTCTTGTTCATCTGGGTACCAATAGTGCCTGGCATGTAGCAGGTGCTAGATGATAAATGTTTGTTGAACTGAGTGAAGGTTATACCACCTGAAGGATGCGTTAAGGATAATTAGTGAACTGAAGGTTGGTATGGTGGGTTTACAAACTCATCGACAATAAAAGGTAGAGAGCAATAGCTTTGGAGTTCAAGATATCTAGATAAGGTATGCACCCTAAATGGCACAATTAGTCTGTTCTTGTAGGTATTTTGTTGTCATACAATGAGGCAGAATACCTGGTATCAGGGAATTTACCAAACACTCGCAGAGACCTGCAGCTGTGGCCTCAGAGATGTGAAGGACACTTCATCTTTGTCGCACTTAGGGATCGAAATGGACCATTATGTCTTGTATTTTCAAAATGTATCCTATTTTTATTTGAGATTATATTGTTATTATAAATATTTGATAAGGTCAAATATAGTTGACATTCTCTGCAGCCTGACAGCAGATAGAATCAAAGTAAATCATTTCTAATAGGAAATGGAAATATAGTTTTTTTCCCTGCCCTTTTTGTGACACCATGAAATTCTTTATTAGAAATGTTATTTCTTTAGATTTTGTTTCCACCCAATGACAGAATTTTAAATTGGTCGATGCCTTTTCTTTCCATTTGGTGACTGATTTTAGAATCTTCTCTGTGTCTCTCCATACTCCTCCTCACGGCTAATGAGTTCCGTATTCTTGTGGTTAGGATCCTGCTAATTGACTAAAACCCATCAGAACCTCCTGGGCAGACACAAACATCTTGGCTCTAGTTGCTGGAAATTTCTTCCTCTCTTTCAGCTAAAATTTACCCCAGAAAGTTTACAGAAAAAGCCTTATGCCACTTCTACCCATGCCAGCTCTATGATCATTTCCTTTGCTAGTTTTCATTTTTCTCGTATTAAATATAAACACATTAAAAACTATCCCTTGTTTGAGACCACAAAATGCATGTGATTCCCGAGTCTGTCACAGTGTGGGCATATAGTTGGCAATCAAAAATATATGTTGAGTTAAATGAATGAATGTGTATATTTGAAACTCCTCACCATGATGGTGTGCTTTTTGAAAATGTAAAAAAAAAAAAAAAAACCCAACAACCCAGCAACCCCAAACTTAACAAATATTACACATTTCATGTAGAAAAATTAGAAAATAGAAGATAAAGAGAAAAAAATCACTTTTCTTTCTAGGCTGTTTTTTTTTTGGTTCTGGTAGGAGTTGTGTAATTGACTAATGTACTTTTTACATTTTCTTTAATGCTATAGAATGTAGTAAGTAAATAAATGAAGTCTTTAGAACATAGAAATAAAACCCACTTACTGTATCTATTAGTTAATGGGAAGACACTCCTACTAAGTCAGATTGGAAATTAACTGCAAAAACGGTTATTCTCCGAAGCTCGCCTTGGGCATGCCAGATGACTTTCCCTTCATCCCGTGGGTTGAAATGCTTGGAAGATGGTGACTGCCTGCTTTTCACGTTTCTTCTCTTTTCAATAAAAGTTATTGCACTTCCTCAATACCCTCTTTTGACAAGATAATTTTGAAGCAAATGTACATAACATAAAAGCAAAGAAAAAATGTATTGACTTAGTAGTTATGAAGATTTTAAGAAGTAGGCTAGTTGTTGTGGAACCCTTGTATTATGAATGCATTGTCAGACTTTCTACAGGTTTTAATAAAGTAAAGAAGGCTTTGGAGAAGAAGCACTTAAATATTCTTCTAGCACAAACCCAAAAATATTGACATCAGTGGAGACAATGTGAATAAAACGTTGTCTCAAGATAGTTCTGTATCACATAAAATTTTGAAATGCTTCTGTTTATACTGTTCCTTTTCAGGAAATTTTTGTTTTCTGTATGTATTTGAACCTTAGGAGAAACATTTGGGTAGTAGTATTTGTCTAACCAGAGTAGAGAACCTTCCAGACAATTCTACCTGCTGATCAACTTATGTCTTAAAATTTTGCTTTTGGTGGGAAGCAATAAACATGAGCCGAGGAATCTAATTCCAAAATTGGTTTGGGATATGAGTATTGGAAAACTTTGTGCTAAAGCCAGATGTTCAGCATTTTTATCTTCTGTCAGAGGGGCAAATTAAAAGTTTTCCATGATCAGTAGACTGTAAAATATGTTTTGGGTAGTGAGAGAAAGCACCTTTCTTTAGTTTTTCCCATATGGTAAGATGTTTAAACACATTCTAAAAAACAAAAAACAGCTCACTTTGATCTGGAATCTTTTTTACTTGATATACTATAAAATGAATTCTGGACTTGATTTTTGAGTTTTCTTCTGTAATTACTTTAACAATAAGTTTGGACAGAGGTGTGGTTCACAGTCTCTTGCCATCTGGAATCTGGAATGACACAGAGGGAACCTGTCCTACCTTGGCCAAGTGGCCTTCCACAAGAAGTCTTGGCATTCAACCATCTTAGCTTGGGATTTTAAGACTGGATAAGAACTCCATTAAAGGCTGCATTAGCATTTTAAAAATGTAGATGTTGGGACCATCAATTCTCTGTGTTTTGTTTGATTACTAAAGAAAATCGGTGGAAAGGAAAAACAACTTATTTTATAGTATGTAGGGATTGAAATAATTTAATTTAAACATTTAAACATTTGGAATTAATTTATAAATTATTTCAGAATAGCAGTTTTATATTTTGGTCTCCTTTGCTAATTACAACAAATCTGATTTTTTTATCTGATTTGCCTCAGAACCACTTTATAATAATTTCACTGCGAAATGTCATAAATGTGGACTTAGTTTCTAGAATACCGAGAACACTGTATTAGACCCCCTTGATTTTACACCCTCTCCCACTTCCCTGTTCCATGGGCCTTGAGAAGAGTCTCCTTCTGTGATGAACGCGTGTCATCTACTGGTCAAGTGATCCTTCTTGTCCTTCTTGGAAATGTCTTGTTTACAGCCCAGTATGCTGTTACAGTTGACTCATTAGTTGGATAAGAGTTGAGTTTTCTTTTCTAGGTAATTGAAGCTCTGATCATTGGCAGAATGAGGCGAGGAGATCATTTAGGTTCTTATAGTATTTAAGAATTATCAGAAGGATGTTTGTCTGATTCACAGTGAAAGACAAACTGGCTCAGGGAATTGGGTGCTGAGTGAGTCTGTTTGGCTGAGCCCCTCTCTGGTTCATGCAGATCAACTTGCAGGTTCCAGTTTCTGTCTAATTTCTCTCCTGGTGCATTCAGTGCTTCCTTTTCCAAGGATCTGCCTCAACCCAGGTTCAATTAGTTATTTAAACAACCCAGATTTAGATTATTTTCAGCATTTTGTAGTTAATATTTGAAGCCGTTAAACGTTTGTTGAATACCGAGAAATCTCACCAGTTCCAAGTAATCAGAGGTGAAGGGAAGGCAGTTTGATAGAATATTTCCATAGATTAGGAACAGATTCATAATTAGAAGCACTCTTTATATGCCTGTGCTATATTAAAAAGTTCTTAAAGTTTATACTCAAGGTAATCTGTACAATTAGTAGACTGAAGAAATTCTTTCAGGTATGGTACAAAGATCTTGAAATCTAAATTAGTAGACATAGAAGTGACAAAGGTTTTACAGTGCCAGGAGTTAGAGCACTCTTCTTTTCCTTTGAATTTGAAATTATATAATTAAAACTTAATATTTAAAGATCCTTATCTGGTACATTACATGGTTTGAAGAACTTTCTGTGCTCATGACTGGCCACTTCTTCCTAAGTTACATGTAGATAAACTAGTTTTCTATTTTTGCTAAATAAGATTAAAATAGGACTTATCTCCCTGTGGAATATAATTTAGTCCCTTGAGCTATTTATTAACCATTGGGTTATAATACTAGGAGTAGTGCTGTTTCTTTAATATTAATATGAGAGGAAACATTTTATATAGTTTAACATTTTAGTTTATTATAATACATAGAGCATTCAGCTGTATATTCAGCCCACTGGGAACCTCTTTTTTTTTTTTAACGCTTGCCACCTGAGCGAACATCTGTTGCCAATCTTCTTTTTCTTCTCCCCAAATCCCCCCAGTACACAGTTGTATATTTTAGTTGTGGGTCCTTCTAGTTGTGGCATGTGGGATGCCACCACAGCATGACCTGATGAGTAGTGCCGTGTCCTCGCCCAGGATCCGAACCGGTGACACCCTGGGCTGCCGAAGCTGGGCGCGCAAACTTAACCACTTGGCTAGGGTGCCGGCCCCTGGGAATCTCTTAGAAAACATGTATCCCGAGATTGTGCTAACATTTTAAATGCATTTTGAATTACCCAAAAAACAAGACTCTGGCAGCAGCTGATACACGTTGGTTGTGGTTTGTTTCTTACTGATTATATGACTGGAGGGGGGCATCTTTCAGAGAGGGACAAAGGGACCCTTGGAATAAGGAAATATTTGTTTGCAGGGTCTGCACTGAGAGAGCAGGAAAGGGGTGTGTCCATATGTTTGTGCGGGCCCTTCCTCACTCTGCCTAAAATTCTCACTTCATGGTGGCTGGAAACGTGAAGCCAAGACCCTGCAGTTTAAATGTTGTTGAGTTTCTGGTTTGAAAGAACCCTGAATATTGACCCTCAGTGTAGCCGGCCAAGCTATAAAAATCAAGCTATTTGTGATAAGAGCTTTTAGTGTGATTTGCTTTTATATACTTAGCCTTTGTATACATTCCAGGTACCAAATTGATTTCATAAATATCCATTCCCACATTTGAAGGAACAGACAGCGTTATAGGAGAGTTTTGCTGAGGATGAAAGGATGTATTCGCATAGGCAAGAATAGATTTGTAAATTGTTCCGGTTACCACTTATATATATTACTTCCCTTCTGAGTGTTGGTGGTTGGTGACTTCCATTTGTGTGACTGAAAAATCCAATCTGTGAATATTCTTCACTGGATCGACTGAGAAATTAGTGTGGTAGAAGTTGCAGCATATTATTCTTTGTGGCTTTAAAAATGAAGGCATTTTTACTTCAGGAGAGCACGAAACTGAATTCAAGGTGCTTGGAATTGTTTTTAATGTATCCCTTTAGGTTCTCTAAAATCTCTTCATCACTTCTCTATTTCTTAAAATTTTTTCTTCCTTAAACTAAATTATCCGCATCTTAATTCCTTTCTCTGACTTCTTGAATGTGGTAAAACATATGATATGGACTAAAGTTGCTTTCAGCTTTTTAAAACAATGTCTGTGAGTGTGACGAGACCCTGTGGTGACCGTGAGGAGACTTTCCCCTATAGACCGTGTGTGTCTGTTATGAAGAGTCACACTTGACGCAGGGGCATCATTGCTCTTCCCGTGTGTGAGCAAATAGTGTGTGTTTTCTGACACCTGCCTCTGGTCACTTATTTGCCTAGTTTGAGGTTTCAGGCCTCAACTTTCTTTTCCGGGGGAGGGTAAGAGATTTGGGGTGAGGGGTTTGGAGAGAAGTAATTCAAAGTTAATTAAAAAAGGCCTCTTCTTGTTTGTTTTGTTTTTTTGTCGTGTGTGTCCAGGATTTAGAAGAATTCTGCTTTAAGTTTTGCATCAATCATTTGACAGAAGTGACACAGACTGCAGCATTTTGGCAAATGGATGGCCCTCTGCTAAAGGAATTCATTGCTAAAGCCAGTAAATGTGGAGCCTTTAAGAACTGAAGCCCGAGGCTGCTGGGTTTGTGTGAGTGCTGGGCAGGTGATGGGAGATGGTGTGTCGTTTGTGCTCGAGGGGTGATGTCATTCTCCGAGTGGGTTTTTTCACGTCCGAGATACAGGTCTCTGTGTAGGAATGTATGAAAGATGTGCGTCTTTTCCTGAACCCGTTTTAAACAACGCTTGTTTCCAGCTATGTATATTTTAAATGTGACCTTATGTTTGGCTGGAACATTGTTAAAGGGTGAAAATTTAGCTGGTGGTTTTTTGTTTTTGTTCCTGATTAGAGGAACTTGTGAACTTGGGAAGGGGAGGTGTGTGGCACTCTCCTGGCTCACATATCAGCAACCCTTTTGACAGCAGGAGTTGAGATCGTGTGTGAGTGGTGAGACAGACACAGAGCCCCCCCCCCCCGCCCAGCAACTGAAGATGCTGACTTTGGGGCCTGTGGAAGTGCTGCATTGGTTGCTACTTCAGTAGTCTTACTGTGAAGGAATAGCTAGGATCATTTTAGGCTTTTGTTTGTGGGTTTGCACTATGGATGACTTTTTTTAATTTCACGGTGTATCAAAATAATATTCAGTTTAATATGAATTCAACCTATTGAAATGATAATTATGCAAAGATAAATTTCTAGGTCAGCCAAGATTTCTCTAAGACTTAAGCTCGTAAAGAGTAGTAAATTAGGACTCTCCATGAAAAGTTGATAATGAAAGAAACTTCATTTGGACAAAGGTGAATATTTTATAAATTGGAATCTTCACTACTATACAATGTAAACACTTTTATTAAGATAAAATTTGAGAACTCAAGTTTAAATTGCCCCGCCCCTTCCCTTGTCAGTGCTAATCATAAGAGGGAAACAGTGACATGCTCCGCGTCCTCTGGCCCTCCTAAATCATGGCTGCTGTGCATCACCCCTGCTGTGGCGCTTCGCACAGCAGCTTCCCCACGGGACTGGATGAGACCTGCCTTCTCCCTTTGTGTCAGGCAGAGACCATCCCAGACCGGCTTAGCTGACACTTCTCCAGCTTTCACTTTTGATTCTCCTCTCCTTTTAATTGTGTTAGGTATGAGGTTGAGCATAATTTAACTATGAAAAAGGGTCAAAATTATGGGGTATTTTTGGTCTGGTTATGAGGTGTGACCTTGGGAGGTAAGAATGCTCAACTCTGAGTTTTATCATGTGTGTCCTTTGAGCTTACGTTAAGAACAAAGCTTTGTTCTGCTCTCTGGCCCACGGACTCATTTCCGTTTGTAGGGGCTCCCTTAGTGAACTCTTTTCTGTTTGGAAGGTCCCCGATCTGAACCTGGAGCTTGAATACATTTCAGAGCCAAATTAGCAAGAAGGTGAAGAGATGCTGCAGATACTATTTTTAGCAACGTTTTTAAGTGTGTGTGTGGGGGGGTGGGGTGGAGATGAGGGCCCAAAGATAGGAATTCGTTGAAAGGTGAAATAACCACCAACCTAGAAGTCCCAGCCCCCTTTTCTTGACCATGTCACAAGTGATTGAAGCCTTGCAACATGGTAGACTTTTTCTTACTAGGTTGATAAACGCATATTGATTTGATTATTAGCTATGATGGGTAGTATTGGTAACAATCAGTGTTCTGTAGGCTTATGATCTGGACAAAACAAGACCTTCGGTATGTTTACTATTGTTCCTACTTGAAAAAAAACATCAAAAAAAAAGCACAAATTAAAGTAGTAGATCCATTTGCATAGTGTTCTTTCATTCAACAAATATTTACTGAGTTCCTAATATAGGTGAAGAACCACTTCTCATATTACATTACTGAGTAATCTGCCTATGTATGTAGTGAAGAGAACAGGAATAAGTCCTTGAAAAAGTACTTCATTTTTTTTTTTTAATACACTCTTATTTTTCTACTCGGTTTTGTTGTTAATCGTAACCTGTTGTTAAGCAGGAGATAAAAACTATTCTTTGAATTGCTTTCTTCATGATGTAATAATGAAAGCCAAAGTATTCATATTTCTTAAAACAGGCCTAAAAGTACTCTTGAACTTCTTACTGGAACAATGTTTGATACTCTAGCATATAGGCTGTATTTATGTAATGTTTAGAATGACATAGTAATAAATAATCTGTTAAAACAGGCGTGGAGAGTTGTTTTTCTTCCTCAAAAATCAGTTAAGATGTAGCCTTCAAAAGGAAGGAAATTCTGACATATGCTGCAACCTAGATGAACCTTGAGGACATTATGCTAAGTGAAATAAGCCAGTCACAAAAGGACAAATACTGCGTGATTCCACTCATGTGAGGTACCTAGAGCAGTCACACGCATAGAGACAAAGTAGAATGGTGGCTGCCGGGGCCTGGGGGCAGGAGGGAATGGAGAGTTACTGTTTAATGGGTACAAGAGTTTCATTTGGGGAAGATGAAGAGAGTTCTGTGGATGGATGCCAGTGACGGTTGCACGAGAATGTGAACGTACTTAAGGCCATAGAACTACAACATGGTCAATTTCATGTGTATTTTGCCACAATTAAAAAAAACTCAGTACTGTGATTCTTAGCAGGTATCAGGCTGAAAATAGAGACCACCATGAACACGTCAACTGTCTCTCAGCTACACACACACCCCCCCACACGCCCACCCCCACCCATAGAAATCCTTTGGTTTTATTCTTGCCAAAAGATAGTACAGCTGAACTGTCATAACACAAAAATCTATCTGGCTCCTTTGGGGTACTTATAACTGACGGGAAAGACATAGTTCCAGTCCTTGAGGACTGTATAAATCGTTAGGAGAAGGAGAGAGAGGTTTAGGAACTAATAACAATAACATATTTATAAACAGCTTTTCATAATAGTGAGAGAAACTAAGAGAGTTAATATGAGAAGCAGTCATTGTGAACTCTGTTCAGATTTTTGTGCGGTGCAGGGGAAAACAAAGCGTCCTTTCAGCTCATTTCCAGAACAACAGGTAAGTGGCACCAGCAAAGGCTTAGAGGTGGGGGCTGCTGAGCCTTCAGAGCTCGCCACCAGCAAGTGAGTTTGATTAAAATGGAGACAAGCAGCCAGGGCCCACTGGGAGGAAACCTTGTCCAGGGGAGCGTGAGCTTGCGTCTGTGTGTATACAGTTATTTCCCACAGCACCAGGCATTGTGCCCTGTGCTTCACGTACATTTTCTTTTTTAGTGCCCACATTTTGTACCATAAGGTAGGGAGAGCTAGGCTCAGATAGGTTAAATCATTGGGTCACTGTTTCTCAGCAGTAAGTGACACAGCTAAAGTACAAACCTGGATCTGTTTGAACAGTTTGCCCAGTATTTGCCTCCTTTATGACTGCCAAACACACGTTGCTCTGTGGTGCCAAATTACCTACCATGAATGACAGATTAAATATGAAAGCAAAGTGGGAGACAAAGGTTTTCTTTTAAAGATCATGATCTCAAAACTTACTGAGATGAGCTTTGCTATAGGAGGGTCTATCGGGAGGAAGCAGAGGTTGCAGTAATGACCCATTCCAGGGGAGATCTTTCTTCAGTGGGTCTGGGATGGAGTCTTGGCCTCTGGTTTTTAAGTGTCCCCAGTGATCCTGATGTGCAGCCATATTTGGAAACCAGATCTAGATTCTGTCCTTCAGGTAATAATGACTTGGGCTGGAGTTGCCATTACAACGGGCCATGTTCTTTTTCACCTACATCATATTCTTCCCTCAACAGATAATTTTTGAGTACTTATTACATGCCAGGCACCGTTCTGGGGACTCGGATCAAACTCATTTTGAAATGTAGCATTACTGTGAATCAGTACTATGGTAAAAAATTAGAAATGTGAATTTGAGGTTTTCAGGGGTCAGACGTGGTGGGGCATAAAAATCGTTCTTGTATATTGTTAGGTTGAGACGAAGCTTAACTATCAGTTTTTTTCGTTCTTGCATAGTCCCACTGATGTTCTTATTCAGAGTCCAGTTTTAAATTCAAATGTTTATTTTGAAGATGACATATGTGCATGTGGTGACTGTGGCTGGAAGAAATTTAAAAAGCAGACTTTGTGACAAGAAGGTAAATTTGGTAAAAGTAGAATATTCAAATTTATTATATCTAAGAGGCATTATGAGCTGGAACTAGTCTCAAAAGATAAGAAGTTTATGCATTTATTCAACAAACATTTACTAAGAATGCTAGGTGCTGGGAACATAATAGCGAAACACAGAATAGTGAGTTCCTCCTGTCAGCTTACATGCTAGGGGTGTGATGGAAGAGACAGTGGGTTACACTGGGAAGTGGTATGAAGGAAAAGTACTCTCAGATGGAATAAGTAGGAGAACTGGTGTAAGGAGATCTGCAGGAGGAGTGGGCAGAGACGGGTAAAAGGGCAGTTAAGACTTCACAGAAGGAGGCGCAAAGGCCCTGGGGGTAAGGAGCACCTGGTCTGTGACTGGAATCAACTTAGATCCCTGGAGTAGGGGAGGGGTGGGAGGCAACACACCAGCAGGAAGCCACTGCAGGATTTTTCCTGCAGAAGGTGGGGGAGATGGGAGGCGTGATCCCATTTACTCAAGCAGAACCTGAGAAACATTTCATCGGAGGGGGGAGGTAGAAGTGAGATGATAAGGGAGGGCAGTAAACACCCAGTCAGGCACGAAGTGTCAGTTGGCAAGAATGGCAAGAGCTGATGAGGAATGGAAGGTGGCAGACCAGAGAGGAATGAGAGGCCCGGTCCTGAAAGATGTGTGGGTCTCGCAGGCTGGGTCTCCAGTTCCGAGCCTGCTCGCAGCTATGCCTGACTCAGGAAACGGACGTCCTTAAGGAGACAAAGAAGATAGTGAAGTTGAACTTGACCTATTTTCTTGAAGAGAGGACAAGCTTTGTTTTAAGTCCTGAAGTAGCTCTATCTCTTCCTTCAGCTGCTGCCGCCTTTCTTCAGATTGATGAATTTTATTCTCTATTTCTATAAGAAGAAATAGAATGATTTCAGATTATTCGATAATTTTATAAATAATGTGCTATTTCTGGCCCCTTTCACTTGCGAGTGCAGAGGACACAATGCTGTGCCCCAGAGGCAAGAATCTGGGTCTTCTGAGCAGGACCTGGTTCTCTTACGCCTTTGCTTCCCCTTTCTTCTAATTCAGGGTAGAATTCTGCACTTTTCACACAAAGCTGGTCAGTCCATCTTTAAGATTTCGTATACATTTACAGCAGAACCAGTCCCTTTTGCGTATGTTTGAGAACTCGAGAGCAGCGATTATAACCTTCATGCTCTACTAGATGCATTTGTGGAGAGAGGATAATCGAGAGAGCATGTGGTCAGAGCATCAAGAATGAGGGCAAATCTTCCATAAAAATGTGTTCAATTGTTAACGTCACAGAGAAGCTTTTGGTTTTATTTAAAAGTAAGAAGGCTTTTATTGTGGAAACTTAGGAAGAAGATACTTTAGTTGGGCTTTATAAATAATATTACTCAGTGGCAATGTCATTTTCTTAAAAACTCATAACTGAAAATATTAAAACACACACAATCTTTCTTTAGAATACCTATATCCCTGTGGTTAAATTTCTGGCACATTAGAAAGGCTAAATTGAGCAAGAAAGTCTTTATCAGTTGGGGTGTCAAAAGTTAAGCCTTTTACGTTGGTTCTCATGCAATTCCAAATAGTGTGTCCGCCTGGTACCCCACACCCCCAACACACTGTTTTCTCTACACTCCCAACTAACCCACCCAGTGACGTGTGACGTGTTCCAAACACATAACTTTTATAGGAAAGAAAAATAAACACAGATGAAAGTCCCCTACAAAATAAAGCTTTTTAGAAAAAGATTTTAAAGACTGCTTTTTAAAAAAATAAGGATATTCCTATTAGCTGTATGCAGACGTTCTCAAGAGACTCTTAAAAGATACACTAGTTTTGGTAGATTTAAAAAAATATTTTTCTGCTGATTATAAATACAAAATTCAAACAGAAATGTGTAATATGTAAACAAAAATGAGAAAGGCTTGTGTATATTGAGACAGGGATATGAATTAATATTTTCTCCCCAGAGAAAATTGTCCTAATACCATTTGCTGGATAGACAAATACATCTATAGAAAAGAAGAGTGAAGGGCCTGTTTGTGCGACTTTGGGGGGGGCCATTTGCGCCAAATTCTTTGTGAATCTCTGCTCCCCCCAGTCCCACCAGGATGTGCAGTATACAGCCTGCCCAGCTGTTTGTGGCAGCCTCGATGGAAAGTCAGATCAGATTCATATATAAAAATTTATTTAAAATTTTATTTTATTTAAAATTTGGAAATTTAGCCTGTTTTGAAGGCATCTTAAACAGCGGTGAAAGGACCTACTCAATAAATGGTTGAGATTTTGTAGAAAGTTTGAGTCTCTGCCCCCATGAGGTTTTCTTCTTTTTCAAAAATTTTTTGGCTATCCTTGCTTTTTTTTCCTGATAAACTTTAGAATTGGTCAGTCACAACCCTCCCCGCACCAGTAGAGTGGAAGATTAATGTTGGAGAATTTACATTCGTATATAGCATTCCAAGTGAGAGGGAGACAAGGGGCCAGCATGGTTTGTCACAGCCTTGCCGCCTGAGAGCAGAGACTGCAGGAGCCTCACCTGTTCCTGCTAATTCCCAAACACGGCACCCAAATAATCTCCCATGTTGCAATCAATTTGTTGTTGTTTCTATGTTTTTTTTCTTTTGCTGAGGAAGATTCGCCCTGAGCTAACATCTGTTGCCAATCTTCCTCTTTTTTGCTCAAGGAAGATTAGCCCAGAGCTAACATCTGTGCCAGTCTTCCTCTATTTTGTATGTGGGACGCCACCACAGCATGGCTGATGAGTGGTGTAGGTCCATGCCTGGGATCCAAACTCATGAACCTGGCCTGCCAAAGTGGAGTGCACAGAACTTAACCACTAGGCCATGGGGCCAGTCCCTGTTGTTTCTACTTTTTAAAATGTTTTTTCTGATTATGAAAGTACTGTGTGTATGCAGAAAATGTGGAAAATACAATGCAGCACTAAAGACAAATCACTATAATTCAGCCACCTACAGATAACTACTGTTTCCATTTGGGTGCAGTTTTTCTGTATGCATGTGTGCCTCTGCGTATTTATGTATTTTTTCTTCTGTGTGTGAGGGGTCATTGTTTTATAATGAGCTTTTTCATTTAGTAAAACAATGAACATTCTTCTAAAATATAATTATCACTTGAATAGTATATTATTTCAACATGATATGATAAGTATTTATAGACTTTGCTGCTCAGTTATAACTTGTATACCTGTTTGAAAACTCATGAATGCATCTTCAAACAATCTGCAGTCAAGAAGTGAAGTTCCAATTTCTTTATATTCTGGAGGGAGAAGAACATTTTCAGTTTTAATTTAACTAATTTATATAGAGAGAAACGCCTCACAAAATAACCCAAAATAAGGAAGAGTGAGCAGAGCAGTCCTCTCCTGTGGACCTTCAGGTGAGACTGCAGAAGCAGCAGCCCCGGGAGCTGTCAGAAATGCAGAGCTGCCGGGCTGGGGCCCAGCTGCCTGTGCTCTGACAGGCCGTTCTGGGGCTCCGAGGGGCGGGCTGCAGTTTAAGAAGCGCTCGGTCTGCAGAAAAGAATGAATGAATAAAAGAATATAATGAATGAGCTTTTGGAAATGTTTGCTCTTAACTTCACTTTTTGGTTTTGTCTTAGAGAAAATAAGCCCTTGCAAATGATCCTAAACTTTACATTGTTGCCTAAAATATGGAGTGTTCAGCTTTTCCTTTTAAAATACCTAACTTTCTAATAAAGTGTGCAAGCTCATAATATAGGTTATAAGAAGGCTAAGTGGCTGTCTACCTGGAACTCTGGCTTCCCCAAGAGCTTTTTATGAAAGGCCACAGTTAACTAAACCAAACACCAATCAAAACGTTAAAATTAATTAAATTAAAAAATTAACTAAATTAAAATTCTTTCTTCTATACTTTGCAATACAAAAAAAGACACTTGGTTTATTAAGGAATAGAATTTGAGTCAAATCAAAACTAACATAATGCCATCCTCAGATCTTAGCAAGAAGTGCTCTCAGCAGCAGGGGAGCGAATGTGTGACTGAATGTGGCTCTGAAGGTCCCCATTCTCTTGGTCACACTCAGTTATGCACCTCTGGGAAATTCCAGGGCATCGGGGTGTGTTTTACTAAGTTACTGAGTTTGTGAATTACCCACATCCTGTGGACCTATAAAAGAGAAGACATCTGGAACAATGAATTTTATGAAAGAATGAGATAAAGAAGAAAAGAAAAAAAAATAGCTTGGAAAGAAAATGTGCAGTACTTTTTTTTTCGTTTTGTTTTACATGTAAGTCTGTGAGAAGTCTCTATATGGAGAAACTTTACTGTTTCCGTACCTGATTCTGAGGTAGTCTCATCCATGAGTCTTTCCTGAATCAAATGAAGTTTGTCTAATATTTCTTCAAAGAAATCATCGAGAAGCCCTGCTTCCTTACATTTCTTAAGAAAATCGACTTTCACAGTTGCATCTAAGAATAAGAAGAACATTTTAGCAGGAAATGGTCTGTCTGAGGGAAGCTACCCTAGGTCACTTTACGGTCACTTCTTCAGACCGTGCCAGTGGTGGATGAGCATGACTAGTAAGATAACACGCACAGCACCTTCATCTTCTCCATTAATTGTAATTTCATCATACCTCATTTTTTTCTAGCTGAAACAATGAATGAAATGTTTTGAAAAGTGAAAATATCTTCTCTGCTCAGAACAATTATATGAATCAAGGGGATTTTCCTAAATTTAGCTTCATATCTTTGAGAAGACAGCCTGTCTCATTTTTTTCTGTCACAGTTACTGTGTGTCATTATGGAATGTCCATTTCCTTAAAGAATGGAAAGCTACAATTACTGGCTTCAGTTTCTTGGGGGAGGTCACAGTGTGAGGGGTGGCACATCACTGTATTCTGAGCTCAGCCAGCCGTGGCTTCTATACCAAGAAGTGTATCCTTTCTTAATACTGAAGAGTGACGGACCATCCCCACCTAAGTGATTTTGATCTGCTGGAGTTATGATAGAGTGGATAGTTATGATACAAGATTTCTACTCATAATTAATTACTAAAGTCCAGAGGAATAACATGGGGTACCAACTTTGAAATACATGGGTCATCACTTCTGTAGGTACTGTAGGTCACATTCGTTACAGACAAAACTTATAGCAAACCTGTTTGTCTGCCATCTTCATTCATTTGTTTTATCAATCTAGTGAATGTCTCTGCTTCAGATGGCTAGAAGGGGAGAAAAAGCAAGATTATACTGATTTTACTGTTGGCATTTAACATTGCATAAAATTAACACCAATCCTTTGTTGTGTATAATTCAATGATACACCCACAGTGAAAATCATGCCCCATACTCCTCTGTAGATGTAAACATCAAATGTATTTTTGTTTTGTATAAAAACACATCAAGTGGTGTGCCAAGCATCCTCTTGTATAAACAGCAAGAGGTGAAGGTTGCTGGGTCATATGAATTTAGTTTATATGGGCTGATGTGTAAAAAACTGTTTCAAATCCCCAAAACATTTTCATACGCTTTACACATCATAGTAATCCAGAAAATTGTAAGAGGTACAAATTAGGTCAAGCGTGGATCACACAGCTGGGAATACTTGGCTCCATAAGGATGCTCAGCTGCACCTCTGCCCATTTTAAGACCATCAGCACCCTGTGTGCTCAGATCCTCTCACTACAGTCATATGCCGCATAATGGCGTTTTGGTCAACAAATATGACAGTGGTCCCATAAGATTAGTACCAGATAGCCTAGGCATGCCTAGGCATAGTAGGCTATGCCATGTAGGTTTCTGTAAGTACACTCTATGATGTTTTCATAACGATGAAATTACCTAACAATGATTTTTCAGAACATGTCCTCAATGTTAAGTGACATACAACTGTGATTTGGTGTCAAGGGATATGTCATAGGAGTCGTGGGAGTGTCACCTCCTGAGGGTTATATGCTTGGATACCCAAGACACATCCAACTTCTCTCTTTCTTTTTGCTGAGGAAGATTTGCCCTAAGCTAACATCTGTTGGCAGTCTTCCTCTTTTTTGTATGTGGGTTGCCGCCACAGCATGGCCCCTGACAAGTGGTGTAGGTCCGCACCCGGGAACCTGGGCCACTGAAGCAGAGCATGCCAAACTTAACCACTAGGCCATGGGGTGGCCCCTCCAACTTCCAATACCCATCTCATTACTGTTCTATCATCATTTCACCTGAAATTCAGAATGCTTAAAATAAGGACTTTGGATGAAGAAACTTCAAGCTATACCTAAATGAAGTCAAATTACCTGTATGTAAATGCCTTCTGGGAGACGTCTCTTCCTTCCTCTTTTTCTTTTCACTCCTGAAAAATCAGCTGAAAACAGAGAAACCAGAATCCATAAAGCAAAAGACTGATGTTTAATGACATAAAATATAAAACTCTTACATGCCAAAAGGTATTACAAAGTCAAAAGATATGGCAAACAGACTAAATGTTTGCGACATATGATGAAATGCCAATGTTTAAAGTATTAGAAGATCTTATAAATCAATAAGAAAAAGTTGAGTAGAAAAATGGGCAAATTGGGAACCCTCTGGGGAGGGGATTCATTAAATAGAAAAACAAACGGATTGGGTCACAGGAAAAAATATAATTGATGGAAAGGTAGGGGAAAACACTCAATTTCATGCATAAGTAAAGATACGCAAAGTAAAACGGGATTTTTTCACATCAGATTGAGAAAGATGAAGATGTTTAATAAATAATATTTGCAAAGACTTGGGTAAGTATTTACTGCTGGTGTGGCCTCTTTGGAAGATAACTGGCCAACAGCTATCCGAGTTTTCAGTGTTTATACTCTTTCATCCAACAATCTACATGCAGGAAGTTTTCTCAATAGTATAGTTGCATAAAGGCACAAAGATGAATGGAGAAAAATATTACCTACAGTATTAAATGTGATAGAAAAAAATGGAAATAACCTAAATGTCTATCACGCAGAGACTGGTTCAATTGTGGTTCAGTTATACAACTGAATAATATACACAATGGACTATTATGCAGCCTTTTACAAATGAGGTGGATCCACTTGGGCTGATATGGAAGGATCTCTAAGATATATTAAGTGAAAAAAGCAAAATACAGTGTTAGGTATGTTTGGATACACAGAAAATTTTTGGAAGAATTCAATGAAAAAATGATGGTTGCCTCTGGGGAGAGGATTCATTACAGACAGTGTTATAATCTGCTTTTTAAAACTAATACGTTACTGGCATCTTTCCCTGTCAATAAACACTGATGACAGCAATACTTTTTATAGTATTTCCTGATAAGTTAAAAGGGTAATAACTGAAAAATGAGAGTAATGATCTTGTTTAGAGAGTGGTGTTTACCGCTGCAAAGTACAGTTGGCATGATACAGAACTAAGCCTTTTCCAAAGAAGCCTGGGACTCCGGTCCAGACCGAGCGCTGGTAGGACGCTGCTGTCCCAGCAGCGCTCGGTGGCCGTTCATGAATGAATGTACATCTCGTAACGCCAGTTAGCCAGGATCCGATTTTCCTTAATTAGAAGTGAAATGCTAACCGTGCCTTCTTAGGAAAATTTCATTCAGGGAATGTGCAGCATTTTATCAACTGAAAATTCTAACATTCTTTTAGAAGAGAAGCAGTCACAAAAGTCAAAGCTTTTTCCATGTCTCTGTTGGGCTCTTTGACCGTCACGAGAATGGAAGACACCAGGCAAAGGGTTTGCTGAGAGTAGGTCTAGTTCACAAAGAAGAAAAGCTAGTTCATTACCTTGCATACTGCACAATTTTATAAGTACGTAAAAATTTTTTTTGACTTTTTTTATTAAGATTATGATAGTACGTAAAATTTTAAATTAAAAGTGTGTATTTTAATTCAGTGAGGCTAGTAAATCAGATTATCCCATGTCTTACCTAAATGTTTACCTGTCTTTAAATCTACAATACTAAACTTTAGAGACTTACCATTTTGAGTGTTGATCAATGGAGCATGTACTTGGCAAAAAAGTCTGTAAACATGCAATTTAAAAAAACTGTTAAATATTTTCATTTAAACTTTTCAAATATTATGCCTATTTTCTTGTGATTTGAAAAGGAACTAACCTATTTTTCCTGATGACTTCACCCTAAATATTTACTTGTTAAAGAACAATGCTGCTCAGACCTGTGTAGGTTACTGACCCACATCAAGTGCAGGTGGAGCCTCTGCCAGCTGCGTTCCGTGCGCTCGGACCTCGGCGAGGTCAGGGCACTCTCTGAAGGAGGAAGTGCTGGCTAAAGATGTTGAACGATACTAGCTCGTATACAGTGGTCAGTGGGATTTTACTGTATAGAGATACCTAAAGATCAACATCTAAGACATAAATTCTCATCTGACTACACAGAGTTCTGCTGATTTTCAACAATAAATAGCACACAATTGCATGTGTTCATTGGGGGAAAGTAGTTTTCTGGCTCCAGAGGCATCTCTCCCAGATCTTAGATTTGAATTTCATGAACCTAGAAGTGATCAGTGCCCCAGAAGAGAAAGTAGCATAGCAGGCTGCGACAAACAAATGGAGTGAGTGAATTTTAAGGAGCTGCTCAGGCCCCATCTTCTTTCCAGCCTTTCTTCCTCCTCAGCCCCCAGCTACGTTTCCCTTCCTTTCCTTACGGTCCTGTCCCTGGATGCAGGGTCACCTTTGCCTATGGGAACACATGAATTCTTCCTGTCTTACACCAATTTCGACCTCCCTCCTGCAGTCTTCCTAGCAACCCCACCCCCTCCTCAAGTCAAAATTAATCTCCTAACCCTTTGGATTCTGTATCTCTGAGCACTTTCATTTGCCAGGTACTTAAATTTTTTTTATTATGGAAATTTCAAACATATATAACAGTGGAGGAGATATGATGAACCCCCCCCATGTTTCAACAACCAGTTTCAACAATTATCAACTCAAGGCCAAGCTGGTTTCATGTAAATCTCTTCCTGCTCCTATCATGCCACATGCTTCTATTAGTTTTGACTTTTCTGGTCCTCCTATGAGGTGATAACATCTCTGAGGTGTTGGCTATATCTTGTTCCTCTTACATTCTCACTGCAACTAGCAAGGTGTCCCGTGTATGACAGCCACCCTGAATGTTTAAATTCAATTTAAAAATGCACAACAGTTCACCTGATATTTGATAAAACAACGACAAAAATGATTTTTTTATTGAGTCTCTATTCACTGGTGCTACTAATGTGTGATCAGTAATTTTTTCAAACTTTAAGATATAGCAGGAAGTTGACTCCCTTTTCTTTGATCTTGTAGCTCTGCTACTAACAGTCTTTCTAGTGGGTGTGTAAGGTCACTGGAGAAGTCATAATAGAAGGAGCTCTGTGGGAGGGTCAATACTAATAGTGGAAAGGGGAATATTACAATTCAGCAGAAGGAAGATCAACTTTCTTCCTGGATAAAACAAACATAATTCTCTTGGACTTGAAATATGCCTTACCGGGTCAAAATCAACATTAAAGAATCACTGGAAGTAGTGAAGGAAGATTTAAAAGCCAAAGGCAATACGCACAGGATATGTTTCCTCAAGGACGTAAAGACTGATTACCAGATTTGTTGCATAGTTTATCATTTTTAGAGGCTACTTATAGGTAAGATGGCGGTGACATTGGTGGGAAAACACATGCATTTGGCAGTCAAGAGGGATAAACCACGGGCCTGTGGCTGACAAGTCAGGCTCCTTTCCTGTTTGCAGAAAAGAGCAAGTGTGAACCAGTTCCCGGTCTCACCCATTAGGTCACTCAGACCACTATGACAGCCAGTGCTTTCAACCAGGAAAGAAAGTATGTAGGAAGATTAAAACCAAAACCAAAACCAATCTTGCTTATTTTCTCCCTATGACATTCAGGCAGGGTGTTGTGACGTCAGGTTCCCAACCGGGCATCCCCCAAACCACGTTCTTACTTGGAAACCATTTGCATAAAATTAGCCTAAAAAGTCTCCTTGTTAATCTAACCATTCCTTATTCCAATCCCCCAAATGTGGCTTTAAACTGTTTTATTAAATACTTATAAATTCCTTGAGATCCATCAGTTTGTAGAACTGCGTTGTCATTCTTGGCACAGAAAAAGTGGTAATTCTTTAAACACGCTTGTACTTCACATCCCACGGTGGCTCCTTTTTTACCACAAAATTTGCATCTCTACAGAAGAATAGATTTTACCGAGTAAGCATCTGTTTTTCATAATCTTTGTTAAAATTCAAAGTTAAAGATGTCATTAAATGTTATTTTTAAGTCAGCAGCCCTAACGTCCTCAGCTACAAACATTAGGTACTAGCATTTGGCTGCTCATTTTGAAATTTCAGCAAAAACCTTAGCTAACTAGAATACCTGGGACAGACTGTTTTATAATTATCTGATTAAAAGCAGAAAACCCTTTTTGTTTCAATAAAAACAATCTCTTTCTCTCTTTTTAAAAGAGATTTCTAAAAAGCAGGCTGGCAAAATTGTCAAGCTCTAGGCAAGGGGTCCTATTAGGGACACTAAGCCTGTGGCAAGGGCAGCCCCGGGCTGTGCCACTAAGAGCTGTGTGATCTCCAGCCAGTCGCCTCCCCTCTCTGAGACCCAGATTCCTCCCTGAGGTTAACAATGCCCGTCTTACAGAGTTACTACTGAGGACAAGGTGAGATAAAGTAAGTGAAATCTCTTGGAAATCTATATAGTAGGGTCAAAAATTAAAAAGACCCAAAACCCTGAGTAGTAAGTTTTTTCTTAGTTCAATTTATTTGATCTCTCGCTTTTACATATTAGTCTGTTGATCTGGTATGTTATATAAGAAAGTATTGTAGACATGGCTAGGAGGACCATGCATGGCCACAGAAACCCAGTTAGTTTAGGGGAATCCGAATCTTGATCAAGGCTGGTTTACATCATGCTCCGGCTGAATGAAGTGGAGGCACAATGAAACCACCTTGCAAATCATGCGACAGCTCACACAATATTCCCAGGTTAGTACAAGCAACTCTATAAGTAGGTGAAGAAAATTCAACTCTGGGTGAGAAATTGGATTATGCTAAAGGTGAAATTTCAAAACAGAGCACAAAGAATGATCACTTAATTTGGGGAGCCCATCTCACTATATGTGTAGGAATAAAATAAAAGTTAGATCTCTACCTCACAATACGTTCCCAAATAAATTCTACATGGATTAAAGCTCTAACTATATAAAAAAGTAAAAATTAGAACATTAGAAAATATAACAGAAAGAAGAAAAGAATAGTATTGAGGTGAGGAAAGCTTTCTAAGCAAGGCAGGAAACCCAGAAGCTGCAAAGAGAAAGACTGACAGATCTGACTACAGTAGCGCCCCTTAGCCACGGTTTCATTTTACACGGTTTCAACTGTCTGCAGTCAACCACGGTCCAAAAATATTAAATAGAAAATTGCAGAGATAAATAATTCATACATTTTAAATTGGGCACTGTTCTGAGTAGTGTGACGAAATCTCACATGTTCCTGCTCTGTCCCGCCTGGACGTGAATCCTTCCTTTGTCCAGCGTATCCACACCGTAGGCACTACCTGCCGGCTCCTCACTTAGTGGCTGTCCGAGTTACCAGATCGACTGTCGTGGTATCACAGTGCTTGTGTTCAAATAAGTCTTATCTTACTTAATAATGGCCCCAAAGTGCAAGAGTAGCGATGCCAGCAATTCGGATATTTTCTTACTGTGCCTAATTTATAAATTAAACTTTATCCTAGGTATGTATGTATAGGGAAAAACAAAGTATATATAGGGTCTGGTACTATTCGAGGTTTCAGGCATCCACTGGGGGTCTTGGAACATATCCCATGTGGATAAGGGGACACTACTGTATATAAAAAATTTGAACTTCTATTCTTATGGTGATAGCATAAAAAAATTAAAAGGAAAAGACAATGTTTGCTGCATATTTGATTAAGGGTTAAGACTCTGATAACCCGCAGAAAAATGGGAGCAGGCAAATAAATCACAGAGGAAATACAAATGGCTAACACACGTTCATTCATTTAGACTCTTGAGTAGTGTGATGCAGCAAGCACCGGCCCAGGAGAAGGGGCAACTGTGGTGGATAAGGTGCCTGCCCGCATGGAGTGAACGTTCTAGTGGAGACAGACACACAGTGATCAAATAAAGCAAACCTAAAAACATAGATATATGTTTTGTAGAGAATTAAAATAAAGCAAAGTGACAGAGTGTCACTTGGTCCCTACCTCAGACTGGGTGGTCAGTAAAGGCCTCTCTAAGGAGGTGATATAGAAGGTTAGATTTGAATAATAAGAGCTCCTAGAACGCAGAAAAGCAAGGAGAGGACATTCTAAGCAGAAGGCCTTATGTTCTTGTGGCAAGAATGAGCTTTCCTGTTGGCAAGCTTACCAGAAGGACAAGAGGGATAGGCCAGTGTTGTTGGAGCAGAGATGAGTCATGACCAAGGGGAAGAGTCTGAGATAAGATCCAGGAGGTAAGGCTGGGTCATGCAGGGCTTATGAGGCAGAGTAAGGAGTTGGGGTTTTATCTTCATGCAAGAGGAGCATAAACTGTTAATATTTTTAAGACACTATTCTGATTGCTGTGTGGAGAATGGGCTGCGGCAGGGATGAGCAAGGAGAGAAAGCAGGACTAGTATTAGTAGCGTTCAACAACTGTCCAAGAGAGTGAGATCAGCAACTTCATAACGGCGGATCAGTGATAGAGAGAGAGGTAGAGGATGCAGGGACTGTAGGGTGATGGTGTGAGCTCAATATTGGCTGGGAGGTTGATGAGATGATGACGGATGAATGATGTGCTGTTTATTGAGGTGAAGAGCACACAAGTTTTTCTGGAGTGTGTAGGGGATGGAGCTGTGGTCTTTTTTGGCCAGTTTAACATGAGATGCTATTAGATATCCATACAGATATGTCAGGTTGATCGTCGGGGCTGGAGATAGAGTCCCTGGCATAAGCATGGTATTGAAGGCACAGGAAATGGATGAGGTTACATAGGAAGAATGTTCAGATTGAAGAAGGAGCCCAGGACAAAGCTTTGGGCACTCCAAACTTCAGAGGTCAACCAGAGGAGGAAAAACAACCAAGGTGCCTGGGAACAAGCAGCCAGAAAGGTAAGAGACATACTTGCAGAGTGTCTAGGAAGTCAAAAGAAAGTGCTTCAGGATGCAGGGCACAGATAACCGTGTGATGAACACTGCTGAAAGGTCAACTAAGGACAGAGAAGTGACATTGTAAGTGACCAGTTTTTTGTGTATAAGGGAGGATTTACTTTTTAAGATGACATGATCAGTTGATCATGTTTATATGCCGAAAGGAACATCTAGTAGAAAGGGGGGTACTGATGTGAAGGGGGCAGAGGGAGGTGTAAGAGCCTAGTCTTAAGGAGGGGAGGAGGGGGCTCCAAAGCCCAAGTGGAGGGTTGGCTTTGACAGGAGGGAGGTCTGAGAGTCTGGGGACAGAGGTGGGTAAGCGGTGGTTTCAACAGTAGGAACTCCTGTCTGATGGTTTCCATTTTCTCAGTAAAAATCAGGCAAAGAAACGTATAACACCAAGAGTGAACCGTAACGTAAACTCTGGACTTTGGGTGATTATGGTGTATCAGTGTAGGTTCATTGGTTTACACCGCTCTGGTGAGGAACGTTGATAAAGGGGAGGCTGTGCATGTGTGGGGGCAGGGGGCAGATGGGAAATCTCCGTACCTTCCCCTCAGTTGTTCTGTGCCTAAACCTGCACTAAAAAATAAAAGTCTATCAAAAAGAAAATCAGCCATAGTCATCAACTTGGAGATAAGAAGTTAGGGTGGGGAGAGGTTTTGAAGAGAGATGAGAGGATGTGAAATAGTAAATGTGGAGGGTGAAGGGTGAAGTGTCGAGGGTCTGTTTGAGGTTTGTGGCCATGAATCTACGATCAGTCAACATATCTGTGGGTTTTTCTCCAGTTGCAGCTGCTCAAGTGCCAGTGCTACTCAGCATCTGCAGACAACAGGCGGGTGCACTTCACCAGGGCTGGGGCTTTCTAGGCAAGTAAGGAAGTGGTGCGTGGGGGCGGGGCGTACAGGGTGTCTGCAACAGGGTGACTGCAGTGGGACCATGGCTGTGAGGTGGGGCCTGACGGTAAAGGGATCGTTGAAGAACTACTGGAGCCGAGTGAGCCGGGAGGACGGGAGATGCCTGGAGAGAAATCGTATTTGACCTGTCCAGTGATCAGGGAAATAAACGCAAGGTAAAACTTTCCGTCAGACTGGCAAAAAATAACAAGATCTGTGATGTTCACTTTTGTCAAGGGCTGGGAAAAGTGCTCTTTCATCCACCATGGACAGAAGTTTAAAGTGGTACAACCTTGGCGGGGGACAGTTTGCCAGCGTGCTTCAAAACTTTTAAAGGGAATTCCCTTTGGCTCAGCCATTCTACTTCTAGGAATGTGCTCCACAGCAACACTCAAACAAGTACACAAGGATAATGTGCAAAGATTAGTCGTTATGGTGAAAAACGAGAATCAACCCATTATCTAACAATAAGGGAATGGCTTCAAGCGTTCTGGTGCATCCTACGGAATTCCATGAAGTCAGTAAAGAGAACGCATGGAGAGTCATATGCTTACAGTTTTATCAATGTGCCATTTCTTTCTTGCCATCTAGACTTTTGCACATCCTGTTCCCTCTCTCTGGAATTTCCCCCTTCCCCATCTTTGTTTTCACCTCCCTTCCCAACTAGGAAGGCTTCCTGAGCCCCAAGTGCACTGAGGTGCCTGTTGCAGAGTGTTCAGTGCTGACCCCTCTCAAAGCACCTCAGGCTGCATGGAAACTGTCCATGTATGCTGACACCTTAGAAACAATCAATGTTCCAGATCATTAACCTCATTGTGGTAAGGGCATCAGGTGCTCACTCTTGCCGTACTGCTTGTTAAGCTGTGAAGAGCCTTTGATAGAGGAAGTCTACTGTAATGGACCCAGTAGGGTAACTACTCAGCGTTCTTCCTTCCCACAGGGAGCTGACCCCAGCTCCAAGGGTAGATCTGATTAGTTATGCTCACCTCTAGCAACTAGTGCAGGAAGAGGGGAGCAGCCTAATTAAACTTTTGGAAGGGCAAGGGCTCTTATTCCATGCTTGGGGATGAACTTTCTCTTTCACTAGACAGGAACAAGAAAGCCTGACTCTTCAGTTGCTGCCTGTAGCCACCTGTAATCACAAAGGGACCAGGTGATGTTGTGGGCAGGAAGGATGACGGGCCCTTGATAACATAATTGAGCCACTGAATCAACCAACCTTGAAGCCAGTTTTTCCTCTGGCTAAGTGAGAAAATAAGAATTCTTTTTATTAAAGCCAGTTTGAGTTGGGGTTCCTTCTACTTACAACCAAAAGCATTCTAACTAAGATTTACTTTGCTGATAAAAAGTGTGGTAGTTTATTTTAAAATATTACATTCTCAGTCAAATCTAAGTTTCCAGTACAGGTCCTACATTTTTCAGCTTGCCAAGATGCATCTCTACCCCTGGTTTATCAATCAAACAGACTTTCTTTTGAAGGCACCCCCTGAGGGTCTGTTCACCTTATATAAGTAAAAAAATCTTTCATACGTACCAACTTGCTTCCTCTCTTGATTTCTTTCTTTACTGATTTCACATCAAAATTTCTATCAGCATTATGTGAATCATGATCCTCACATTCCACAAGTGCTGAAGAATATAGCTGCAGATTGGGAAAAAAAAAATCCAGAGTATGCACAAAGTAATGTTGAAAGCTACAAGTCAGAAAATAGTACCAAAAAGAACTCATTAGGAGTGGAAGATGGATTGGGGGTAGAACAGTGACCACCTTTTGGGGTGTGTGAGCAGATCACAAGCCACCCTACTTTTCTTTGGGAGTGGCCCTGATCCCCGGGCATGTTTTATACTGCATAACCCAGACCCCTAATGGCTAAGTGGACCTGGTTGGGGCCCTGACCCCAAGCCAGGCCAATCAGATTCCCTATCCTAGGGGAATGGAATAGGCTCTGAGCTAAATGGTCAGAGCAAGCCACTCTGCAAAGAGAGAAAAACAAAAATGAGGGTGAGAGAGGACATCCTGGGTTCCTGGCATCTTTCAAGCTCCTGTTTTTTACACCTGCCTGCGTGCCTGACTTTAGGAGCCATGAAATGCCTCTGCAACCTTACTACAAAGCCCCTTTTATGTTTAGGTTGGCTCAAGTTTCTGTGTGTTACTTGAAACCCCAAGAATCCAACCTACCTCTGAACTGAAGATCAACATTACTCATATACTCAAATAACAAAGGACATGAAAAACCAGAGAGAATTTTTGTGATATTGGCATAGGCCAAGATTTCTTATAAAAAGCAGAAACTATAAAGAAAAAGTTAAGTTGGACTTCATCAAAGTTAAAACTTTTTGCTCTTTGAAAGACATTGCTAAGAAAACAAAAATGTAAGCAAGTGACTGGGAGAAAATATTCTCAATATGGATATCTGACAAAAGACTTGTATCCAGAATAAGGGAAAAGCTCTTACAACTCAATAATAAGACAAAAAAATTCAACTAAAAATAGGAAAAAACTTGAAGAGACACTTCATAGAAGGAGAGTGATAAATGGCGAATAAGCACCTGAAAAGATACTCAATATCATTAACCCTCAGGCAAACTGAAATCACAATGAGATACCAATATATATTCATTAGAATGGCTAAAATTAAAAAGACTGAAAATACCAAGTGTCAATGAGGATGTGGAACAAATGAAACTCTTACATATTGCTGGTAGAAGTATAAAATGATGCAATCACCTTTATAGTTAAAGCACTTACTTTATAATCCAGCATTCCTCTTATATTCACTCAAGAGAAGTAAAAGCCTATGTCCACACAAAGTCTCACATACAGATGTTCATAGCAGATTTATCCTAATATCCCCAAGCTGGAAATAACACATATGTCTATCAACAGGTGAATGGATAGCCAAACTGTGATATATCCATACAATGGAATACTATGCAGAAATAAAAAGGAACGAAATACAGATACATGTAACAACACAGAAGAATCTCCAAATACTGTGCTAAGCTAAAGAAGCCAGACACTAAAGAATACATACTGTAGGATTCCTTTCATATAAGATTCGAGAAAAGACAAGATCCATCTACAGGGACTGGGGGTGGGGAGGAACTGATTCCAAGGAGGCATGAAGGTACCTTCTGGGGTAACAGAAATATTCTATATCTTGATGATGGTGGTGGTTACATTGGTAAATAAATGTCTTAAAACTTTCCGAACTGTATATTAAAATGAGAGCATTTTGTTTTATGTAAATTATACCAATAAAGTTAACTAAAGATAGTATCAAATTAACATTAATAGTATATTAGAATAAAACATCATAATCAACTGGTGTTAATCTCAGAATGGTTTAACAGCAGAAAACATATTACTAACAGATTAAAAGGAGAAAATTTGAGACACGAAAACCAAATGCAACTGCGAACTGGAATCCTTGTTATAAAGTACGTTACTACAAGAGTAGGTGAAACCTGAGTGGTTTGAGGATTAGGCAGTAATAATATATTTAATTTTTCTTTTTTTTTAAAGATTGGCACCTGAGCTAACATCTGTTGCCAATCTTTCTTTTTTTTCCCTCTTCTTCTCCCCAAAGCTCCTCAGTACATAGTTGTATATTCTAGTTGTGAGTGCCTCTGGTTGTGCTATGTGGGACGCCGCCTCAGCATGGCCTGGTGAGCGGTGCCATGTCCACGCCCAGGATCTGAACCGATGAAACCCTGGGCCACCAAAGTGGCAAGCGGACTTAACCACTCGGCCACGGGGCTGGTCCCTATATTAATGTTAATTTCCTGATTTTGATGATTATATTGTGATTATGTGAGAGAATGTTCTTGTTTGTAGGAAATACACACTAAAAGTATTTGGGAAAGATAACACACCATGTTTCAATTTAATTTCAGATGGTGCCAACAGCAAAAAAAGTTCTTTACACTGTTTGTGCAGCTTTTCAGTAAGTTTGACATTTAAAAAAAACCATCAAACTGTGTACATAAAAAAAAAGATAAAGCATCCAGCATTGTGCATGGCTAGAGAAAGAGAAGAAAAGAATCCAGAAGATCATTGCAATAAATGTGAGAAAAACTGTTTCATAAATTCAATACTGTAAATTTTAGCAAACTAGAACTTCCTTATTTTAATAAAGTCAAAGTACTAAAAACCTAAAGTATACACAAATTTAATAAGATCTTAGAAGTATTCCGTTGATATAAGAAACAAGATGAGGCTCCCTACTTTAAATGCTTCTAATCACCACTATGACAGAATGTTCCAGAAAAATGCAATAAAACAAGAAAAAGAGGCCCAAAAACTACAAGGAAAAAAATAAAATCATCTTTATTTACAAATGAGGATTGTCTAAATAAAATATCCAGATGAATATAAAGATTTTAAGAACTAATAAGAGTTTGGTAAGATTGTTGGACAAGATCAATAAAAAAAATCAATAGTGTCTGTATATACCAATAATAGCACATTTTGAAAAGCGCTATTAGGAAAAATTAACATAAAAACAAAAAAAACAAAGCCAGGAATAAGCCTAACCCAAAATTATAGACCTCTACAGACAAAAACTTACTGAACGTTTTTGAAATTCATAAAAGAAGACATGAATAATTGAAGAGACAGACCCTGTTACTATATAAAAAGACTCATTTATCATGAGGGTGTCTGTTTTTTCCCAAATTCATCTATAAATTCAATGGAATTCCAGTTAAAATTCCACGAGGAATATTTGTGAAACCTGATAAGCTGATCCAAAAATTCAATGTGCCAAAAAAAGCAGTCAAAGCTTATCATAAAATCATAGTAATTAAGACAGTGTTGTACCAGCTCAGGTGTACACACAGTGATCAATGCAACAGAATAGAGAGCCAGAAACAGATCTGTGCACATGCAATATATCACGTTGTTAGCACAGTGGATAAGCGTGAGGGTTCCAGAATTAGACATCTTGGGTGAGAATCCTTGCTCAGTCACTTACAGCTGTGTGACCTTGGGCAAGTGACTTAATTTCTCTGTGTCTCAGTTGTTTCCTCTTTAGTTTGGGCATAATAACCTACCTGTAGGGGCACTAGCCTATGTGTCCTACCTTAACCATGGGTCCTTCTGGCCCCCTTCTGGGCAGGACACCAACTGTTGGGTATTGTAACTTTCTCTCAATGAAATCACATTCTGAGGGGACATAGAGCCCTTCCCCCAGAGCTACTGATCCCTGCAATGCAGCCATGCAAGGACAGTCCCTCTTGGCAAGCACACAGCCTTTTCTTCCCCTGCCTATATAAGTAACCCCTCCCTGTTCATGGTCGAGAGTGCAGGTGTACAACTCCGTCCAGCAGGCCGCTCCTGGACACTCCCTGTAAGTAAGACCCAATAAACCTTTACATCTCATATGCTGTCTCCAGTGTTTTCTTTAGTCTCTCTGCAACCTATCCCGCACTGCTCAGTAGGCGTGCAGCCAGACACAACCTCTTAAGGTTGTGAGGATCAATAGTCTAACATAGGTTAAATTCCCAGAACATTACCTTACGCACGGCAAACACCAAATAATAACAATGGTAATCATTATTATCACTACAAATTGGTGAGGAAAGGATAGATTATTCAATAAACAGTACTGGGAAAAGTGATTAATTAAATGAAAAAAAATAAAAGTAGATCCCTACTTTACATGGCAGTCCAAATAAATTCCAGCTGGATTAAGAAGCTAAATAAGAATAGCAAAATTTTAAAACTTTTGGGAAAAAAGAACCTTAGTATGGAAAAGAATTTCTTAGCAGAAAAAAAATCCTATAAATTATAAACGAAAATAATAATGAATTTAACTTCATTATAAGCTTTTCTGAAAGAAAATATAAATAAAATTAAAAGCCAAAATATATAATAAAGAATTAGCATCTATTTATTTTTAAATAAATAAGTATAAGAAAAACCAACTTCTCAAAGATAAAGTGTAGTCTATGAACACAAGTCACAGAAGCGAAAAACAGAAGCACACAAAAGCACAGCCAACCAGGTGCAACCCGGCTAGTAACCTAGGGACTGCAAGTGAAAACAATGAGAGACCATTTCACACTCAACAGAGAGGAAAAAACCAAAATCTCATAATGTCAAGTGTTGGCAAGGAAGAAGAGGAACGAACTCTGAAACAGCAGTGGGAGCTAAACTTGGTACAATCCCTTTGGATAGCAATTTGGCGCATTTATGAGGTGCAAAGCGCTCCCTCCCTGTGTCCAGCAGTTCTGCTTTCAGCTACGTGCCCTAGATCAGAGAAATTCTCCTGTGAATTAGGAGAGCTATACAAGGATGTTCACGACAGCTGGTAAGTCACAGAAAAAAACTGGAAAAACCTAAATGCTCATTCACAGGAGAATAGTTAAATAGTGATATAGTCATGAAATGGAATACTGTAACATTTAAAATTAAAGACTTAGAGCTACGTTTATCAACACGGATAAATCTCAATAACCCAAAGAATGATAAAAATTCTATAAAGTCCACGAACATGTAAAACAATTACCATATCTTGCTTACAAATATTTAAATATATGTGGTGGGAGCATAAAATTAAAAACACAAAATAATAAGAATCACTAAATTTGTGACAGCAATTACCTCTGGGGAGGGATGGAGAGTGGGGAATAGAAAGAAGTAAAAAGTCATTAACTATGTTTAATTTCTTTAAAAAAAATCAAGCTGAAGCAAATATCATAATTTTACAAATCTGGGTGAAATGTCTATGAGTATCTGTTATATTTGAAATATGTCATTAAAATATCTTTAAAGAAGCTTCTTCATCATAATTCGTTGTTTGATCAGTTACAAATAAAAGTAATCATGAGGTGATAAAATCTGAAACAGTTTAAAAATTAGAAAAACATGATCCCCAAATCCTCACTTAAAAGCTCAAACCATAGCCACTAGTCATTCTTTGTATCCAAAGTACCATTTATCTATTTTGGTATCTCGTTCCCTAAAAGAACTCATGTGTTTTCAAGTAACTTACCAAACAATTTTCATGCGCAGCTATATTCTCTGATCGTGCAAAATACATGACACTACACTCGAGGTCTTTGGGGCAGAGTGCACAGTTCCTTTTTTCCATCTTTTCTGTAACCTGAAAGACACCTATAAGTAACATCCCTGATAAGAAAGGGAAAAGTGGAGTTTCTTGGTCTTCATAACTTCCACCAGTCTTAAAGTAGAAACCAGGGCACTTGTTTTTATGATTCTCAACTTCTAGGGGGAAAAGAAAATCAGGACCCAACTGGAAAAGCAACTTACTTTGTATTTTTTTTAATGGCTTAACAAAAGAAAAGAAAAAAATAACTGAATTCATTTAAAATGCTTAAAGATGAGGAAAACCTTTATTCAGGAAACATGACCAGGAATTTAAATACAAAGCTCTCAAAACATTGCCTGGCCTATAATAACCTCTCAATAATAATTATCATTATCATTACAAATCAACAAGAAAACAATGGTGTATCCAAGAAATAGAGCTCTTGTTAACTACCTGTAAAAAAAATTTGTTTTAGATCCTTACGTCATACTATATTCCAAAATACATTTAGGTGAATCAAAGAAGTAGATGAGCAATGTACTTTAATTTAAACATGCTTTACTCTAGTATTATAAGACGATAGGAGAGAAAGAGACACGAAGGTAGAAAATAGATTTCGCTTTAAAAAGAGCGGAATGGAAGAAAGGAAAGAAATCTAAGAGAAGGAGAGCTAGGAAGAACAGGGAAGAGGCAGAGAGAGGGAGGAAAAAGCTAGCTGTTCCCAATATCCCACTGGGGGTGTCAGTGAGAGGTAACCCTCGCTAACCTACTAGTTGGCTATTAATTTGACCACAGCATCCATTTAACATTTCTTTGTCCCTTCCAATGCTCCTCCTCTTATTTACTTGTTTTTCTGTAGTAGAAAACAGCTTTTATATTTAATCGTCAAATTCTCGTTTTGAAACAAAGATTTATTTTATCATTTAGTGGTGAAAGTTTGACATTTAGATGCGGTTAACCACATAAGGGGCTCCTAAAAGTCCTTTTTGTTATTCAAAAGTGTACGATCTCTTGGCATCTCTCTTAAATTAGGTCTTGCATTTCACAAAGCCAGAAGACTGCACTTTGGAGCTAGCATTTATTTCACGCTCCGATGAATTTCTTCTTTATTAATTCCTGTTGCCTGGATTTGGGTCCTACCTCACAGTGGGGATACAGATTAGTACTCCGGCTCCCACCCAACCAGGAAAAAGCAGGGACATTGAGGGAAATTCTTTCAGATGAAATGAAATGGGCTAGCTTCTTCTTTGCATTTGTCAACCAACCACCGATTTGGGAGCACCTCTTGCAGGAGAGTCACTGTGCCGGATGCTCCGGACCCATGCTTTCCAACAGAATGTCCAACAGAAACATAGTGTGAGCCACAAATGTGAGCCACAGGTGTAGCTGACAAACTTCTAGGCATCTCATGAAAAAAAGCAAAAAGACACAGATGAAATTAATTTTAATAATATGCTTTATTCAACCAAATATATTTAAAATATTAGCCTTTCAGCATTTAATCAATATAAAAATTAAGTCATTCTTTTGTAGTGAGTCTTTGAAACCCAGTGTATTTTGTGCTCACAGCATTTTTCAATCGGATGAGCCATGTTTTAAGCGCTCAATAGCCATATATGGTAAGTGGCTACTGTGTGGAACAGCACAGCAGAGGATATACAGAAATATGAGACGGAATTGTTGCCTTCAAGAAGCTTACAAAATAAACAAGGAGACCAAATAGCAATTAGGAAAATAAAATAACAGAATCAATGCCACAAGGTAATATAACTGCTAATTGAGTGAGAACTAAAATACATGCTCTGGAGACAGAGGAGGAAGGGCTCCCTGTGGGATGGAGTGCTGTCATGGCCCTGGGCCTTGAGCTGGTACAACCTGGAGATGGAGAGAAAGGGGAACGGGGGTGGGAGGGACGTTGCCCACAGAAGCAGTGATGGGGGAAAAGGCCAAGACAGAAAACCAGCCAGGCTGAAGAGGAGAGTCTGTGCAAAGGAAGCTGGAAAAGAATTTGAGAAATATGGTGAAAGGTTGCCAGGAAGGGTTTTTGAGCAGGGGCATAACATGACGAAAGAGTTGTTTTAAGAAGCTCAATCTCACTGTGACATAAAGAAAAATAGTGAGCTCCTGGATAGGAAGGCTGGACATTATAATGTTGTCACTTCTACCCCAAATAAGTTTTAGGTTTAATGTCATTTCAACTTAGATCCCAAGAAGGTTATTTTAAAGAACTTGAAAAAAAACCTGATTATTTGGAAAATAAATGGGCATGGACAGTGAAGAAAACTTTGAAAAAAAATTGAAAGGGTATCTGTCTACCTGATTTAAAACATATTATAAAAGTATTTCTAGGACAGAAGATTGGATGACCATGCCAAAGGAAAGAGCATGAAGTGCAGAGAGAAGTGGATCATAATCTATAATAATGAATTTAATATACCATAAGGTGGCATTTGCATTTCTTTTCTGGCACTGATGTCCCAGCCCAGTTTTTTAGTGGATTATTCTCTACTTTCTTTTATTGATTTATAAGAGCTTGTCATGTATTCAGGATATTAAACCTTCATTGGTCAAAATGTGATCTTTTAACTTTGTTTATAATGTTCTTCGATATACAGAATGTTTAAATGTTTTATTTGATAAAATTATTATCAATCTTCCATAGTGTCTGCTCTTAGGTGAGGGGGACACAATCTAGAAAACACCTCTCTTCTTCTAGAATTTTTATTTTGTTACATTATGTATTAATATGAAATTTATTTTATTATAAAATACGAGATGGGGCTCTAACTTATTTTCATAATCATGAGTCACTGAATTTAAAATCTCCTTTTCACATATTTAAGTATTATATATATTTGGGTTTTTTCCTGTACTTCTATTTTTCGATTGACCTGTCACTTCCTCCACCAATACCAGACTTTAAAATTTTCAATGCTTTAGAACATATTTTAATAACTTAACAACACAAAGTCTCTGTCCTAGGATGAAAACCAGAAAAAAAAAAACCCAAATTTTATTCACCTTGAGCCCCAAACCTACTTTGATAGAATACTGTGTTCTTATTTAAAAGAACACTCAAACTGGACATTAAAATGTGTAAAGCACAGGCTAAAAACAAGTGTCAGTTAAATTACTAGTGCTAAAATTCCCTTTAAAAATTCCCTAGTACAATAATATGATGTTTGACAGGAGGCGCAGTGTCCCTTGTTGTACAAGAGCTGGACATTTCTGTGCAGCATCATCTTTTCCTGTGCAAAGCCGGACCTTCAGACAGGCGGGCTGCATTAGGCTAAGCTGTCAGGCCGCTGGTCCCTGAGCATGGCCCCCTGTGCTTGCTCTGGGGACTCTGTGCCTGTCTGAGCTGCACTCCCAAGTCGGCAGGCTCCTAGGGTCTTGGTACCTGGGAATAGGGAGGTGGTGGCAACACTGCTATGCTCTGACCTGGAGTTTGTTCCCAGTTGCTGACGGACAAAAACCGAGGGAGGGACACACAGGCTCCCCCCTATGGCTTTTTCCTGCTAAAATGCCCCCTCATCACAGTTTTCCTAAAAGATCTTGGCTCTTCTAGCCCGTTTACTCTTCTAGACTGAAGGATGTACATAACTCTCTGTAGTTGGGGGAGTCACGATAGAGGCTTTTACGGAGACAGGCATCCCTCACTATCTGAATGCTTTCTATGAGTTATCCAAAACTCAGGAACCAAATACATTTGGCTAACTTGATATCTCTCACCATGTGAACTCAGGAACTGTATAGATTCAGACAATGAGAGAGACAGGTGAATCACGGGGGCTAGGGCATTTTAGGGAAGAGCCCATTGGTTTCCATCAATAGGTGAGACCAAGAAAACTGATGATCAGCAGGGCTCCCCAGGGTCCTTCTACAGGGTCTAGCAGGCCTGAGGACTCACAGAGACAGACTCGACAAGAATTCTCAAAAATGTAACTGGCAGCCACAAAAGGTTTTCCAGAATGAAGCTGCAGAAAAATTACAAGCCACAAACACATGAACTATGACTAACTCAAACCAACACAGTGAATCTTGGTTCCTCAGCAATGTCCACGCCCAGCTCCATCTGGGAAGGGATTGTTAAGGCCACACCCTCTGCAGGGGTTCAGGGGTGTCTTCTCAATTCTTCTCTTCCCAGAGATGGTCTTAAAGCCCACCAGATAAAGGCAACCTACCCAGAGGACAGAATCTGGGGTAGGCAGATAAGATAGCCAAGGAACACATTCTGCCACTGAAGATATGAGTGAAACTGATGGAATAAGTTTCATTAATCCTATAATTCCATTTACAATCCCCTTCCAGTAGGGTATGGTCTATGTTTTTGACTGGCAACCAATTTATAGTGATGGCTTGGAAATTTCTTCCTTTTTTCTCCTTTGATCAATAGTTTTTATTGCAGTTTACTATTTTAGTTCTTCCACTGTATATCAGAGGAGTGAGAAAAGTCAACTTTATCACTGAGTCCAGTGACTGCACACCCGAAGGATGAAGACCAAAACAGAGGAAGAGTAGACATTACTTAGAGGCTTGGTAATGAACTTGGTAATACACTTGGAAAATGAAGGGCTCCATCACAATGTCTCTGGATGATGTGACCGGCTATAACTTTGGGAGAAGTTAAGTGTGACTGAATAAGTATTTGGGATAATCAGAATACATTACTGGGGACAGCTTTAGAATGTATGAACAGGAATACCGATAACTATCTTGTGGGGCAGAGGCAGTGGGCAGCCAAGGGGTAGGATATTCAGTGGACTTCTTTAGGGTATCGATCTAGCTCACTATCATACACAGGGATGATCGCCAGCAGGCATGTTTGTATCATGTGACTTGATTTCCCTAGGCACAGCTGACAGTCCCAGAGGACCAACCTGCCCATCTCTCAGATATAGAGACTTCAGAAAAGAAAATTTTAGTTCGGATTGGGCTGGTTTCTTGAAGAAGGAGATATAAAAACTGGGAGGCTGTGAAGGCAGTATCCTCTTTCCCATTACCAGGAAAACTGGATCAAAGAAAGAAAAGAACAAAGCAGATATGCTAAGAGATGCAGAAATAAGAGACAGAGGAGAATGCTGTCAGTTTATGATGGTTTCTCAGGTCCTAATTCCTGGCCCTTTCTGGAAAATGCTACAGCATCCATGCTCCGGGGGTCTGTAAATCTGGTCTCCCTGCTTCTCAGTAACAAGCATCCCTTTTGCCTAAATTAGATCAAGTTGCTTTTGTACTATTTGCAGCCAACAAGTCCTAATTACGACTGGAAGTACCATGACCTGATCTCTCTGTGTGTAGGCACATTATGTACGGATGTGCGTATGCACATGTGTGTTTAAGAGAAAGAGAGTTTTGGCAGCAGTGGTGGAAGGTGGACTGCCCTGCCCTGTCTTTCGCCTGGTCCATTCTGGTAATCTCATCTCCCTGCCTCTGCTTTCCTTGTCATGACTCCACTCTTCTTGTTGCTGCCAGAGTGATCTATCTAAAATGCACAACTGCTCATGTGTCTCTCCTGTTAACCACCCCTCTCGTTCACCTACAGAAGAGAAGCTGAGCCCCCTAGTGGTACATACAAGCCCATTCATTCCTTCAACAAATACTTAATGAGAACCTACCTGGTACTGTTCTAGGCACTGGAAATAAATCAGAGAACAAGATGAGAGTTTCAACTCTCATGGAACTTACATTCTAGTAGTAGAGACAGACATCAAACAAGTATTTTTCTTCAGGTAGTGATAAGTGCTATGAAGAAAAATAGAGCAGGGGAAGGAGGTAGAGAGTAATGAGGGCAGGGGTGGAGTGCTCTATTAAATAGGATGGGCAGGCAAAGCTGTGGAGAATACATTTCAGTAGAGATTTGAATATGGCGCAGAAGTGAGAAATGGGATGCAAACAGAAAGACCTTGAGGCATGGACAGGTTTGGGGGCGTAGGGGACACACAGGCTGTGAGGGGTGGCAGAGTCATCAAGATGGGCAGGGGCTGGATCAAATCAGGACATGGGGGGCACCGTAGGCCACAGTAAGAGATTATTCTGAAAGTAATGAGAGATTACTGGAGGGCTCTGAGTCAGAGAATCACACTTGCCCTTTGCTTTTTAAAGATCTTTCTTGTGGCTGTGCTGTCCTGTCTGTATGAGAGGGTAGAGTAGAAGCCAGGAGACCAAAAGTCCAGGCAGGAGATGACAGTGTCCTGGGCTTGGGTGGCTTGCCTTGGTAGTGGTGGAGGTGGTGAGACGCAGTCAGGCTTGAGACATATTCTGAAGACAGAGCTGACTGGTCTGGCTAATGGATTAGATGGGAGGTGGAGGAGGAAAGAGAAGCCCGCAGGGAGCCCCCAAGGTTTTCCATCTGAGCAACTGGGTGAATGGAATGAAGAAGGCTGGTGGTTGAGCAGGTTTGGAGTATGTGGGTATGTATGGAGAAACAAGGGTTCTCTTTGGGAGACACGAGTTTAAGATCATTCTAGGTATTGCTGAAATTGGTCATATGAGTCTGGAATTTGGGGAAAAGGTCAGGATGAAACCTCACTTCCAGTAACTCCTCAGTCCACACAAACACTGAATGAAATATTCAACTGCTTGGCTTCTGGTTGCCATTATACGACGTTTTGTGTCGGGTGCCTTTACTAGTGTCTTCACTTCTGTCCTGACCACCCTTTCAACCTTGCTACCTCTGGTTGACTCCTTTTAAAACAAAAAATCGGGCATCCTGACCTGCAAAAAGCTTTCTCTGAACACCAGGCTGAGTTAGGAGCCCCTCATTTGTGCCTCTGTGGTTCTCACCAGGTCACATGCAAGCTGCCTATTAGATTCTTTAGGGCAGGGTCTATGGAACCCATCTCCGTATCCCGAGGACCCAGCCCCGCGCCTGGCACATCACAGCAGATCTACACATGCTCACTCAAGCGAAGGCACGGGGCCGAGCGGCTGCCTCCCTCCTGGAGAGGGCCCGCTGAAGGCTTGAACCACTAAATGGAGACGAAGGGATGGTTCCAAAAAGTCCCATTCTCTGTGGAAACTTTCCAAACTGCTTCCTGAGACCCAGCGGACTCTCTTCAAGCAGGGGCCCACCTCCTGCCTCCCTCTCCGACGGCCCTTCCGCGACAGCACTGGTTTACGCGCGGGGGGAGGCGCGGGTTTCCCTGGGTGCCGGTATCCCTAAGGGAGCGGCCAGTGGCCGTGGGCTGCCCCATCAGCAGTGGGAGAGGGAAACGGAAGACACGCTCGCTTCTTACGGGAAGGCCTGGGCAGTGGGGGGTGGGGCGGGCGGGCGCAGAGCCACTGCGAAACGGCCCCCACGGCCGGTGGAGGGGACACGGGGCCGCCAAGACAAGTTCCTCAGCGCAGCCCCGGCGGCTCGGCTCGAGAGGCGGGTCCCGGGCCCTGAAGCGGCCGCGGCCAGAGAGCAGGCCCGGGGCCGGCCCTGCATTTGCGGGCCCCCGCCCCGCCCCGAGCCCCCGCGCGATACTCACCAGTGGGGCGGGGGAGCGCGTCCTGCGCCTCGGCCCAGGCGGCGCCGCGGGTCGGCTGGAGCCAGGAGGCCGCGGGGCGCTCCGTGGTGGACTCCTCGTGGGGCTCCATGGCTGTGTCCGCGGCGGCTCCCGCCGGCTGTGCGCCGCGCCCGCGCTCCCGGAAGTTCACGGGCGGCCGCGAAGTTTCGTTTTCGTAAAATCCGCTGTGACTGTTCCCCCGGGGCAGGGGAAAACTCCCAGCGACGAGACACGCTGGGTTTGCAGATGGGGTTCTCGTTCACACAGGAGCTGTCTTTCTCCGCAGATCCGAATCTGAATCTTTTCTTTTAAACACGCCAGGCGCTCCCCACCCTGCCGCCACTTTCCCTTTCCCGAGAGTCGGAGGAAAGGCGGCCAAAGACCCTGGGCTCGGCTGGAGAAATTGTTGCTCTTCTGAGGATTTACTCGTTTTTTCTAAGAATTGTATCCCAATGAGTTTGGCCTAAACGGGCCTATCATAAACGGAGGCAGAATTAACGGACCGGAATTCCAGTTGCTAGTCGCAAGCCTTTATTTAGCACCCATGGGGTACACAGCACCATACAAGACGAGGTTTCCAGTGCATGTAACAAATATACATTAGAGAACATAAATGCATATAATTAAATTAAAATTAAAAAATACTTTGTTCTGGAAAAGAAGCATATAATAGTTGGTGCTTTGCTGCGGAATTAAAGTAAAACTTCTGGAGGTCTTGCACCTTGAGCAAGTTTTAAAGAGAGAAAGGAAGCAAATTAGGGACAGTAGAAAAGGGAATATTAAGAAGGATAACTTGGATAGTCTTAGAGAAATGGACTGCAGAAGCAAGAGAGTGGGGCTGCAAAAAGAAAGAAAAAAGCAGATTCCAGTAGCCAAGTTTTTTTGCCCTTCAAGCAGGAGGAAGGAAGAGTATTCCATGTCAAGCCCAAAAGAAAATTCTAAAGAGACTGAATTAGAGACTGAATAGCTCAGCTAGGTCATGCTCAAGCAGTTGAAGAGCCCCTACCCCCACTCTCAGTTTATAATCTCAGCTTTTTAGGGTTCCACTCTTGAGCATGAGTAGACTGCCAAGATCACTATCTGAGGAAAGCCCATAGAAAGACAAAGACCAAAGGAAACATACAGGGAAAACAAACAAAGAAATAAACCTTGGAGGTCAGAGAATATGCAGGAAGAAGAAAATATAGATATGAATCAATGAATTTGTGTGTATGTGTATAGACACAAATAGTATATTCTGAGAGAGAAGATACTGCAATCATGAACCAAAAATAGCATGTTACTAAATAAAAGAACATTCAAAGAGGGCTCTAAATATTAAAAATATGAGACCAGAAAAATAAAACAATATAAATTAGAAGATTAAGTTGAGAAAATCTCCCACAAAGTACAGCAAGAAGACACTGCTGGAAATAAAGAGGAAAAAAATCAGAAAATCAGAGAACCAATCCTGGAGGTCTAACATCTGAATAACAGGAATTCTAGAAAGAGAAAATGGATGAGGAATCATTAAAGAAATAGTTCAAGAAAATTTCCCAGAACTGAAGGACACAGGTTTCAGATTGAAAGATCCCACCAAGCACCTGGTATGCAGGATGAGAATGGACCCTTACCAGGAACAGAACACTGGGACAAAGATAATGCTATAAGCTTCAAGAGAGAGAAAAACGGGTCATATATACAAAAGATAAGGAACAGAATGGCATCTGACTTCCAGTAGTCACCCTGGAAGCTAGCAGATGCCTTCAAAATTGGGCATGGAGGCTACTTGAGAATTCTATACCCTGCCAAAATAGCAATCAAATGTAAGGGTAAAATAACATTTTCAAACATGCAAGGTCTCAAAATACTTACCTCTCATTTTTCCTTTTCACAAGCTACTGGGGGATGTGCTTCAACCCAATATGTGAGAGTAAACCAAGGAAAAGGAAAATAATGGGACTTAACCAAAAACAGATCTGACATAAGAGAGACAAAGGGAATCCCTAAGACACTGATGGAAGATGACAGCTGAGAGCCAGTACAGACTGAAGCAGATTAAGATGTCAGAATTTCTGCACAAAAAGTATTTCCCATATTGATCAAGTGTGTTCTCTTTAGTTTGTGAATAATAAATGGACTTCTCCATTTTCCTCATCAGGCTGTTGGGTTATAATCTTTTGCTCCTTTTCCTAGTTCTTTGATTTCCCACTCTCTAAAACAATTTCAAGTAAAATTTTCATACAGTTCAATATATTTTAAAAATTAAACTGGGTCCAAACTTAGAAGAGACTTTTGTTTGAAAGGTAACCAAACTAAACCCAGAATCAAGTTCAGAAAAAGAAAAGAATATATAACCTCTCAAAAACCAGAACTTTTAATTACTCATTTTTGAGCCAGTATTCCCATCCTGGTTCCAAGGGGGAAGTTCCTGGCAGCTAAAGGTACATCTTTGTTATAGATAAAATTAGTTTTAACTCTTGGAGATTCCCAGTCCCCTTTCCACTAGATGCTCAGGGCTGGGTAACCTATAGCAAAGTAGCTCTTTCTCTTTTTCACTAGAAAAACAATTTGTCCATCATGACCAGGAGAGACCAAGAGGCTGTTTCAGACTTTACAGCTCAGTAGAATTTTGTTTTTTAAGTAAAGTTCTTGCCCAGTACAATTCTTTCTGGCCTAAATAATCCAAGTCTGGCTAGTTTCTAGGTTTCCTTTTCTTATGGCTCAACTCTATCTAGAACAAAAATATTCCAATTACTCTAGGTTTTTATTCCCTCTTTTCCTGTCTGTGCTTGTATTGAAGGAGTAAAGAGAATCCATGGAAAAGAAGCTTAATTTCAAAGAGTTTACCAAAAGCTTCCCCATAGGGGAATGGTTTCATGGGACAGTGTTTCATGGACCAGATATAGCTTCTCCAACTAGCGCCAAAATACTTGGAAGTAGTGTGTATAAAGTTAGTTTTTACATGTTCCTCAGGCTCTGCTGCCCACCTTATGGCTCATAATAGTAAATTATTTGCCAGGAATTAAACATACATAAATTTTCTAAATAAAGATGTGAAATGTGGCCCTCCAGGGGTATGAACTCAAAGATGATAATCACAAAAGCAATAAGAACAATAAGAACAGCTGAATTCTATTGTGACATTTGTTTTTCTTAATAGATAATTTACAAATAAGTTACAAATTGTACAGTGGTACTTCATATAAAATATACACTTCCATCCTACTCATGTAAAGTTGAACAGCAGTAAGAATCAAGGGATACCATATGCGTTTGAAAACGCCCTTATTCTGTTCCTGGCATCTCTAAGTCACGCAAATGAACCCCCACGATGAGGGCAAACTGCAAGGAATTCTCCTGATGGACACAACTTAAATTAGTTCCACTGACGACTGAGGGTTCTCTTGCATTGCTCTAATTCCAGCTTGATAAGCTAGTTTCGTTAACAGGCATTAGCTACAGATTTATAATATTTTCTTTCTACATTTATTAACCCCACATTGGCAGAGGATTTCTTTCTCAGGCATAGTCCCAGCTTCATAACCATAATCCCAAGTTAGCTCTGTTCTGGCTTTCACATACCTAGAAGGTAGAAATCAAAAAATAATCATAAATTACCTTGAATAACTACAAAATGAACCAAACTTGATTATACCAATTTCATATTAACATCCTTAACCTTCCTCAAAAATGATTTATTCTCTCTCTACAACACCCACCCATTAGGAATACTCTTTTATTTATTTATTTGAGGAAGATTAACCCTGAGCTAACATCTCCCATCAATCCTCCTCTTTTTGCTGACGAAGACTGGCCCTGAGCTAACATCTGTGCACTTCTTCCTCTACTTTATACGTGGGACGCCTGCCACAGCATGGCTTGTCATGCGGTGCCATGTCCACACCTGGGATCCAAACCGGTGAACCCTGGGCAGCTGAAGTGGAAAGTGCACATTTAACTGCTGCGCCACCGGGCCGGCCCCTAGGAATACTCTTTTATTAAGAAAAATCAATTTTATTTCAAATCTACTAAAATCCTAAGTAAGAAGAAACTAGTCATTATCCATGAGGAAGGAAGTGTTTTGCAAACAGTGAAACCCGGTGATGTGATGAGCCTGGAGTGTGGTAGTTGGGGGCAGTTCTGACTTACAGAAGATCTAACACTCTGCATCATTTATTCCCTGAATTGAACTGGGTGAGACCTGCCATCCTTAGCCTTTTCAGGTTTTAATTCTACGAGGATATAAGAATTGAAATTTCAGCTGTTTAAATTTTATTGACTAGGAACAGTTTGGGATAATTGAATATTCTGGCGTACCAGATATGAGGGGCTATAGCACATACCTTCTTTTTATATTTTTCTATTGTTATTTTTAAAGTCACAATTTCAAAATGAAATCATATTAAAAAAATTCAAACCTGTTAGTGAAGAACGCCACCAGTGGAAAATTCTTATCATGTGTTTCTACAAAAACATTCTGTACCAAAAGATTTGGACAACAACTATGCTGTTAAAAAAAAGAATTAAACACAGAGGTTAGATACAACATAAAGTTTGATGCCTTGTTCTTTGAAGCATTACAATACCATTCTGTTTCCAACACAACTCACTTATTTTTGTTTCTTTCCTTTTTTTTGATAATATATAATAAAATATCATAGCTCATTGGAATTCTGTTTATAGTAGGAACCCATTCAGAAAAGCCCTGTTTTGACACTCTTGTATCTTGCTGGTAGAAATGCAAAATGGTACAAACACCTATAAGAGACAATTTGCCAGTACTTACCATTATTATAAATGCATTTATCCTTTGATTCAGCAATTCCATATCTGGGAATGTATTCTACAGATACATCTGAACATGTACCTATGTGCAAGATTATTCACTGAGCACTGATTTTAACAGTAAAAATTTAGAAACAATCTAAATGTCTATCTATAGAGGAGTGGTTAAGTAAACTTTGGTATATCCACACAATGGAATTCTATAAAGCTATAAACAGATCAAACAAACAAAAAGAATGAGCTGTCTGTCTCCTGATATGGAAAGATCCCAGGGTATATTGTTAATTTAAAAAACAAGGTGTAGGACAGTGAATATAATATACTATCTTTTATGTAAGAAAAGGGGAGAAATAAGAACACATATTTATATTTACTTGTATTTGCACGAAGAAACACTTTTTAAGAATACAAAATAAGCTAATAAAAATAATTTTACTATAGAGGGTAGAGTAGGGGCAGGCATGAATGGGGGTGCAGTATTTCTCAAGGTATGTTTTTCTTTTTTTAACAAAACAAAAAAGTTTAATATGAAGAATGTATATGACCTGAGCTTTACATTATAGTCAAACAGGCCCTTTGGAAGGGGGGACCAACTGATTTCTCTGCTGAACACAACCATTATTTATCCTTTTCCAAGTCTTCCAACATGATGATACAATTTCCTCCTATTACCACCATGCCAACATTGTTCTGTTGCCCACCAGCTGCCATCTCCACACATTCATCTATCACCAGATTCATAAAGGGATCACATCCCAGCAATATTCCTTGGACATGTCTGCCACCATTTAATTTCAATGATAACTTCTTGTCCATACATTTTTTCAATTTGGGCCAGTGAGCTTTACTCATGGTGTCTACTCGGCAGGCTCAGAGCTACTTTGAAACAGAATTCTGTTTGGCTGCATGTATTCTGTATGGCTTTTATTTTATTTCAATTTTTAAATCATGTGACTATATTATTTATACAAAAAAATTGAATTAAAGAAAGAAAAGCCCTGTTTTTTTCCCTTCTACAAACAAGGGAGGGACCTGGCTCATGTGCTGACTAGGAGAGGTGACACCAACCATACTGTTCTGGTGCAGCCACCATTCAACATAACCGACAGGAAATAAAGCCATGACAGTCCTTTCCTGGAGATCCTTCTTTAACCGCTCCCACGACATGTTTAACAGCTCCTGAGGTGTTTGGTGATAGTGTAAAAGCAGTCAAAGTGGAATAGAGAACAGCATTTGGGGGACAGAAGAAGGGAGGAGAAGATTCTATTGCCTGTTAACCAAGTAGACTGCTAACTAGGAGAGACAAAAAGAAATAAGCCAAATAAGCAAATTCACCTAGCAAGGAAAAACCTCTTTGGTTTTAAAGATTTTCTGATTTAAGAATATTTTCTCTTCTGACGGCAGCTGAATTACATGTAAAATTATCACTGCATATAAATTTCAAACCATTCAAAGGCCACACTTTAAAGAGGCGTTGAGCTTACCTTAAAGGTGTCAAAGGGAATGCCTGTAACAATGACAGGCCACACATGCTTCCCTTTCTTCACTGTTATTTTAAGGGAAAAGTCAAGGTTGCCCATCCCACTAATTCCACCCCACAGGGAAGAAGAAGAGCTCTAATAGAGATCAAAGAGAGAAATTAAGGCCATATCCAGGTCTGTGTGCTAGAATGAACTTTTCCAAAGGATGTGTGGAGGGGATAAAAGTTCTCAGCCTCCTTCCATGACTCCTCTTCACTCTCTCAGATATGATAAGCAAGGACAAAGTGGAACCCAGAGAGCAGGAGGCATGCAGCAGGGCCTCGCTCAGCTCCTGATTAGGTGGGTCACAGCTTCCACATGGTCCCGTTCGCCAAACACAGGAGAGACTATAGAGACACTGGGACTGGAGGCTGAAGGGCAGTATTGAAGGGGTTGAAGGGCTTTTTTTCCCTAGAGGATTCCTGGGACCACACATTCTTTGATAACCACATATGATGCTAAGACACAGGACAGGATAGGAGTCCAATGGGAAAGCCACAAGATAAGTCCAGTTCCACCCTACACAGGAGATATGACCAACAATACAAATTATACCTCTTATCATGAAAATAACCGGAGTCTTAAGTATCAATTAACCTTAAAATCAGAGGAATCATAAATATTTCTCAGTATAAGTGAAAATAAATCTCATTACATATATCCCAAACATATACACAAACAGAAAATGACTATGGTTTGGGGGGAAAAAAGAGTAAGATAGTAAAATGCAATATTCTGATAAATGTACTGATTTTCTACACCAAGCCACTAGAACATTCAAAACTTAGAGTAAATATGGGGCCGGCCCTGTGGCGCAGCAGTTAAGTTTGCACGTTCTGCTTCTCGGTGGCCTGGGGTTCACCGGTTTGGATCTGGGCTGCAGACATGGCACCGCTTGGCAAAAGCCATGCTGTGGTGGGCATCCCACATATAAAGTAGAGGAAGATGGCCATGGATGTTAGCTCAGGGCCAGTCTTCGTCAGCAAAAGGAGGAGGATTAGCAGTAGTTAGCTCAGGGCTAATCTTCGTCAAAAAATAAACAAATTAATTAATTAAAAAAATTAAAAACTTAAGAGTAAATAAAACATAAATACCTCCAACTGATTTTTTTTGGCCATTTAGAGGCATTTTTGAATAAGACCTATTGTATTACATAAGACTCAAGAGAGAAACTTATTCTGTGTCCCACTGTGATTTTTTGGAAGTAACAAATCTTGAAAACCTTTCAATAAACATAAATAGTTTTCTTATATACCATTTCTTCTAGTTTTTTTAGGCAAATGTTTACTATGTCCTAGGTACCGTTTAAGCACTTTATATATATAATTCACTTAATCTTCACAACATCCTATGAAGACAGTTATTATTATTATTATCTCCATATTATAAATGTGGGAAATAAGGCATAGAGAGGTCAGCTAACATGCCCAAGGTCATATAAGTGGAGGTCACTGGCATTCTAATCCAGGTAGTCTGGCTTTAGAGTCTGTTAATCATATTTTCCTCATGATTTTGTTAAAAAGCATAGAAAAAAAGTTGTTTAGAAATGTGAATCTCAGCCCATATACTCACATTAAGGAAGCGGCCCACATTTCCTTCTTTTGTGGCATCCAATAAAAACACATTCCCTTTATTGAACTTCTTTAGAGAATCAGATGAAGTATTCTTGGTTTCACTTGGCAACTCTTTATCACAAAAGACCTGCTGGTTTTGACATGCTGGAGATTTTTCCTCTTGGGGCTTTTGTATTTGAACCTCAAACTCCTTTATAATATTCTGATTATCCAATGTGGTTGCTTGGTTACATCTGCCCCCTGGTGGAGTTTCTTCTCTACCTTTAGTTATATCTATCACATCTGATTCAATCAGCAGATTGTCTTCGGAATCTTCAATTTGGTTTGAGCTTGAGTCCTCTAGTAAACATTTTGGAAGGAATTGTCAGGAAATATATTGGCTGAGCAATAGTGCTGAGATTAACAATACTAATAAAATGCTAGTTGCTTTAATCTTCAAAATGTGTTAAGGTAATCTTCAAAATGTGTTAAGGTAGGTAGTACTCCAATTTTACAAATGAAAACTTTGAGCCTCTGAGGGTTACGGGATTCACCTGACCAGCAATAATAATAAGTGGGGTAACAAACCCAGAAATGTCTGGCTCCAAAGTCTGCTTTCTTCCTACTACATAAGAGTGCCTTTTTTGCCTTTTTAAGAATCTACATATGTTGCTTCCTGTTACTGTATTTAATCTCTACTCCTCAAACTGACTTACCTCTCTTCAACTTTGGAATGTGCATTTAAGAATATTCTAAACAGCTACAACACAGTGAGTGCTCAGGGAGCACTCCAGGCCTTTAAGACACAAATGAAAGCCCTGAGAACACCCGTTGGGGTCACTGACCCTCTACAAGTGCCAACAGCAATAACTATGTTGCTATGGGTTTTGTACAGATTAGCATTTGGTGTTTTTGCTAGACAATCATTCAATAATTACTCTTTTACAAACAATAATACTTTAGAAGATGATGAACTGCTTAATGATTTTTATCTAATAATGGAAATAGTTTTTTGAGAATATTCAAAAGTATGAATGCATGTCCAACGGAATAAGTAAAGTCATTTATTTTAAAAATATCACTTGTGCCACCTAACTCAGTGGCACAAAGAAATTCTGTTTCTCTAAAATTAGTGTTCTTGATTTAATCATTACTGTTGCTGGCTATTATTCCTACATATTCTCGTATGTTAATCATGGGTTACTTGTGAGACATAATAGTACATAACTGATTTTCGTAGTGCCTGCTATATACATAGTAGTGGTCAACGAAAACGACAAAAAAACAAAAGCAATAGTACTCATTATAGCTCACGTGCATTAAATGCTGAAGGAAATCAGAATATGTCATCCCAAAATATGCCTTTTTGACATAAGAATTATTTTGAGCTAAGGGCAATTAAGCAGCATACGCAGGAAAAGCTCTGCTCTTCCTCTATCTGCCTAAAAGCAGGACACAAATTTACAAAGGTGTCCTTCCTACCAGGAAGGATGAAAGTTAATCACAGGAGACAACTTTACACCTTTATCAGCCTGGAGACTGAACCAGAGGAATCTATATAACAGATTTTACTAACTAGCCTTTATCTACCATTGCTTTTCCATATATTGCCTCCCTACAATTTACTGCCCCTAGAGACTCAAGGTCCTTTTCCTTTGCGTTGTTGCTGCTCTAAAAATGTATTGTTCTGGGACCAGCCCAGTGGCATGGTGGTTAAATTCGCACATTCCGCTTTGGTGGCCTAGAGTTCACAGGCTCAGATCCCGGGCACAGACCTAGCACCACTCATCACGCCATGCTGTGGCAGCATCCCACATAAAATAGAGGAAGACTGGCATAGAAGTTAGCTCAGCAACAATCTTCCTCAAGCAAAAAAAGGAAGATTGGCAACAGGTGTTGGCTCAGGGCCAATCTTCCTCTCACACTCTCACATTCACACTCACACACACATCTCTACAGAAGTATTCTTTGGCTAAGATGCTAGATAAGCTGGAGTTCTAAGCCACTTCTTTGAGTTACTATCTCTGCGTATTCCCATGAACTATATATATGGTACACATGGTAATGGTAATACATGGTGATAAACTTCTATTTGTTTTTCTCTTGTCAATCTATCTTCTCTCAGTCTAATTTACAGGGATCCAGCTAGACAACCCAAGATAGGTAGAGGAAGAGATTTTCCTCCCCTACAATGGTGAAATAATTGTAATACATAAATGCCCTTTCTCGATAGACCTTTTCTGTCAAGGAGCTGCCTTGCCTCTCCCAATCTCCATCCTTTAAGACCAGGTTGGGAGTTGGAGGTGCAGGGGTAAGGAAGCTTAAAGGGAGAAGAGGCAAAGGCTGGGCAGCTCTTCAAAAAGGGTCATCTCTCAGTAATATCTCTCCACTGAGGGATTAGTGAAATGCAAAAGTACCAAAATCCAGGTTTGCCAGGTTGTAATAGTAACTGTGGCAGGACCAGCAACACTTAAAGACAAGCACTCAGGGTAGCAATATTTTTACTGAGCATCCCCTGCAGCAGCACTGGTTGTAGTACTGCAGGAGAATCATGTGTCTTTGTTTTTAAAGGAGCCCCAAACAAAGAGTTAGGAAATGGCTGCTTTGGACAGTGCTTCCAAAGCCATAGATGACATGGTGGACTATATAGGCTCAGAGCTGTCCACCCCACTCCTTCCTACCACGCATCAGATCACTGTTGGCATCTAGACCAGGGGTCGGCAAAGGTCTGTAAGGGGCCAAATAGAAAATATTTTCGGCTTTGTGGGCCATATGGTCTGTTGTGACTATTCAGCTCTGCTGCTACAGTACAGAAGTAGTCAGAGACAATATCTAAACAAGTCAGTGTGGCTATGTTCCAATAAAACTTTATTTATTAACACTGAAATGATAATTTCATATAATTTTCAAATGTCATGAAATATCGTTATTCTCATTTTTTCCAGTTATTTAAAAAGGTAAAAATCGTCTTTGCTCATGGGCCATAGATAAACAGGTGGTGGGCCACCAGATTTGGCCTACAAACCATAGTTTGCCAACCTTTGATCAAGACAAGTAGTAACTTTTATGAAGAATGCAGCATGTTTGTTATGGAGTCTGAGAAAACGAGCCACAGGTATTGAGCAAGAGAGACAAAAAGGCTGAAGAGGCAGGCAATTACAGAGTTAAACAAAGCCTACTTTTCGTTTCCATGGCTTTAGAGTTCAGATGTACTTGGGTTGGTTTAAATCCATCATCTTCTGAGGCAACAAAGTCTGAGGAAGTAAATCCCTTAAAAGAAGACAAGGAAGATGTCTTTATTTTCTAGGTCAGGTAAAAGAATTTAATTTAGCAGTTAGGCCTCTTTTATCAAGAGTCAATCTTCATAAACTTCATACAAACTAATCGTATCTACTAGATTAGTTTTGAAAGCCACAAAGCTGATATCATAAGGAATCTTTGGAGCGATGGAGCCCTTTTGGTTGTATTCTACTTCTAGATAGTTTAGTAAGCCACAGCTATAAAGACTGTAAAGACTGTCTTTAGGCATTAAATGTATTTAGACATTAAAATTCAAAATAAAATTCAAATACGTCTGTCTATATCCCTCAATTCTGACACCAGATTATAAATTTGGCTTCAACTATAAGATGTGCAAGGACAAAACACTCTTTGGCTAGTTTCTGCTTCAAAGAAACGGTTAAAGGAGTTGCCTATATTTATGCATTGTAGACACTGCAGTCACTCTAAATGGCAGTAACTTTTAAAAAGGGTGTATGCGTAGCACAATGCTTGGCACTCAACTAACTGCTCACTAATGCTGACCATTGTTATTACTATTCAAGTACTTAAATGGTCAACATTTATTGAGCACTTAGTTGGGTGTCAAGCATTGTGCTACACAAAGTTTTGGTGTTTATCTCATTTAATCCTCTTAACTCTGAGATAGATACTATTACCCTCAATTTATAGTTAAAGAAAAATAGATATGGAGATGTCACTTAGGTAGAAAGAAGCAAAGCTGGAAGTCAAACCTGGGCCTATGTGATCCCACAGCTCTATCTTTTCATAATTATGTGATACTGAGGAAGCACCCTCTGTATGTCACCAGGCAGAGGGAAAATATTTGCACACCACCTAGGGCGGAGTTTTTATTTTTCATCAACAAGCCCTACAGTGAACTACCATTATGTCTGCCTCTGTTCTTTTTCCTGCACCTTTCTCTGCTTCTAATTACTCCACTCTTTTTCTTATTATGTATCACTATCAACTCTTGAATACTTTAGCTTCTCCTACAAATTCTCAGAACTGGATAGGTCTCAGGCTCAGTGGAACACACTGTCAGATCATAACTAGCATTCTCCTTATATATCTAACGTGGGAACATGCCAACCACCATGGAGGATACTAAGTAAATAAAACATGGTCCTCATACTTCAACTGTACACCCATTCCAAAACAATAAAAGAAATCCTACACATAATTAAGTAACACAAACAATCTAAACTAAGTAAAACATAGAAAGGAGAGATAATAGTTAATGTTCTCAGAAGGGCCCAATTTGCATTTTGCAGTTTTTACCATCTTTTCCCCATTGCGTTGAATAAAGGCTGTCTTGGCTTTAGGACTTCTAATGACTGAATGATATTGAATTCTTGAAGTATTGTTACATTTCATTTCTCTGAAAAGGAAAAGAAAGTCTGCATATCACTAAAACTTCTCTTTACTGGATCTTGAATTATAGATAATATCACTGCTACATAAATACCCATTAGAAATTAATCTAAATAAGACCTATGCCTAGCCTTCACTAGAAGGAGGAAATATAATCATATTTTAAAGTCAATCATTTCTGAAGTATGTTAATAAAAATGAAGAAAATCTATGAAAAGCTTTGCAAATAAATGATGATAGAAAATAAAAAAGAACTGCAAAAGATACGACATCCATAAAGAACCTGATTAAAGTCATAAACTTTTTAAGGTAAAACTCCAGAAATGGAACACTGATGGAATAAAGTATGTAGGTTAGATTTTTAAATCTAAGTGTCCTCGATTTCTCACAGTGTTAAACTTACAACTGTGAAGCAAACTAATACATAGGAGATACAAAGGAGTTGGGGAGAAAATAAGAAAGAAAAAGAGGAAAGACAAAGAACGAGTCTTGATAATAACATAAACAGATCAATCCTGACTGACCTCCTAAGAGCTTACTTACGGAACAGGCTGTTTCAGATTATTACTCAACCTAGGTGGACAGGTCTCAGTCTCAGCACTTCTAGGATGTGTTTCCAATTCTAAAGGGATAACTTCAACCTCACAATCTGCAACTTCTATTTTCCTCTTTTTTGAAAACATATTTTTCATAATATTCTCTTCTTTTCCATTTTCATCAATAGCATCAGATTTCTCAGTGTTAGATCTGCTTAGTAATCTTCCTAAATGAAAAAAGTAAAAGAATTTACCATGACAAAAGATAATTGCTAACCAGCAAAAGGGCATCTCTAGATAAAAATGCTTTATAACTTAAAACCTATACTCTTTCTATAAAAGTGGCCTATTTAAATCTGTGGTGATAGGTCCCTACTGTTCTCATATTAAGTCCTAGCATAACATTAAAATCAAAGTTTATGCATTTTCTTTCAAGGGATTCAAAATTACAGTTATCGAGTCAAAATTAGCAGCTGGATCAGACAGATAACTTAGGTGAAATCTCTAGCAACACAGACAATGCCAATGATACTTCCTGGGCACCATTTGGCATTTCATAGGCAGCTGACTTTCATCAGTTATTTTGAGAAATATGAGAGATGAATGGCCAAGTTGTGTAGTATGTGTGGCTGTAGGTGATATGTGGTAGGGATTTAAGTGTAATGAATCTGAATTCTGATAATTCTTGCCCTCACTGAAATGAATCTGGAATTTTAGATGAGGAGGGTTGCTCTGGTCCCTGATGCCTAGCTGTCAAGACTCAGTCCAGCACATTTCCTTTAGACTGGCTCTTGAGCCGTTTTTACTCAACCTTTCTCATTTCATGGTACACATAGAAAGTGAGGCTTTTTGCCTGACACTCTGGGGTAAATGGTACAGACTACTGAAGACCGACATGTCTGGCCTGAGGGCTGTGGCCCAAAAGAATCAGAAACTGTACGAGAGTAACACACTGGTTGGGAAGTTTTGCTCTGAATGAGGGCAGCTCTCTCAAGTGAGCTGCCTAAAGTCACTGCCTGAATCACCACATGCAGGTATTTATCACAAAATTAACTTATTAAATTCTAACAGCTCAAAACAAGATAGTCTTTGATAATCTTTACCTTGGCTAGTCAGTCATTTAATTTTCCTATTTAAAAAGTTTTCTTATCTTACCCTAAAGCATCTGTAGCCATGGAGACAAAAAAAATGTGCCTCACACAATAACCTAAGTTTTATCTCTGAGTCTTTCTTTTCTGGAACATCCAGGAGCTCCTAAGGGATCTCATCCCTTCAGTACTCAATTTCCCAGTCACTTGCCTTCCTCTGAAGGCAAGTTGCTCTTGTCCTTGTTATAGGATCTCAATGGCCCTGACTAATAAAACGGAGATTCAGAAAGGTAGACCTTACTATGGAGTAATTTGAAAACAAACCTTTGCTTTACCTGAATAAATGCAAACAAATGTTCCTCTGTCGATGTCATCTAGGCAGCGTACTCCCCATCCTTTCTTTTCAGTTTTGAATACCTGCAGCCTCACTTGAGGTCCATGCTGGACAACTCGGTTTTGACACATTTGTCGATTACACTTGCACAATAGGCTGCATTCATAAATGCTGTCAATAGAATATGTAAGAGAAAATCAACCAGGCATCCTAAATTAAGAGCAAATGCAGTTTATATTGCTACCTCACTAATAATTACCAAGGGAGGTAGACTAGGCGTGAAGGCTCCTACAGCTAGACTGCCTGAGTTCCCATCATACCTCCAGCATTTACTAGCTTCATGGTGTTGGATGAGTGATTTAACCTCTGTTTCAATTTTTCCATTTTTAAAATGGGGATTATATGACAGTACCTACCTCATAGGGTTGTTTTGTGAAGATTAAATGAGTCAATATTTCTAAGGTGCTTGAGATAATGCCTGGCACACAGTAAATGTTAGCTCTATAAAAATGTCTAAGGGAGCCAGCCCTGATGGCCCAGTGGTTAAAGTTCAGCATGCTCCCCTTTGGCAGCCTGGGTTCGGTTCCTGGGCGTGGAACCACACCACTTGTCTGTCAGTAGCCATGCTGTGGCGGCAGCTCACACAGAAGAACTAGAAGGACTTACAACTAGAATATACAACTACGCACAGGGGCTTTGGGTAGGGAAAAAAGAGAGAGGAAGATTGGCAACATACGTTAGCTCAGGGTGAATCTTTCCCAACAAGAAAAACAAAACCAAACAAAAAAATGTTTAAGAAGAAAATGTCTGGGAAGGGAATGTCTAGGAAGAAAAGTTTTCTGTTTCTGTTTATTTTTTAATAACAACAATCTTAAAAGGTTGAAAATTCCCAATTCTCAGATGAGCTTTTTGCACAGTGTATTTCTTATATATATATATCTTATATATATAAATATATATATCCTTTTATATATATTACATATATATAATATATATTTTTATATATTATATTTATTTATATATTGTATTATATATATATTATTTATATATTATATTTATAAAGGCTTGGGTTTTTTATTCCTTGAGATTTTTGGTATAAGAAATTAAGATTTAACAACATCTATAAGACTATAGGTCACAATGATAAAGTACCCACCTTCAAAGATACAAACAACCTGCAACAAATCCTCAAGGTATCTTACCCAGTAGGTATTTGTCTCTGTAGTCTTTTATATTTATATCCAGTGGTTATTTTATTACTTGACAAGGGGCAAGTCTTGGCATTCCTTGCTGTCAGTTGAAGACATGCACATTTTGTTCTAAAAGCAAGGCAATGGATGGAGAAGTCAGAACAAAAAAGCACCAAGAGACTGTCTTGATAAAAGTGCAAATGATATAAAAAAGGATATAATTGTATTTAGCACAGTTGTTTGGCTCATGGACAGTTGGACTTCTTCCTTAAATAGACTTCTTTGAAAGACAACATCTATCAGTAGAAGCTTGTTTGTGAAAATTCTCCTAGGTCCACTCTCCTACAATGGATAAACTTATGTGTGTCAAACTTGAAAGGGCATGCATGATTTTGCAGATGTCTTAAATTCTCTCTCCCTCCAATAATATGAAAACGGATTGGGGAGACTGATGCTAGGTGTCTCACTACTACAATCTGTTTTTCATAATGTTGCTAAGCAGGAAACATGCAACCATAAAGCTCTCTTTCCTCCAACTATTTAAGTGATTATCTAACATGGCAGGGACTTACAACTTGATAGGGAGTAAGGAAACTGGGTATCTTATAACCTAGATATGTGATTACTGGTGAGCTGGTTAAAATTTCTGGACTTGTCTCCTTTGTTGAACAAGCAACTTGAAAGTCTTTTCCTCTATGATTCTCTTCTGCATTTTTCTGTATATACATAATACATGTCATAGAATGATAGCAACTGTTTGCAACAGAAAATAAACAAATTCATTCATTTGGATTCTACTTACAGATGTAGAAATCTACAGTTGCTTTTTTTGATATGATTTTGTTTGCCAAGTTTAAAAAGTACAGAAAGATACAAATAATAATATAATAAACACCCATATTTCTACCACATAGAATTAGCTGTCATCGTTTCGTCTATTCCTTCTTTTTCCTATGTATCTAATTTAAAACACATACACTGTATACATGATCTTTAAAAATAAAATAAAACAGTACAGATAAAACTAAACTCTCAAGAGGCTTGGTGTTGCATACTTTATACTTTTACATACACAGACATATCTACAAACAATATATTGTACTGTTTTAAAATTTTTACTCTATTTATTATGCTATAACTTGCTTTTTTGGTTCCATATAATGTTTTGGAGACCCATCTGTGTTATATACAAATCTAGTTAATTTCTTTTAACTTTTCTACAGCACTTCAATTAAGTTGCTTCCAGTTTTCAATATAACAAACAACACTGCAATGAACATCCTTATTCTTATGCACATGGGTAAGCATCTCTAGAGTAGCATTATTCAAATATTTTTTATTATGACTCACAGTAAGAGATACATTTTCTTCATGATCCTACATAGGCACACATATTTATGTGTGTGTGTATGTATAAATGGAAAAAAACAGTGGCATGGAACTTTATCATGTGTGATGCACATAGGCATTTTCTGTACTATTCAATTTAAAAGAATGCCAGTTACAACCCCTTAAATGATTTTATATCCCACTAAATCGGTAGCTTGGAAAATAATGCTCTAGAAACACTTAAAAGTACTCTTGCTGGAAAGTAGGTATGCACGTCTTCAATTGCTGTGTCCTTGTTTGAATACCTCACTCCCTCCCCCTGCAAAATGACTGGCTTGGTACAGAATTCTAGTTTTACATTTATTTTCCTAAAGCATTTTAAGCTAATATGCCTTTTTTGTCTTCTATTATTTCTGATGAAAAGTATGCTGTCAGCCTATTTTTTCTCTTTTCCATCTGATAGCGTTTGAGATTTACTGTTTACCCTAGACACTTTTTAAGTTGTATCATGATATATTTAGATGTACATTTATCTTCTTATCCCTTCTTAGTACACAGTAGGCTTTTTCATTCTGAGGACTCCTATCTTTCTTCAATCATGGAAAATTCTCAGCTATTCTCTCTTTGAATGCAGCTCTTTTCTTCTCAGATGTGTGTTGGAGTTTCTCATCTTATCCGCCATCATTTCATAAGCTGTAAGTTATTTTCCCCATAGCTTTATCTCTTTGCATTCTGGGAGATCTCTTTAGTTTTGCCTTGCAGTTCACTAATTCTTTCCTCAGCTATACCGATGCTACCATTTAGTCTATCTATTTAGTTTTTCATTTCAATTACCATATGTTTTATTTCCCATATTTCCAAATGGTTCTTTCTCATATACACCTTAAAAAAATCACCTTTTCTTGTTACATGGATGCTAATATTTTATTTCTTTGGAATTTTAGACATATCTATTTTAAAGTCTCTTTTAATCAGATTCTACACTTATCTCTGATTCTTCAGGTGTGAATTCTCTCATTTGTTGGGACTCATGATGCCTTCATGGTCCTAAATGTCTCTGTGTGCTTTGACTGTTTGAAATCACACTTTCTGTGGGGTTTACTTCTGTGTGCTCCTCTATGTTGGCTGTTTTCCTCATTGCTCTGACTCTCACCTCTGCGTTTCACAGATCTAAACCTGGTTGTTGTTAGTACAATTCCAGGCCCTGTGAGATATTAGCCTACTTCTCAGTCTTGTGCAGGTCCCTGTTTCTAGCCCCCTGGAGAGCTCAGTGCCCACTCTCTGCCATGCATGGGACACGTTTAATTCTCATTCCTGTAAGAATTAGAATCCCTGGCCACAGTGTTCACGTCCATTTCCAGATTCAGCCTTTGCTTATTGTTGTGATTTCTCTCGTTATGTCTGACCAATACATGAAAATACGTATACTGGTGTTCCATATTGTGTGAGGGGTAGTTTCTAAAGTCTAAAGGCAAAAATCACATATAGTCAAAATTACTCTTTAAAAGATCCTATAAATTGACCACAAACTAGATTAAACATTGTTCAACAGTCAGTTTTTTTCTCTAGCACTGAATGAGACTGGCCAGATACAGTTGAATTATATTTAGAAGCAATGTTTAAAAAAAAAATCAAAACATTTTTAAATAGACTAAAACTTGGCACAGTAAGAGGTTTCCTCTATGACAGGGCTAAAGGAACTGGAGCCAAATTGAGGTAATGGTACATTTATGTATCTCATCTCACACTCCAACTAACTGAGAAGATGGTGAAAACTACTATCTATACTATTTAAATTATTTCATCTCTCTCATTCTTTTTCTGTTGCCTAGTACAGGTAGCTAAATTTGCATTAAATTAAATATACAAATAATGCAACTCCACTCTATATAGGTATACCTACAAATACATGTATATTACATATTTTTAAATCAAAGTGGTGTTTAAAATCTCAATACATCAGGAACATGTTTTATTTTTTTATGGAATGCCAATATTATGATGAAGAGAGTACAAATTATAAGCACATTAACTTTCTAAAAAGTAGCAAGGAAATGATTTGTAAAATACAACATATTACAAAGTGGTAAAGAGCATGGGTTCGAATCCTGGCTCTTCAATTTGGTTGCCCTATGACCTTACAATTGGCTTCTCAACTTCCTCATTTGTAACATGGAACTAATATTACCTACTTCATGGAGTTTTGTGAGGATTAAATATGAAAATTTATGTAAAACATGTCACAGTGTTTGGCACTGTTACATGGCATTAACTGTACTTGTTGCTATTATGATTATGGTACTAGATTAAAGCACATACTCATCCAAGGAAGAAACAATTTTCAAATTACTATAATATTTGCCAAAGAGTTTTCTTTTCCATTGCTGGTGAGAGAGTACATCTTTCCATTTCAGACTTTTGGTGAACAGGTTTTAGACAGACAGAGACAGTCAGACAGACAAATTAATACACAGCAAGACTTCTTGAAGTACTCCTACATTCAGAAGATTTTTTGAAATGTCATGTTTTTCTACTCACATGTCTATGCAGCCCTCAGAACAGTCACATGAATCAGTAAACATGTTGGAAAAGCTGTTTAGATAATATGCTCGTGGCCACATAGTCTTTCTGTACTTAAACAGTGGAAGCTTTCTATTGTCAATTTCATTACAGAAAGAAATGGGCACCGATTCCACTCCATTGCTAATATCCACATCAGAAACAATTTCTTCTTGCTTTGGGTAATTTCGAGTCAACTGAACATAGGTATTGAAAGAAAAGTTATCTGTAAATAAAAAGTTACATTCTGTCTCAAGCAGGTAACGAAAAACTTCCTCCACGTTTCGTAGACTCCTTCCACAAGGGGTTTTATAACTCACATGGAGTGCCGAAGAATGAGAGTTTGTCTTCGCATGTCGTCTTTGGAAGTGGCATTTGATTGGCAGCTGCAGAGGGTTTTCTCCCTTGAAGGTTAGTGGCATTTTCTTCAGACAGGCACCAGAGCAGTCATGACTTTGGTAAGATAAATTTGAAGATGACTCTTTTTTTCTAAAGTTTGCAACTCTATTTTCCAGAGGAGAAATTTCCTTATTTTGGGGGAATCTGTTTAAAATTAATTATTTATTAGTATCTCAAATTTATAGTACAATTCCCATTTTTAAAAAGCACTGCCCACTAAAGTGGTAATTACTTCCTATTATCTTCTTCTTAGATACCACTAAAATAAACCAGGCTCTGAAATAAACATTTTACTATGTTCTGCAGTCATATAAAGGTTACACCTCAAAGGGGTTTTTGCTCCAGACACCAAATTTGTGGTGTTTTCTCCAGCACCACTTCTTCAATGAGTAATTCGATTCAATTCTGATGCTATCCACCTGGAGTTAGTGTCAGATCCCACAGGTTAAAGGGCTCAGTCCCATAAAGTGCCTCCCCACTTCAGATGCCAAATACAAGTCCTAGGCCACTCATACTTCTGATCGACCTTGGGGTTTCCACAAACCCCTCCTCAGGTTTGATAATTTGCTAGAAAGACTCACAGAACTCAGGAATGCACTTTAATTACTATTACCAGTTAATAACAAAATATACAACTGAGGAACAGCCAAATAAAAGAGATGCATGGGGCAAGGTAAGTGGGAAGGAGCATGGAGTTTCCATGCCCTCTCCATAAATGCTACCACCCCAGCACCTAAAACTGTTCACCAACCAGGAAACTCACAGAACCTCATGGTTTAGAGATTTTTATGTTATGGAGGTTTCATTAACGTAAACACAATTGATTAAATCCTTGGCCAGTGGCGATTATCTCAATCTCCAGCTCTTCTCCCTTCCCTGGAGTTGGGAGGCAGGGCTGAAAGTTTCAAACTTCTAACCAAAGTTTAGTCTATCTGGAGACCATGCCCCATCCTCAAGCTAACTATGAGCCCCTCACCAAAAGTCATCTCATTAGCATGCCAAAGACACTCTCACTAATCAGGAGATTGCAAAGATTTTAGAAGCTATGGCCAGGGACCTGGGCAAAGACCAAATATCTTTCTCATTGTACTACAACCTAATTTCAGAATATTCCAGAAAGCTGTGATTATAGCTATAACTTTTTGCTACAGCACCTAACAAATTCAGAGTTCATTTAGAGCATGCACTCACTATCAAGCTGAGGAAGGTTATATCTTCAGGCATGCTTGGTTCAAGCTTTTTGCTTGCAGAGAACTAAAAGCCAGCCAAAAAAAATTAATTCATCAAGAATCCTTTATGTTGTTTGTTTGCCTTCAACAATTGTACCAACTGAATTTTTTCCATGACCTGGCACCATACTGACACATCTGAAAATGGTAAACTGACAGGAGAAAATGAGGAGGTTATTAAGAAAGTAAAATCTGTGAAAAGATCTCATGTGTTTAAAACTTGGGTTTTAAACTTTCACAAAGAATCTGTTTGTTTTACATATATTTTCTATTTATCTTTAGGTGTCTGTTATTTATTATAAAAGTAACGTGTTTTAGACATATTTTTATACTCGCTATATAAAGCAGCACTGTCCAATAGAACTTTCTGCATTCACGAAAATGTTCTATATCTTTGCTGTTCAACTGGGTATTCACCAGCCACATGTGGCTACTGAGCACTTTTAAATGTAGCTAGTGCAACCAATGAACTGAATTTTAAATTTCACTGAATTTTAATTAATTCAAATTTATAAATAGCCACATGTAGCTGGGGGCTACCATACTGAATGCACAGATATGAGGTTCCCCATCCGTTTCCCAGCTGTAATACTCTGTGTAAATTCCACAAGTTAACTAGTCCTCAAGTGTTTCCAATCTTTTGCTATTACAAACCATGATGTAATGAATAACCTTGTACATAACAATTTTCATACATGTAAAGATATCACTGAAGAATACATTCCCGGAAGTGGGAGTACTAGGTCACAGGGTAAGTGGATTAGTAATTTTATTAAGATTGTCAAATTGCTCTCCCTGGGGTCAGCCCCTCCAGCAATTTATGAGAGTGCCTGCTTTTGCAGAGCCTCATCAATCAATGGCTCTTCATGCTTTTGGATTTTGGACAATCTAATAAATGAAAGGATGTACTATAATTTATTTATAAAACTTTTAATGTTGGAAACATTTGTTTCCAATTTTTCTCTATGTTACTACTTTGATGAACATCCTCATACATAAATCCTTGTCCAAATTCCTGATTATTATCTTAGCATACATTCCTTGAAGGGGAATTACTAGCTTGACAGGAATATACGTTAAAAAATAACTTTTTGTTAATGCAACTTTCAAACATACACATAAGAGTATATTTTTCTCAAAACAGATTGCTATAGTGGAACCCCATGTACTTGTGAGAGCTGCAGAACTCTTGGCACATGATGACTCCGTCCCAACCTCTGCGCTAAGAGACAACCAAACTCTTGCAAGGCTCTTAGCAGCACACTGCCACGTCTCTAGGATGACTCCAGCCCCCGTGCTCCCCACCGCCCCCCATAAAGTGCCTGCCTGAGAAAGCCCAAGGCTGCCAGGCGAATTTACTGTTTCTTCTAGCCAACACCTGAAGATAAGCCCCTGACCTTTCTTTCTTCAAGAATTTACTAAAAAGGGCTTTACAATTGTGAAACTTTCCTTGGTCCCTCTGAGATGTATATGTATCTCTTACAACTCAGGAGTGTTTTTCTCAAGGACCTGAAAGTCATTCCTTTGAAGGGTAATCATCAGGAAGAACAGGGCCTCTGTCTTCCAGTCTCTGCGGGAGGACAGAATCCTAACTTCCATGATTGCCTGCTAGCACACACAGCTGGCCTCACTGGCATGTGCACTGACCACACAGGACCAACCGTAATTTTTCACTTGAGCCTGTGCCTTCCTCCCTCCCTACTCCCTCATTCCCCTTTAAAATGCCAGTAACCTCAGCACAAATCAGAATGGAGCTCAGCCCTTTCCCCTACTGTCAGCAGTTACTGAATAAAATCTGTTTTCACCACTTTAACTAACGTCTGGCTTTATCTTTGACACTTGTTATCCAGCTTCAATAATTACCAACATGTTGCCTATTTTATTTCATCTATTCTCCCCCCTCTTGCCCCACCCTGAAACAAACTAGAGTATTTTAAAGCAAACCCTAGACATTATATCTTTTTACCTCAACTAATTCAGTATGTATTTCTAACAAGTAAGGCTTTTAAAAAATTGTTTCCCCTTAAATAACTTCAATCTATTTCAGTGTTTTTGAATAATGTTGGGGGTGCATTCCATACTAAGAAATATATTCTATAATGCACCTTTGATTTTACTCTTCCATTTAACTTCTTCTTTAACCTAGTCCACTTTAGTAATTGCTTTTATTCATTCATTTATTTATTTTGGTATACAATAGTTTCTTGTTTTTTAAAGCCTGTGCCTGGAATCCCCTATTATCAAGTGCCAAGTTCCTTCCTATCACTCTTTTTTATAAATCATTATAGTATACTCTGAACTCTGAGCAATTCTATTTATTTGTCTACCTGAGATATACCCCCCTTTGTTTTGCTGCATTCAGTATTCACTGAATAAATTCTCTTAGGCTCTCGCGGCTTTGTTCTGTATTGATACAGGCTACTCACTCTCAAGTGAGTTATACAGCTATAGGGTCGTATAATCAGTAAACTGAATGTTTCATTTCCCTTTTCAACTTGCCTTAACCAAATAAATTATATTTAAACTGGTTTCTGTGGCATCCTTTTCTCCAAATGTCATTATTTGATTTTCCCTATTTCAACTATAATCTTTTTTTGTTCCTGTTGTGCTATATTTGGGGAAGGCAAATATGTCAATGTGTTAATACTAATATGATGACTCAAAAGGCTCTTTTCTGAATATGAAGGATTAACTCAGGGTGCATGTGAGAGAAAGTATCCAGTTATCCTTAGTTCTTAAATAATAACTAATAGTTGTACAGTAGTTTACAGTTTACAAGGTAGTTTTACATAATTTCCTCATGTGACACTTAAGTATAGCTTCAAGTTAGTCATTACTGGAAGAATATACAATCAAAACAACTTAGGACTAAACTTTGTAATGGCAAATATGCTGGTGAAATCCGTAATTTGGAACTTAGGATTTCAAGAAAGGTAGCCAACCCAGCTTAAATGTACTCTTCTGGTGACTAATCTAATAAAAATTAAGAGGTGTATGGCTCAAGTTATCAAACAATTAACACAGGGAGAAATATCTTATTATATTTAATAAAACTTAGAAACAAGAAGGAGAAAAACATGGAAATGAAACACTGATATGAACCTTAGAAATGATTCTTTTCTTATCTGTGCCTCATTTCATAAAATAAATGTAAGAAAACCAACTTGCTATAAGTCTCGAAAGTAAAGTAACCTAATTTCAATCCCATTTTATGGGGAAGAAGGTTAACTTTCTCATACATATGAAGATATGTTACTGAGAAGAACAAAAACAAAAACAAAAATAAAGAAAACCAATCCTATGGAGTGTTGTAAACCTAGCTACTGATCCTTCAAAAATATAAAAATGCTGGAGGTAAACAAAGGATAAGTAGGTAAGTATGGTTATCTGGTATTGTCTGCACCTGTCTGCCAGCCTCTCGGTCGGAGCTTCTCAGTTTGTATGTGGCTTGAGAACTGTTTTGTCATTAGACACCTTGAACTACAAGGCAGAGCATGGCTTCAGAGACTGCCAACTGATTTCTTAGCTTTTGGTAAGTCTGAGGTAAAAAGTCATTCTATCCTTTAAGATCTTTGAAGGGGCATATTTAAAAACAATGAATGTAGGGGCCAGCCTGGTGGCACAGCTGTTAACTTTGCACGTTCTGCTTTGGCGGCCTGGGGTTCGCCGGTTCGGATCCCAGGTATGGACCCACACTCTGCTTGTCAAACCATGCTGTGGCAGGCATCCCATATATAAAGTAGAGAAAGATGGGCATGGATGTTAGCTCAGGGCCAGTCTTCCTCAGGGAAAAAGAGGAGGATTGGTGGCAGATGTTAGCTCAGGGCTAATCTTCCTCAAAATAATAAAAAATAAAATCAACGTAAGCTATATTCATCTTAAAGACTGTAATAGACATGTTTATTTTCTGCCAAGTCCCTTTTTTGATCATCCTATTCTGAAAAGTGGCCATTTTCATTTCAGTGAACTCAAAGACGTTGGATCATGTATTCATACTAGGTTATTGATAGTCTGTCTCAAGAATTTATATTAAGATATAAAAATATATACCATGAGGTGACACTTGCACTAGAAGGTCATGTAGTGTTTAGCTTGGGCAGCTATGTTAGGCTATATGGGAACAGAAGAACCAACTGATAACACATGGAGAGAAGCAGAGCTAAATAATGTAGACCTTGACCTCAGGGACTGATTTTCCAGCTCCAATTCTAGTCCCTATGTGGTCTGCTGTGTTACTTTTTCTGTTCTTGAATGCTTATTTACAAATGTGTGTGTACATATGTATGTGTAGGTTAGGTACGTGTCTGTATTTTTAAAAAAAAATAATAATCTCTTTTGGGTATTTGTGTGCATGTCACATGAAAAGCCAAATGACAAACTCACACCTGTGTCTTTTAGCAGTGGAGCAAGCCCACTTTCACCACGTATGCTAGCCAAATCTGCATGCCTGGTATATCTCTAATAAAGTCCACTATTTAAGCTGGCTTGCATAGGTGTGTGTTCCTGACAAACCAAACTACTAGACTAAGAAAAAGAATTAAGCCAGGCTTCCTGGCATTACAAAAGTAGAAATCTTTGTAAAAGAATTATCATTGGAATAAAATTTATGTTTTTACAGTTACCTATGTCATAGCTCACTTACATGGAATGGAAATTCAATTCACCTCAAGAATAAAATACAAAAAGCCAGTTTCCTATCAGACCTATGATTTTCACTCTGGTGTTTCCATCAACAAATTGTATGTTCTTGAGCAATTCAGCTGGGATTGAGAACCTGTGGCTTAAGTGATTTGCCACATAGTTTGCCAGTCTGCCTATGAGACTGCTGGCCTTCTAGGAGTTTAACTACTGAAAGCAAAACAAGTAATAAACTCATGATCTGCAGAGGAAATACAAAAGGAATTAAAGATAATTCTGGTCAAGAATGAAATGTGGCCTTGGAATTCTTAGTGGCAAAGAAGGAAAACCTGAGCCTAATTAGACATGTCCCTTCATCTGAAAAGATTTCAGAAAGTTTAACTCAACGTTAAGTATGACCTCATGGACAAAGGCTCTGAATAGGAATACAGCATAAGAAGAACTGCAGGTTCCAAGGAAATGAAGTTCTAATTACACAATCACAAATAATTCTAATGAGATGGGAAAGCAGCTACAGAGAAACCAATTTAATATCTCTAAGAAGCTCAGATTTTTAAAAGAATGTATGTACAAAAGAAAAAAAGAAAAGGCTGGCTCTGTGGCCGAGTGGTTAAGTTCGCACGCTCCGCTGCAGCAGCCCAGGGTTCGGATCCTGGGCGCGGACACGGCACCGCTTGTCAGGCCACATTGAGGCGGCATCCCACATCCCACAACTAGAGAGACATGGAACTAGGATGTACAACTGTGTACGGGGTCAGGGGGTTTGGGGAGATAAAGCAGAGGGAAAAAAAAAAAAAGATTGGCAACAGTTGTTAGCCCAGGTGCCAATCTTTGAAAAAAAAAAAAGAAAGATTGGCAGCAGTTGTTAGCCCAGGTGCCAATCTTAAAAAAAAAAAAAAAGAAAAAAGAAAAAAAGACCAATTACAAATACAAAATATTGGTGTGAACCTATAAGAAAAGTTGTCACAAAGATTCAAACCCACTAAGAACTGAGGTTTCCAAAAATGCTAATAAAACAACAATAAAATTTTTAAAGCTGTGTTTGAACTAAGAAGACAATCAGTTTGGGAAAAGACAGCATAAGGTTAACTGACGAGAGAGAAGGAAGAGCTCAAAAACAATTTTGCCTTTGTCTTTTACATCCATAAGTATCGCCCTCAAGTTGGAGGGACTAGACAAAAATGAAAAGAACTGAGTCTGTGATAGTTAAAAAGGGATCCTAGAATGCTAGTTTATTTAAATATATTTAAGATTCTAAGCCCAAACAAATTAAATCTCAAGGTCTTGAAAAAACTTCAAATATGAATGAAAAATGGGAAAATGCTGCCCTGATTTTTTAAGAAAGGGAAAAAGGTAACATTCTACAAAGTACAGAATGGTTAGCTTAATATTGATCTCTGAACAATTTCTAGAAGAGAGAAACAAGCATGTTTTTAAACACTTAGGATTTGAAAAGCCAACATGGACTAGGGGAGAAAAGTACAAATTAACTTAATTTTCCTTTTCGATAAAGTTTGGTAATGCTATTGAATGCTACAGCAGTGAATCTTGATTTCTCATGAGGCCTTGTGAGTAAGATAGAGAAATGTAGCTGGGACGACGGTACAGGTAAGTAAATTCACGGTTGGTTGAACAGTTCTTTCTGAAGAGTAATGAAAAGAGGTCTCTAGTAGTGAGCCAGCCAGGTTTTAGGTTTTTCTCTGTTCTTGTCTTATCCAGTATTATTTTCAGTGATTAATCTTGTGCTATATATCAGGAGGTCAGAATTTCTAGAAAAAAAATTTGTTTTGTAAGCTACTGTAATGGCCAGTCAAGGAGTTTTAAAAGTGTGAACTTACCTTTGTCTGAGAGCATGTTTTTTTTTCCTTTTGAGGAAGATTAGCCCTGAGCTAACTACTGCCAATCCTCCTCTTTTTGCTGAGGAAGACTGGCCCTGAGCTAAGAGCCATGCTCATCTTCCTCTACTTTATACGTGGGACGCCTACCACAGCATGGCTTTTGCCAAGCGGTGCCATGTCCATACCCAGGATCCGAACCAGCGAACCCTGGGCCACTGAGAAGTGGAACATCTGCACTTAACTGCTGCGCCACCGGGCCGGCCCCAACTGAGGGCATTTTAAAGTAAGTTTTATGAGTCTTTTAGACTCAAACTGTAAGGACATCTCTAATACTTGTAAATGCAAATCATATGTAATAGTGTCAATCTACAACTCTCAAAAACACTAAAAAGAAAAAAATATAAGTCTACACTGACAATTTTTTTGGTCAATTTAATATGTAGCTGAAAGGACAAACAAAATAAGGCAATAAACCTACGAATTTTCTTTCTCTAGAAACTTTTTGGTGTTTTGAAATTCTGTTCCCTGCCGTAGCACAAAACACTTTCAAAAGCTTCCCTTTAACTAGTACTTGAAAGTTTTAGCACAGGCTTTACCTACTAAAAATAAAGACTAAGTATCAGTGTCAGATTTCCTACTTTATGCTGAGGATCTTTACTGGAATTTGTGGCAAAAGAGAAAGAAAAGGTCAGAAAAATTTAGCCTATTCTCATAACCTTCTGATACTAATTTAGAGCTGTTATGCATTTAAAAACTGAACTGATACTAAGAGAAATACTTTTGACTCTTTTCAATACTCTACTTTAAAACAAATAATTCAAGAAAAAGAATTTCTAGTTAAAAATAAATAGCCATATGGTAGATTTCAGTATATTAATAATATACACAAAGGGATCTAAAGCCAAACTTTATCAAAAGGCTTGATTACCTAGGGACATTAACAAATAAATAACCTATTAAAGGACTCATGAGCCTTTATCCTACATAAAATACTAAAATTTACAATTTTTTTAAAGCTTTTGATGGGAAAGAATCCTTTTTTATATATTCTATCTATTCTTATGTCAAATGATTAGAAAGATTAAATCTCTTTCTGAGAGCAAAAGCATTTTGCTTTTACATACATAAATAAATTTAACCTATATACATACAGAAATGTACAGTATTCCGGAAAGGAGTCTTCATGGGATGTAGACGGCAATGAAATTGATTTGTTTTCCTGTTCATTTTGGGTCACAGATGTATGATCTACATGAAAAAAATAGAAACATGAGTAACAAGTACACCAAATTAAAAATCATTCACTGTATTATCTAAGAATATCTTTATTGACTAGCCCTTAAATCTACAAACATATTAAGATTTCAAGACTGAACCAAAAAATGAGGCGTCAATATTTTCAAAAACATTAAGAAAAGAAGATAGGATAAAACAGATTCCTACTGCAGAAACTCTAGTTTGGCCTGAACTTTATCTGAATTTTAATCAACTTTTAAGACGAAGAGCAAGTATCCCTACTTCTGCTTATTTTACAGAAAATAACATAACTCTTAAAGGCTCTGTAAACGGTCATAAAATGGAAACTTTATGTATCTTTTGTTTTCTCATTCTTCTACTACTATTGTTTTTGGGGGGTGGGGTATTTGGGTACCTCTTTTTGTCTTTCCATTTGTTTTTTAGTGTTTCTCTTAGTCTCTCCTATATCTTTCTGCACTTAATTTCATCTTGTTTTTGTCTCTTCTTTTTCTACTTGATTTATTTTTACTCTAACATGATGACAATATAGAAATAAGCTGTGTATTTAATGAAAAAAGCCAGAGATTTCCTGTCCTTATTTTGAAAAATGGATAGGTGGACTATCCTATGTTTGGTTTAAAGATCTTTTTTAAATGCTTTTTTTCCTATGCACTGATGGACCTTAAGAAAAAAAGTGATTCTCATCCTGCCTTAGGTTATTAACTTGCATTGGTCCCTTAGTGCAGACCAGTGTTATTAAAAAGAAAAAAACGTTTAAGTAAATAAAAGAATAGTTTCAGTTACAATCCAAGGTCTCTCCTTGGCTAGGCTAATTTGAAAACAAATATCCCTCTTTAATTTTCCAGGAAAGAAAGAGAGTTTAAAAATTTGATAGTTGAAGAGAGCTATAATAACCAACTAATTAAGAATTTTTTATTTTTCCCAGCTAATTTCTTTGCATGAATCATATAAATCTTTATCACAAATATAAATGAAACATATTTATAGAAGCATAGTTAGAAATAAGATTTACTGAAAAACATGGAGATTTAAAATTAATCATTAGATAAGGGGGTAAAAGGGAAATAACAATTCCTTTCAAGAAAACAGTATCCAATCCTTTGTATGGGGACACAGCAAATATTTTACAGTTATACACAAACAAAAAAAAGAAAGGTAATTCGTGGTTTGGGGCGTTTAGGCTGGATCTGGGATGTCTTGTTTTGACCTCAACATCAAGTCTTTTTGTTTCTCTCAGTCTCAATATTCTTTTTAAAATAAATACTAACATGAAAGCTTATTACTAGAAAGTTTTTATCCGTGCACTTGACAACAATGTCAATTACATAACTGCCTACTTACTTAAAAATACTGCTCCATCACTGGCAAACATATTCTTTTATTTTGATAAATTCACTACATTTCAGATGAGCTGGGTAGAAAATGAAATTATAATATTCAGCTTTCTATTGATGACATTATTACTTTAAAGAGCCAAACGAAAACTCAACTTACTTTCTTTTAGAGTGAGAAACAGATGGTTTCAGGAAAAAAACAACAACTTTGTTTAGAATTAGTTCTTCTTACCTCCTCCTACATTTAAAAGCCTGTCTCTTGCAAAACTAATGTAATTCCTTAAGAGTGTGTTGATTCCAAGTGCTACTGAAGGATACTACATGCAAAAGATTGTTTTCTTAAACAATCTATTCTTCTAAAATTATAGATTAGCTACTGAAATTGAAAATACTTTTGAATAACAAAATGTTTAGACTGATGATGCTAGGCTACATTTTCAGAGATTTAAAATCTTAAGGCTTCGGGGCTGGCCCCGTGGCCGAGCAGTTAAGTTCGCGCGCTCCGCTGCAGGCAGCCCAGTGTTTCGTTGGTTCGAATCCTGGGCGCGGACATGACACTGCTCATCAAACCACGCTGAGGCAGCGTCCCACATGCCACAACTAGATGGACACACAACGAAGAATATACAACTATGTACCGGGGGGCTTTGGGGAGAAAAAGGAAAAAATAAAATCTTTAATAAAAAAAAATAAAATCTTAAGGCTTCAAATTATGACAGTTAAGATTATCACAATTTGTTGACAATATCTGGCAGTGTTAATTAAAATCTAGTAAATGTTGTACTTGCTCAACATTTTAGCAAACTAGTAATAGACTAAGATTTATAGGATAGTGATTCTGATAAAATAACTTTCAATTTTTCTTTTCTACTCCTGGTACATTATCTTTGATTAATTCCTCCTAAAATGAATTTGTTTAGAGTCTGGAAGATTGATGGTCTAATATGAAAAAATTTTCCACCAGCTTATCTACACTAGAAAGTAACTTTCTAGTATTGCTCTTCACACAATGTGGGTTTACAGTGGTTTGCAGTCTTAGAATTCTCTTTGGGGCCGGCCCCATGGCCAAGTGGTCAAGTTCGCATGCTCCACTTTGGCAGCCCAGGGTTTCAATGGTTCAGACCCTGGGCGTGGACATGGCATCACTCATCAGGCCATGCTGAGGCGGCATCCCACATAGCACAACCAGAGGCACTCACAACTAGAATATATAACCACATACTGCAGGGCTTTGGGGAGAAGATAGGGAAAAAAACCCAACAAATTCTCTTTGCCCTTCTTATACAAGAAGCTTTCTTGAAGAAGAGATACATTTCCAATCTCTGGATGGGTAGGACTTTTCATTTAATAGGGAAACTGATTTGTATAACTTACCTACATAGATATCACATTTTATTTTAAAATATCTTTAGTTAACTTGACATAAATAAGGCTGGCCTGCTTCAAGTCAAGAAAACACCAGAAAATTCTCTAGATTGGGATTAGAAATGTACATACCCTTTACCAATGTTGAATTCTTACTTATAGTTGCTTCATTCACTAGAATCATTGCTTGAACGTATTCTGTTAAGGAAGGGAAACAAGAATGAAATCAATCAGCAGCAGCAGCACCTTTATTCATGGTGCCAGCTACCGTGCTAAACAATTATATACTTTATCTCAGTTAATCTTCACAACTCCTTAGAGAGGTTCTTATGATTATCTGCACTAGGGACAAAGAAACTGAGGCTAAGAGGTTAAGTTATTTATTCCAGGTCATTCAGCTAGGAAGTGATAGAACTGGATTCAAACCTAGATATATCTGATTCACAAAGGAATGAGAAGGAATATTAAAATGAAAAGTAGTACTAATTTTTTGGACAAGTACATAATAGATTAATGCTATAAGAACATCCAGAAAGTATTAAGAATGGTCTGGGGGAAAATTTGCTTGAAAAATCACATGTTCTGATGGAATAAAGGAGCTTTCCACATGAGTCTTATGTGACTACAACCAACCAGGGTTGAAGATAAAGAAAGAGAAAAAAAAAAACTTGGATGAATGAATTGATTGCCCATGTAGAAGGCAAGTTTGCTTGCAGAAGACTAGTAGGACAAGTTCTATTTAAAGTAGGCAAAATGTAGTTATATGTACTTTTATATTTAAAAAATACTAGTTGTCTCTGAATGATGGGGTAATGGATAATTTTTGCTATATTTTCGATATGTACCAAATGTACAATGGGCAGATAATTCTTCTGCAATACTCCTCAAAGTATACAAAGGAAAGATACAAAAGAAAAAAAAGATAAAATGGGGGAAAAAGCTGGCTTAAGATAAAAAGAGATAAATTCAGTAGCTATTATTCAAAGTAATCATCTTTACCCGCTTTACAAAATGTCCATGGTACGGTAAAGTATCTATAGAAGCAGAACACACAGAAAAAGCAAAGAGACCTGATGCTAGATTCTTAGAAAACAAAAGAAATTATTTAACTTTTAAAACAAACAATACTGGAAATAGAATTATACACTATTGCTAGTGGGTAATATTTAGCATTAAACATATTGAAAGTTTTTATTGCTTGAAACCTTTATTTGTGGCAGACCCATCTTTGATCTTTTGTTTCAGTGACTGCAGCACATTTTGCACTTGTTCAAATATGAAGTCCACTTTTCCATCATCTTCCAGCTCCATCCAGAAAGTTTTTGCATCACCTAAAATAAAAAAAGTGAATGGCCCAAGAGCTCATTAGAAATAGACTATAATTTCCCCAAGGCTCATGTTACAGAAAGCCATTTGGTTTCTAAATAAAATCAAGATTTAATTGGTCTAGCGCTTTCCTTGAGGAAAAAGATTTTGGTCATTCTTTCTTTACAAAGAACAAGAAACAAAGAATATGATCTAAGTGTCTCACTTATTTCTGCTAATTTAAGAAACATGTTGAAAACTTTAGTGACACTACTTCTTAACTGGAAAACAGAAGGAATGACTTCATTTTAGGTGGTAGTGGGCATATGTACACACACACATCCATTTTAAAAGTTTCAGGGATATAACATCTACTGAGTATAGAAGTAGATGTTTTCAGAATGAAACATCTCAACAACTGCTGAAATAACTAAATGTCCAACAATAAAGCTTTTTAAAATGTCTTTTATACTAACTTTTTAATGGCTACATGAAGCAAAATAATGCTTAAAGGTTTTATAAATAAAGTTATACAGATTAGCCAACATTTCAGACACCCAGCAAGCTAACACCTTAATCAAACATTTCCTAGAGAAATAATTCTTTTGAAGCTGAAAACAGAAGTATGACAAAGGCAACTAAAATTGGCAAAAGCCAAATCTCACACTTTACCATCTTTAAAACTAACAAAAATATCTAAAATGTTAAACACGATTTATTTATAAAATGTTAAAATCGATGTATGTTTAAAATTAATTAAGAGGGCCTTAAGCAAAGGAGGGCACATAATAATAACTGCACTTGAGAAAGGTCACTTGAGAAACCATTGGATTAATGAGAAGAGACCTCAGTATGTTTACAAAAATACATCTTTCTTAATAAAAATTAAACCCATAACGCACAAGTTTGGCAATGGAGTGAGAATCTTCGTAAGAGACTTAGGTCTCAGAATCCTAACTCTCCCTGGCAAAGTCACCTTACCCAAAGGGTATCTCTGGCTAATTAGGGTTGCCGCCACCACGCCACCAGCCCTCAGGAGGAACATTGTTTCCCTGTTAACCCTCTGGCTCAATGTGTACTACACAAGACTAAGCCTACTTTTAATTCCCCACAGCACAGTTCATACGAGTTTCAATATTTGAAACAAATGCAATGTGAGAGGACAAAAGGGATGAGGAATGATGCTTCAGAGGTAGGCAGGGGCCCTGACATGGATGGCCTTGTGTGCCACGCTAAGCAACTTCATTTTTATATGGAAGGCTATGAGGGGCCACTCAAGAAGTTTAAGCATCTTATGGTGTGATTCAGGTAGCAGTGGGAAGAGGGAGGAGTCAAGAATGATTTCTAAGTGTCTGACTCAGATAACAATAATTATAGTAATGATATTCACTGAGACAGGGAATAAAGGTAGAGAGACCAGAGAGAAATTCAAGTAGGGCAAGTAAACTGTAAACACAGGCTCCAGAGTAATATCCGGTCCAGATACACAAATTGTGGAGTTAACAGCATACAAATGCTTGCTGAAGACACAGAATAAATGTGATTAGGGAGAATGTAGAATGAAGAGGGTCTTCTGTACGACATCAACAAATAAAGAACAAGTACAAGAGAAAGGAAACCAGGGAGACCGAGAAGGAACAAACAGGTGGAAGGGAACCCCAGGAGAGTAGCACCTCGGGAGTCAATGGAAGAACAGGAGTGGTGATTAACAATCTGGGCTTTGCAGTTCTGATGTATTTGGGTTTGAATTCCAGTATTGCTACTTAATAGCTGTGTGACCATATCTGTAAAATGGGAATAATACCAGCATCTGCCTCATGGAGTTGATATGCAGATAAGCACATGGCAGTTAGCAAGAAATTACTGTATATAATTTAACAGGGAATATAGTCTTAGGCAAAAGGAATTAATCTTTAATTGAGGAATTTTAGAGATCATTCAGCTAAGTGGGGAAAATATTTTGTGAAGCAAGGCCTTCCCCAAATCCTTAGAATCATTAAGTTTTTCACTGAGAGATAACAACAAAGATCATTGCATTTAGGCAAAACTATTTATGAAAGCAATTAATTGATTATTGTTACCATGTTTCTTTTCATGGATATGAGTCAATACTTCACACTAGGGATTTGTCTTTATTTGAGGTGGACATCTAGAGGGGAAGGATGTTGAAAGGTGTTTAGAAATAGCTTTTGGTAGCATTATAATCTTCCAGAATCATACACAATTCTCCTGGCCTGAGAAAATAAACAGTGATGCTGAAAGAAAGCAATCAGAACTTAAGTAAATTTTTGTTTTTCAGTGACTATCATTTAAAACTGTTAGAAATGTCAAGACATGACACCAAAAATGAGTTATTTAAAAAGTGAACAGGGTGAATGCTTAGTCTTGGAATGGATTAATAAAGAGAATACTGGTAATATAATTTAAGAAAATAAAGCCAATGAGAAAACAATGAAAATATCTGCTTGTACAATAAATGAATGTAACTAAGCGATTCATATTTACTTGTTCTAGGTTTTTAACATATTACTCCTTATGACATCCTTATTATCTCATACTGCTAGATTTCATTCTCATATTTAAATGGCTCTTCTTCCTCATGTCTTCCCTCTTGATCATTTTTGTCTTCTTGTTATAGAAACTTTTAACCACACTAATATTAAGTAAGAAGAGAGATAACCAACATATCTGATAAATGAGATTAACAGATCCAGTTACTAACTTTTTTGAACAAAGAGGCTAAATGAATATCATAAGAAGAAATATTTGAGTGATTTCATTTCAACTGTAGACCGCAGAGATGGTTACTAAAATGTAAACAATTTTGGTTTCTTGCTCCTTTTCTTTACTTCTTTGTGCATTACATGCATGCTCAGGGTTGTAATTTAAAACTGGAAATATTTCAGTATATTTTACTAGAAGACATTTACAAAGAGTACATGAGCAGGTACTTGAATTGGAAATCAAATCAGTATATTAATATTGCTGCTACTTGCCTCCAGAAATACAGAACACCATCTGGTAACTCCACTGTTCTTGCTCCCTCACTTAGCTAGATATGACTCTTTATTGTAAGAATATAATCATGAAGCAAGAAGTATAGCAGCTTTGTAAAGAAGGAAGATAACTAAATTATATATTTACACTATGTGTCTCCACATCTCATTTGAGACAGACATTCTTTGTAAACAGGCAATGCTCATGAATCACACTAATCTGAATTCATTTAATAGATGAATATTTATGGAGTACTTACTACATACATGGATAATGACCTAGGTACACAGAAATATATGTATCTCTCTATCTTTTCAGGAGCTTCAGGGCATCGGTCTAGAGGATCTCTAAGACATATTTGAGCCTATGATCCACAAAGTGTGCTCTATGGACCCTTGAGGGTCCCCAAATCCTTTCAGAGAATACACTATGTCAAACTATTTTAAGAGTAATGCTAAGACATTATTTGCCCTTTTTCTTCCTGTATTAACATTAAGTGATGGCACAAAATCATTGGTAAGTAAGAGTGTTGGTGTCTTAGCACGAATCAAGGCAGTGGCACCAAACTACCAGTAAGTCACTGTATTCTTCACCACCACTCTCACTTAAAAATGTCCTGGATAAAGCAACATATATGATTACCACAGTACAATGGCTAAGGAAAAGCACTTGGTGAGATTGTGTGAGTTGTAAGCTAAACAAGCTGCCTTTTTTTTTTTTTCATGGAAAACCATTTCTACTTAAAAGAACCACTAATAAAAATTAAGGTTTTTCAGACTTGGGTGTTTTGCACACATTTTCTCAAAAATGAACAAAGTGAGCTTATCACTTGAAGGACAGAACTGACAGCACTTGTTGCTAATGATAAAATTCAAGCTACAAAGTTAAAACTAGAAATTTGGAAACTTTGCATCTGCCATGATAAGCTTGACAGCTTCTCAATAATTAGTCACATTTTGATGAGATTGGCAGCAATATTAACAAATGTGATTTTTTAAATATTATATGATGAAATGTATCAATATTTGGAAAATTTGCATATTCACTGAACCAGTATTTTCCAAGTGGCCAATGCATGATGTTATAAAATCATACATGTGTAAAAGACCCATTCAAAGTGCAAGACAGACATATTTTAATGTAACAGAGTGTAAAAAACCTCACTGATAAGAGTTCAGATTCCACATTATGACTAACCTTGAAGGAATGACTACTTGTTGAGTTTTGTAGTTGTATGAAAGAAAAATATTCACAATTATCTGAAAGGCTATTAAAATATTTTTCCTTTTTCCAATTTCTTGTCTGGGTGAAGCTTCATTTTCTTTATACATCCCAACCAAAGCACCATATCACAACAGATTGAATGTAGAAGCAGATATGAGAGTCTCTCGTCTATTAACCCAACTATTAAAGAGATTTGTAAAAATTTAAAACAATGTTCTTCTAATTTTTTTTGTTTCAGAAAATAGTTATTTCTCACAAACATGTAACTTACGTTAACATGTTGGGTTTACTATTAAAAAATGAGACAATTAACATTTTTGAAGATTCTCAGTTTCTAATACAGTAAATATGAACAGATATTATCCACATAAACAAAAGCTGTTAGAGGTTTTAAATACTTTTAAGAATATAAAGTAGTCCTGAGATCAAAAGAAAGTTTGAGAACCACTGGCCTAGATAATGTCCCAGTGAAATCAGTACAGCAGTACCCCCTTATCCACAGGGGATATGTTCCAAGACCCCCAGTGGATGCCTGAAACCACAGATAGTAGCAAACCCCATATATACAATGTTTTTTCCTATACATGCATATCTAAAGATAAAGTTTAATTTATAAATTAGGCACAGTAAGAGATTAACAACAATAACTTCTCCTTGGCATATCCAAATTGCCAGCATCACTATTCATGTGCTTTGGGGCCATTATTAAGTAAAATAAGGGTTACCTGAACACAAGCACTGTGATACCACAGCAGTTGAGATGGCTACTAAAGTGACTAGTGGATGAGTGGCGTATACACTGTTAATACACTGGACAAAGGGATGATTCATGTCCCAGGCGAGACAGAGTGGGATGGCGCAAGATTTCATCATGCTATTCAGAACAGCATGCACTTTAAAACTTATGAATTGTTTATTTTCTGGAATTTTCCATTTAATATTTTCGGGCCATGGTTGACTGCAGGTAACTGAAACCACGAAAAGCGAAACCATGGATAAGGGGAGACTACCACACTATGATCTGTATAACAATCCATACATTACAAGTATATTAAAGGGTGGTGAAACTATTCTGTATGATACGGCCATGGTAGATACATGACATTATGCATTTGTCATAAAGCAGAAAGAGTGAATACTAATGTATGCAAATTTTAAAATATCATTTAAAAGGTCAGGATCCCAGGAAGGAATGCAGATTGTGACAAGAGACTGTATTACAAATGTATACACAACTTCACTGAAGGATTGGGTAGAAAACGTGCTGACCTAAATAACTTTGGAAATAAGTGGAGTCCGAAAGACTAAAAGTAAAAGGAACTGTGAACAAGCACTGAAGTTTTCTACCTGGGAGTAAGTTTACCTTTCTGATACTGCTAGACGTATATACTGAAAACAAACAATTAAGTAACTGGATAACAGTGGGAACCACGTTTCTCATTGTGGGAGTGGGAGTTTACCGATAAGCAAGGAGAGTAGGCTAGAATGATCTATGTGGTGACAGATTATACTTGGAAACATCAGTATAAATTCATATTTAGCTTAATATAGAGTACAGATGGTTACATATAGAAATATTTATGGATATGTGTATATACAGGTTAGTATACATATATTTCCTTGTTCTGACAGCTGAGAGGGCCTATAAGCAACGACATCGCGTAGCAACAAGCACACCTGTTATCCAGATCTTGGTTTCTAATAGCATTCTTTAGCAAAACGAACCAGGCTCATTCAAGAAATGGCTGATTCTAGGACTGGGACAGGAAATATACAAGATGAGTCTGGAGCATCCTCTAACCAGAAAATAAAGAAGTGCTAAATAACAAAAATAACAAAATAAAACAAAAACAACCTATATTAATGAGGGTACTTCAAAGGGACACAGCCAAGTGAAAGAGGTTCCAATGGCCAATCTGGGACAATATGAGTTACAAAATAAAACAGTACTGAACTATAACCCAAATTATAAAATAAGTATCCATGATCACATACTGACATAAATACTGAATAAACACATAAATGAGGGAAAGGAGACAAATCTTCCTTGCAGAAGAATTCCATAATTAGTGCAGGTAGTCTGTTCTCAAGGAGAGGGAACATAAATGCCCCACTCCTTATGCGGGAGTGCATAGAGAATTCCTGTCAGAGTACAGCAGGGAAGGGCGGGGGGAGAGTAATTTATAGTGGAGAAACCAGATTACACTATGTCAGCAAGCTCGACATCAAAAAATGAGAAACCATGTTGATAACATGAACGCTTGATATAATGTGGTAAAACTGGTACTTTATCTCTCCCTCCCAAAAACCCATAACCCCAGTCCAATCATGAGAAAAATTCAGTCAATAATTCCAATAGAGGGGCATCCTACAAAATACTTGAATACAAAATCCTACAAAATAAAAATCAAGCAACGTTTGAGAAACCGTCACATTCAAGAGGACCCTTAGGAGACATGATGAGTAAATGTAATGTGGTATCCTGTATGGAATCCTGGAACAGAAAAAAAAATCAGGTAAAAACTAAGGAAATATGAATAAGCTATGGATTTTAGTTAATAATAATGTGTCAATAATGGTTCATTAACTGTAACAAATGTAGCAGCCAAATGTTAAGATGTTAATTATAGGCAAAACTTATAAACTTGGGGCAGGGAATATGGGAACTCTCAATTTCTATGTAAATTGAAAAGTTTTCTAAGAAATAAAGAATATTTTTTAAAAGTACGTTAAAGTACTGACTTAGCATTAGATACACAATTAATTATAAACAGTCAAAATTGTTGGCTACATGAGAATAAACCCTTAACTCCTTTTAATTCAGAAAAGTCGCTTGCAATGAAAAACCTTGAAAATTCCACAATTCAATTTCATTAAGTAGTCTATATACTTTTAAACACAAAGTTTAAGAATGGTTTTTTCAACCTACCATTTCTTTCTCCCATCTTTTGGCGTTGTTTATAAACATAAAACTCTTCAAAATTAACTTCATTAAAGGAGTGAATCACTTTGATTGGAGAATATAACTGGGATCCAACTGTGGTCTCTATGAAATTCGCAGTCCTCAAAGAAAATACATCATTATACCATTCTAAACCAAATATTCTTTGATACTTCAATTTTCAAATAGAAATTGTGGTTGAAGAAACTTTCAGAAATGACCACTAGTCCAAACTAATGACAAGTCCATGCATCTTTATCAAATGAATATTTATAGTCATATCAGTTCATTGACAATATCTTTTTAAAAATAAATACCAACTTCATCTTTTGGTCCATGAATGTACTCTGTAAGGAAAACAATAAAGAATGGGACATATTTGTAAAGAATAAAATATATAAGGAAAAAAAGAGATTCTTACAACAATAACTCTATCTTTTAAAACAGCATGAACTATTATGAAAAGAGAATACATATGAACTGGGAAAATGTATAAAATATCAAAATTAGGAAAATTACAGAGAAATTAAGAATCATTCATATTTAATATATTTGTTAATTAACATAAACTATCCCCATTTTATAAATACTTTATAAAAGCTTTTAAAATGAGGATAATAATGCTAACTACCTCAAAGGATTGTTGTGAGAATAAGACAAACACTTAGAATAGTGCCTGGCATATACAAAAGACCCAATAAATTCTAGCAATTATTATTATTTTTCTTTCAATATATACTTTTAAAACAAAATTTGGATTTTAGTATATATAAGTTTTTATAATCTTTCATTGATAACATGTCCTGCACTTTCCCCCATCACTAATATTTTTCTATGACTTTTAGGTGGCTGTATAATGTACTTTGGTTAATAATCCATATATTAAAGTACACTAACGAATTTTAATAATTAAATTTTAATAAATGATTAATTAGTACTGTAAATAAAACACTATATTGGACATTTAGATTGTTTGTATTTTTCCAGTATAATAATTAATGCTGGAATATACTTTATATATATCTCTGATTATTTCCTTAAGATATACACCTAGAGGTGGAACTAACAGGTCAAAAAGAGATCAACAATTTTCAGTCTCAAGATGTTAGTCAACATATGATAAATTCTTCTCCCATTCCCACACCACATCCACAGAAATGTTAGAAGTTCTTTTTTGTTTTTTAGCTGAGGAAGATGAGTCCTGAACTAACATCTGTGCCAACCTTCCTCCACTTTATACGTGGATCACGGCCTCAGCATGGCTGATGAGTGGTGAAGAACTGCACCCAAGGTGCGAACCCACAAACCCAGGCGACTGAGGTGGAGCATGCTGAACTTAACCACCATACCACAGAGCCAGCCCCCTAGAAGATTTTTTTAAAATTAAAAATATATAGTCATGCTGAAAACAAAAAAGGAATTCTCTATGTACCAAGTCTGTGAGAACTCTCTGGGGAAAGGAAACAGATGGGAAGCTGCAGAGATAATGCCAATCACCATCACAACATGGCAAAGGAAGAGCCAGCCTTCTCAGAGGAGAAGAGTCCACAACCGAGAGTCATCAAACATCTGAGGAAAGCTACACCACGAAAGAGACTTAACAAGCTCACCAATAGAGGAAGATTGGCAACACATGTTCGCTCTGGGCCAATCTTCCTCACCAAAAAAAAAAAGAGGAAGAAGAAGAAAGAAAGAAAGAAATGCCCGATGCAAAACATTAATGGAAGATTAAGTCTGAACCCAGAATACTATTTTAGCCAAGCTATCTGTCAATGCCGAGAGTAAAAAAAGAGACTTTTACAGACATTCAAAGAGCCACTCAGAGACTCTCTGAAAGAAGTAAAGAAGTACTTCGTGAATAAAAACTAACCTAGAAGGAAGTACTGAGGTACAAGAAGCAATAGTGAGCAAATAAATGAGTAACACACAGTAATGCTAGATAAATACAGCCTAAAAATGGGTTTTAATAACAAATGAAACAAAAATGCTAGAAGATACAACCATGGGAAATTATGTTCTTTTTTGAAGGGGGGATGGAAGGGGATTGTCACAAGATCAGAGAAAGTAAAGTAGAAGCATACTACTAAGTTCTTCTTCATAGGAAGGATATCAATACTAACTAAGTTTAGACTTTGTTAGGAAAACATAAACTTAAAAACTGGGTTGAAAACGTAAAGGTAGTCCATTAAAAAGAAAACAGGTAGAACAAAGAAAACTTGGGCTTACCTCAAAAAGAGAAATGGAAAAATAACATACAAAAGATACAAAGAGAAGCATGGTAAATAAGATGAGAAGAAAAAGGCCAAACATGTTAATAATCACAAAAAAAGTGAATATGTTCATCTTACTTAATAAAGGACAGACTCTCAGATTGGATTGCAAGCAAAACCTAGCTATGATATTTTAAAATAAGAGACCCAATTAAATCACAAAATATCATCTAAAGGTTGAAATGAAGGGACATGAAAAAAGACATACTAGCAAACACAGGAAGAAACATTCATATCAAAGAAAATAGAATTTAATATGAAAACCAATAAACAAAGAGAAATATTTTACAGTGACAGAACAATTCACCATGAATATCTCATGGAAATGATTGACTTAATACCAAATAGGCTCAAGAAGTAAAAATCCCAATTAGAGGGATAAATTATTATCCTTATTAAAATCTTAATAAAAGAAGATAAAAAATATTTTTATGTTAATAAAAAGAAATTAAAACAACAGTTAAAGATCTTAAGAGCTGCATGCCACACATCCCCACCTCTTACTCCCAGTACACCAGGTTCATAAAGTTTTATAGATGAATTCTACAAAACTTTCAAGGAATGAATAACTTCTATAGTACACAAAACAGTTTCAAAGCAGGAAAAATATGGGAAGCTTTGAACTCTTTTTTTATGATTAGTAAAACCTTGACACCTTGGGTAAGAAACTCAAGGCCAAAAGCACTTCTGGGTAGAGAAGCAGAAATAGTATGTAAAAATATAAAGCAGTAGAGCGTCGATGCAAACAATCAATAACCAATCTATAGATAAGAAAGAGTGATAGTGATTGATATTTAATGAGCCAACGCTGAGGACTAGCCCAGAAGCATTATCTTCCCCAGAGAAGAAAGCACCCCAGAGAAGTGTGGTTTACAGCATGGTTACATATCGTTTCAGAACAAAGAACATACATCAAGCATAACAGGAAAACAATTTTTTCCCCCAAAGTGACAAGGAGATGTCCTCCTGCAGTTTAGCACGTACATACCAGGTCAACTTGACCTTGGCTCTCTGGGAAGAAGAGCTTATCTTCAAAGAAGTGCTGGTATAGGCTTCAGAGAAAGGGAGACATTCATCTCTATCTTTAAAGAGCGCATTCTGTGCTTTGGGGAAATGTTTGAAGCAGATGTACAATGCACGTCTGGGGGGCCATAAGTCAGTCCGGTTTTGGAAAAAGAAGTTTTAGGCCAAATCAGATTTAAAATGGCCTTTCCATATACTTCAATATGCAAAAACATTGTTATTCTTACATTTTTATCAAGAGTAAAAGTATATTACCAATGTAGGGTGTAACCCAGGAATACCCAAAGGTTTAACATAGGAAAGTTTATCAATGTAAATTGCTACATTAATAGATAAATGGAGGAAAACTATCCTCTCAGACGCAGAAAAACAAAACAAAAAAATTCAATAGAAGTCAACAACTATTCTGGGGAGGAGGTAAGAGGGGGAACACTTAGCAAACTAGGAATAAGAGAGAACTTCTTTAACCTGATAATGACTACTAAAACCTAGCAGCAAACATCATACTCAATGAGGAAACATTAGAAGCATTTTCATTAAAGTGAGCTCAGGATGAGGACACTTGCCACCGCTGCTCTTATTCAATATGGTACTGGAAGTCTTAGAGAGATGCAGTAAAATAAAGAGACCTAAAGATTGTAAAAAAGAGAAAAAGCCATTGCAGAATAAACAGAAACTAACAAAAATAAAATAAAGTTAAAAGCCAAGCAAACAGTTGAGAGAAAATGTTTGTAACATATTTTAACAACAGTAACAAAAAGGGGACATAGCCATAGACAGTGAAGAAATTTGGTAAAATTATACAGGTACATGGTATACAGGACATATAAAGAACTCCTTAAATCATTAAGAAAAAGATGACTCAATAGAAAAGTGGGTAATTTTTAAAAGAAATTATAAAAATTTACATAAGTTATAGGTTAATAAACATATGACTAGATACTGCAACCTTACTAATAATCAGAGAATGAAAAATTTTTTTAAATGAGTATCATTTTCATCCATCAGATATGCAAAAAGTAAGATGATAGTATCTTGGTTGGTCTAGATTGTAGGGAAATTGAAATTTCATTAACAACTTGTGGGATGTATAAATTAGCAGAAGTATTTTAGAGGCAAATTTGGCAAGACCTATTAAAATTAAAAATGTTCATAACTTAAAACCAAACAATTCCACTTTTAAATATATGTCCTTGAGATACCACATGTGCACAAGAAAACATATACAAGGATTTCCCTTGCAGCATTGTTTCTAAGGTGAAAAACTGGAAGAAACCTAATGTCCATCAAGAGGAGGACAGTAAATAAAACATGCTATATAGTACATGTCACACAAAATAGAATTTAATATGAAAAAGAGACAAAGAAATATATTTTACATTAACAGAACAATTCAGCCATACACTGGAACACTATCCAGCAGATAAAAAAAATGAGCTGTAAACAACAAAATGAGATATAAATAACATGGACACGCTGCAAAAACACTCAAGTGAATAAAGTTCCAAAATTACATAGTATGACACCATTTCCATTTAAAAAAAAATCACGAATGCATATATGCACATATAGAGTACATATAAACATAAAACAAAGACTTGAAGGCTCTGCACCCAAGTCTTTGGTATGTGTGGGGGGGACAGGGGGGACACGACTCAGGGATGGTGAATTATGCTCTCTATCTGTAAGGTTCTAATTTTGTAGCAGAATGTAAAAGTGTGCTGAATTTAAAATTTAAGTATACAATTTTCAAAAAAGGATTGTCTATCTTAAAGTCTCCTGGAGCACATTGCCAAAATGCTTTCCAGAAAGGTTCTACCAATTTACACTTCCACCTACAACATATAAACATGGTTGGTAAGAGCTTCTTTTTAAAGAGGGCCTCACCAGTGTCCTCCATCGCTTCTGAAAATTTAAAAGTAACTGAACTTAAAAAAGTAAAAACATGTTCTCTGAAAAAAATTGCAAAATATAATAAAGCATAAAGAAGAAAATTTAAATCACTCATAATCTCATCATCCAGAGACAACCAGTGTTAATATTTTGGAGCACAACAGGGATTTTTAAGTTTGTTCATTTTTTCCCCTTCTCACTTTTTCATTTTGGCAGAGAAGGAGTCGGTCTGTTTCACTTCAATTTACGGTTCTTTTTCGTTTTTAAAAATAGGCTCTTATGAAACTGTGACCATTTCTTCTCTGTTCTTTAATTAGGATGACAGTAAGGGACGTTTACCGAGTCTAAACTACGTGTCAGGCGCGCTTCTGAACACTTCACAAATTCTTATTAATCTGCATAACGATCAAAGGGGATAAATCAGCATGCCAGTTTTTCCAATGAAGAAGCTAAAGCATGTCACACTGTAAGTGGCAGAGACAAAAAATAAGGAACCAGGCAGTCTGGTTTCAGAGCCCATGGTTTTTGATTATTCCACTCTACCGCCTCAAAGTTACCTCTTTTCTTGGCCTCATTCATTAATACATACAGAACTTGCTGTGGGCTTCCACATGCCGAATGGTACAGTTATATACTGCTGCTTATTTTATTTAATTTCTTATTGGGTAAGAAGTTGTTGGGTTGTGGTTAAGCAAGGTCAGAAGCTCTTAGGATCTGATCTCAACTACATGACCCTGGATAAATGATTTTGCTTATTTAGGGCGTGTGCAGTCTTACCTGCGAAATGGGTCAGTGGTTAGACCTTCAAGTTCTGCTTCTGGATTTTATACTGCAGTCCATTTCCTACAGCCCTTTTTATAGCCTCTGGTTCCCAGCTGCTGAGCAGTCACCTCATATTAAGGTGTCCACCGGGAGACTGAGACCGAAATGGGGGTTGAGAACTCAGTGCGCCCGCGATCAATTCTCCAGCCCGGGACTGCACGTGAGTGAAAGGAGAAGGGAGGTTGCAAGGTCCTGGGCCGGAGGAGCCGTCGCGGGGCAACCCAAGGCCGTGCCTCGGCTTCACGGGCTCCACTGCGTTTTCCAAGCCGCCCGCCGGACCTGACGGCTGTCCTCCGCCCGCTCCGTAGGACAGGCTGGATTTCCCCGCGGGCCGGGCTCCTCTCCGACTCCACGCCACCGACAGCCCACGGCCCCAAGTGTCCCCTGGCCGGGACCTACTTCACCATGTACTAGATCTCACCTCAGCAACAACTGTTCCACCTCGCCTCAGCCAGGGAGTGTGCACCCCCCAATTTCTAAAGTCCAGGCCTACCTAACACGAACCCTAAATGGGAGGAGTCGGACACCGACGACTTCCATCACCTGGCCGGGAGCCCATTGGTTGTATACCCCACTGGGTCCACGCCTCAAAGGCCCTGCGCGCGTACCGCCGGCAACGCGGTGGCGCCGGAGCGCGCCTCCTTCCGATTGGCTGCCAGCGCTCTCGGGTTGTCTCGCGCGCCCTGGCTGCGCCAATGGAGACATCCGCGGTCGAGTGGCCGGCATCGCTGGAGTGGTGGTGCAGCTGTTTCCTCCGGTAGGTGCTTGGCTGCCATCTTGTGTGTGGCTGGGACTGAGCTTGGCTATTGAAAGCTTACTTAGTACCTCAAGGTGTAGACGGGTCCTGAGGGAGCCGACCCGGCGCGTTCTTGCTTGTTTGAAAGGGAGGGCTTTTCCTGGCCTGAGTCTCAGCTCTTGCTCGGGAGAGCGACGAATGGGAGGGGCGGGGAGGCCACGCTTTGGTTTGGTTGTCATTGTGTAGGCTTGGTGGGGGCTCTAATGCCTTAACACTGATTCCTTGGGTACCTGGGAGCTATTCCAATCATCTTTGTCTCGGAAAGATTCTGACCATCAAGCCCTAATTACTGACAAAGGAAGTTGGCTGATGGACTGCCTGATTTAGGAAGGAACAAGGCTGGTAAGGGACGGGGAGAGAGGGAGATGCCTCACTACTATCCTCAGGTTCGAAAGAGACGTCTTCATTTTGTGTCGTTAATGAGGGAGCGGCTGCTGAAGTGTTTGCTCTTCTCGGTAGTTACCCTGTGACTAGTGCCATCCTTTGGTGGTAGTGGGCGGCGGGTTCTCCGTTTGGGCGGTTTTATTCATTAGTGTGCAGCCAACATTCCTGCAGTGGTCTCTTTTAAAAGCTAGAAAGTGGTGGTGTTTGCAGAAACAGTGGAAGTGAAGGAGGAATTTTGTCAGATCTTGGTTTCCCTGGTTATGATCTGCTGAAGATGAGAAATATCTGGTCTGTCTTGATGTGCTTGGTTGGTTCATCTGCTTGGTCATGGGGCAGCGGGAGGGAAAGCATTTGTAGGGGGAAGCATCTTCTGAGCTCTTTTTGGGGTGGGAGGAAGGAGACAGGAATTACCTTCTTTTCCTCTTCCTCATTATCTGTTTAAATCGGAGTAGAAAGCACGCATTGTCTTTCATTTGAGGGGGATATTTATCGGAACCGAAAATCTGGCCCATAAAAGGCTAGTATTTTGTGATTTGCCTTAGCAGTTTGGACACGTGGGAAGAAAGCAAAGATACTTATCTTATTGCCTTTAGTTTGGTTTTCAGTTATTCAAGGTTAACTGATGATCCAACCGAGGCAACAGTACCAAGTTTTGTGGCAAGAGTACCAAAGAAAACAACAGTAACATAATTGAATGATCAAAACTTAATTTTCTTTTTAAAATTTGCTTTTTAATCCACGTGTCTTATACAACCTAAGTTGCAAGAGTTCAATTATTAATTTAGTGTTGAGTTGATGGCTAACATGCATGTTAGTACCTGCTTTCATAAAGTAACAGATCAGTGGCTAAGAAACACCAATAACACATAGTAGCTGCTCAGTAAATGTTTGCTAAAACCTTTGTATAGCGTTCCCATATAATAGTGCCTGGCATATATTCAAAAGTATAATTGTTAAATGAATAAATAAAATAAAGCCATAATTGGGAGGTATGGGTATACATTTTTTTAACCTAACTGAAAAATAAGTTTTTAACCTGCTTTCTGGAAAACTTCATTTTCATTGTGTTTGAGTGAAATTTATTTGTTGCTTCCAATTTACAAATAATACAAACAGAAATAATATTAAGGAAAAGTTCATAATCCTTTTGTGAGATCTTACTAGAGAGAAATTTAGGTAATGAAGATGAACCCTCAAATAATAATACTCTATTTGCCATTTTTTCTTGAAAGTATACAATCTCAGTAAATGAATACCAAACTTATCAGTGCCTTAGGTCTCTTCTGCTGAAGAAAATTTATTGGTTTTCTAGTTTCTCTTTAACACAACTTAAAATCAAAATACTGCAACTTTAAATTTACTATATGGCATGAGTACGTTCTGTAATTTAAAGTAAATAAGTAATTTTTAAGTAATTAGATAAATATCTTCAGATTTTTCTTTGAAGAACTGTTTTTTAGATTTCATAATATATAATCTGAAGATCCTGTGGAATGTTTTAAAATATCACTTTTGCATCAACAATGTTAAGTTAAAATGGTTTTAACTTAGATTGGTGTGTTAAAGATTATTTTTCATTGCAATTTCATAATGTATACAAATTTAATTTTTTCCTGATATCAAATGATGGATGCTGTTTAATTATAACAGAAAAAATTTGATGAACATCTTTTAAATGAATGTGGTGTTTTGTGACAGAATGGCAAATTAAAATCTGTTTCTCTAATTCAGCGTAAAAAAATCAACAAAAATTGCTCTCGGAACCTGTTTGGAATTATTGCATTTGGTACTTTAAAAATCTAAATGATTATATAAATGAAGATTTTAGTGTAATTATAAGCACTTTATTAAAAAAACACATTTAAAATGTGATATATCCCCCCCTCAGTAACTGAACAACCAAATTGCAAATAATAATCATTCCTCTTTGTTTTTTTTTTATTTTTTGAGGAAGACTAGCCCTGAGCTAACATCTGCTGCCAATCCTCCTGTTTTTGCTGAGAAAGACTGGTCCTAAGCTAAAATCCATGCCCATCTGCCTCCATTTTTTTATGTGGGATGCCTACCACAGCATGACTTGCCAAGTGGTGTCATGTCCTCACCCAGGATCCGCACCAGTGAACCCCAGGCCACCGAAGCAGAACGTGCAAACTTAACCACTGCCCCACCGGGCTGGCCCTAATCATTCCTCTTTTTAAAATTATTTTTGAAGTACTAGAAATACTTTGCTGTGCTTTGTAATAATTTTGATCATATAAATGTCACATTCTGAGAACATTTTGATATTAATTTTCAGAATTGTTTCTATATTCCTCATTAATTTAGTTCACTTTGCCATCACTTTTCTAGTCTCTAACCAATGTAGTCCATTATGGGAATAAATTAAACAATATGACTAAAAAAAAAAAAGAGTTAAAACTATGTAGAGATCAAAATGACCACTGCAGTTTGTGGTGTTCAGCTAATCAGTGAAATTGATTAAATGCCTGAATCATGAGGATGCCCATTAACTACTGAAATTGCTTGTGAGATAAACAGACTGATTATAACAGATGTTAAGATTATTTCACTTAAAGGAGAAAATGTTTAAAGTATTATATATTTGGCTTTTTTAAAAAAAATGGATACACTGAGAGGCTGGCTCATGGTTGAGTGGTTAAATTTCCACGTGCTCGCTTCAGTGGCCCAGGTTCACGGGTTTGGATCGCTGGCGCAGACCTACTCTACTCATCAGCCTCACTGTGGCGGTATCCCATGTACAAAATAGAGGAAGACTGGCACAAATGTTAGCTCAGGGCTGATTTTCCTCAAGCAAAATAAATGGGGAAGATTGGCAATAGATGTTAGCTCAGGGTGAATCTTCCTCACCAAAAAAAAAAAATGAGGCATTGAAACAGGAAAATTTTACCTTTACTGTAACTTCTTTTTTGTAATCTCATTTGTTCCTGCTGCTTAAACTATCATTTTCGTGCAAATGAGCCCTAATTCTATGTCAAGTGCTGCTTTCTTGAGCACTTAACACACATTTCTCACAGCTTTTTGGACAGACTTGATTAGTCTGTATATAACTCTCCCTCCTCTTTTGTATTTTCTGTCTCAATTAATGGTATAGGCATCTTCTGAGTGGCACAGATTTAAAACTTCAAATTCAGGGCGGCCCCGTGGCAGAGTGGTTAAGCTCACACGCTCTGCTTCGGAGGCCCAGGGTTTTGCCGGTTCGGATCCTGGGTTCCGACATGGCACAGTTCGTCAGGCCATGCTGAGGCGGCGTCCCACATTCCACAACTAGAAGGACCCACAACTAAAATATACAACTATGTACCAGGGGGCTTTGGGGAGAAAAAGGAAAAATAAAATCTTTAAAAATATCTTGTTAAAAAATTTCAAATTCTTGCCTCTCTCTTTTGCCCAATTGTGTAATCTGTAGCCTCAACCTCCAAAATTCTTTCCGCTTCATTTTTCTACTCTCATTGCCACTTCTGTAATTTAGACCTCTTTTTATTTTTCTTAAAAACATTTTATATGCCATCGTATTACTGACAAAGCCCCCATTCCTCAACTTGGAATTTGTGTTTGTTAACATATAGGTTTGGCTACTGTAACAGAAAAACTGAAAAATAATTGTGGCCTAAAAAAATGTTTTTAATAAAATAAAAAGTTTGTTTCTTTTCTATGTAAAAGTACGAGCTGATCAGGTAGCTTTGCTACAAAAGGTTGTGGGGGGCCCAAGCTGCTAACCTGTTGCTCTGCCATCCTCATGCAGCTCTATTCTGTGGATCAAGATGGCTGCTTCACTTCCTGCCGTTAGATGCCACACTCTGCAGTTAAAGGCTAAAATGTATTGTGGTAGGGGGCACCGAGTATTTGCAAGTGGTAGTAGGTGTAGGATTTTATTCTCTACCTTAATCTTTTAAAAGTTATATTATCACAAAAATTTTTAAAGTAACAGTTTCATCATTTCTGTTATGATTACATGAACTCTGGATGGTTCTGTTATGATAGATTCCTACAGTTATATTTGGGAGGATTAAGGTGGGTAGCTGGTAACCCTCAAATACTGTGCTTGTAGCCTATATTGTCACTCGCAGACCTAGGGACTTCTTTACACTTTCCTTTTCTCTCAGTAAAAATGGTTCCCACTACCCCAAATTATTTTCTTTTGAAAGTAATTGATACCTAGCTCAACTTCCTCCTTGAAGTGGAGACAGATTTCATCCAATCACAATCTCTTCTTACCCTATATTCAGTTCTTCATTTATGCATATTTTATGTCACTTCGTTTCTAACAGGCTTGTGAGAAACAAAATAAATCCATGGAAGGCAAGATTCCTTCCTGAGTCTGGTGAACATGTTTGCATGCAGTTGATATTGGATAAATATTGCTCATTTGAAGAATATTTCATATTTCAGATAGAGTAAAGGATTGAGTGGGGAGGTCAGAGGTAAGCCTATCTTTACATGTAAAGTGTGATCTATACCTTTGGCGAGCGTATCCATCTCTTAGAAATCGACAGATAAAGACATCAATGCCCTGACAGAAAATGAGCAAAGAACATGAGCACATGATGACAAAAGAACAAGCACAGATGGCTTACATGAAAAATATTTAACCTGTAATTAAAGAAAGAAATATTTAAAGCAATTTGTCAGAATGTGTAACAAGAGACAAAAATATGTATACTCTTTCACCCTTTCTATGTAACTTCTATGGAAGTGGAGATGGCATCAAAGCTTTATGATCACAGTGTCATTTTATACTTGTGAGAAATTAGAAATAAGAAATATCCAATGGTAGGGGCTGGCCCGGTGGCGCAGCGGTTAAATGTGCACATTCCACTTCAGCGGCCTAAGGTTCGCTGGTTCAGATCCCGGGTGTGGACATGGCACCGCTTCACAAGCCATGCTGTGGTAGGCATCCCACATATAAAATAGAGGAAGATCGGCACGGATGTTAGCTCAGGGCCAGACTTCCTCAGCAAAAAGAGGAGGATTGGCGGCAGATGTTAGCTCAGGGCTAATCTTCCTCAAAAAAAAAAGAAAAAAAATATCCAATGGTAGAAGAATGGTTTTTATAAATTATGGCACATCGATCATGATTGGCTATATTTTAAACTTTTAAAAGGAGTATTTTCAGGGGCTGGCCCCATGGCGTAGTGGTTAAGTTCAGCATGCCTTGCTTTGGCAGCCTTGGTTCACAGGTTCAGATTCTGGGCACAGACCTACACCACTCATTAGCCATGATGAGGTGGCAACCCACATACAGAATAGAGGGTGATTGGCACAGATGTTAGCTCATGACTAATCTTCCTCAAGCAAAAAAGGGAGGAAGATTGGCAACAGATGTTAGCTCAGGACCAATCTTCGTCAGCAAAAAAAAAAAAAAAGAGAAATGTTTTTGAAGGGTGCTAAGTGATATAGGCTATTTAGTGACATAGGAAAATGGTCACCATTTTGTGTTAAATGATAAAAGTATAGAATAGTCATTGAGAAAAATGCAAATTAAAACCACAATGAGGTACCACTGTACAACCTCTTAGAATGGCCAAAAAAAGAAGAAAAATAGCAAGTGCTGGCAAGGATGCAGAGCAGTAGGACTCAAATCTTGCTGGTGGGAATGCATATACCACAGCCTTTTGGAAGAGAGTTTAACAATGTCTTATAAAATCAAACATACTTTTTTTTTTTTACTTTTTTTTTTATTGAGTTAATAATAGGTTACAATCTTGTGAAATTTCAGTTGTACATTAATGTTTGTCAGTCATGTTGTAGGTGCACCACTTCACCCTTTGTGCCCACCCCCCACCCCACTTTTCCCCTGGTATCCACTAAACTGAAAATCAAACATACTTTTATTTTATTATATTTTATTTATTTATATATATATTTTTAGGAAGATTAGCCATGAGCTAACTACTGCCAATCCTCCTCTTTTTTCTGAGGAGGACTGGCCCTGAGCTAGCATCTATGCCCATCTTCCTCCACTTTATATGTGGGACACCTACCACACCATGGCTTTTGCCAAGTGGTGCTGTGTCCGCACCCAGGATCTGAACCGGCAAACCCTGGGCTGCTGAGAATTGGAACGTGTGAACTTAACTGCTGTGCCACCGGACTGGCCCCTATTTTATTTTTTTGAGGAAGATTGGCCCTGAGCTAACATGTGCCACCAATCCTCCCTTTTTGCTGAGGAAAACTGACCTTCTGCTAACATGCATGCCCATCTTCCTCTACTTTATATGTGGGACACCTGCCACAGCATGGCTTTACAAGCAGTGCATAGGTCTGCACCCAGGATCCAAACCAGCAAACCCTGGGCTGCCAAAGTGGAATGTGTGAACTTAACTGCTCTGCCACTGGGCTGGCCCCAGACATACTTTAATTATATCACCTAGCAATCCCACTCCTGGGATGAAATTTACCAGCAAGATATGAGAGCTCCATTAGCTTCTCTTTCTTGCCAGCACTTGGTATTAGCAGTTTTTTAAAAAAAATTTTAGTCATTATTTGAGGTATGTAGTGGCATCTCATTCTGATTTTAATTTGCATTTCCGCAACAACTATTGTATGCTTTCCTAATGGAAAGTGAAATGAAAACCTATAATCGACTCTCTGCAAATTTTTATAGCAGTTGTATTTGGAATCACCAAAAACTGGAAGCAGCCCAGTGTCTCTCAGCTTGGGAATGGATTTTTAAAAACTACAGTACAGCCATACAATGAAAGACAAGTACAAACCTCTTCTTAGTCCAGGACAACATTTATTTATTTTTTAAAATTTTTATTTATTTATTTGTTTATTTATTTATTTATTTTGAGGAAGATTAGCCCTGAGCTAACATCTGCTGCCAGTCCTCCTCTTTGCTGAGGACGACTGGCCCTGAGCTCACATCCGCGCCCATCTTCCTCTACTTTATATGTGGGACGCCTGCCACAGCATGGCTTGCCAAGCAGTGCCATGTCTGCACCTAGGATCCCAACTGGCAAACCCCAGGCCACCGAAGCACAATGTGCACACTTAACCGCTGTGCCACTGGGCCCACCCCAGGACAATGTTTAAATATATGGGGAAAGGAACTATGATATAACTACATACTAAGTTATTATAAGAATAAAACTTAAAAATGAGCCATAAAACATTACATCATGTAATGAAAACACACCAGAAAAAATGTGGCCACAAAGCAGATGAAAATGATCTAAATATTTCAAAATAAACGAAGAGAAATTAAGCAAAAGATGAAAAGTTTGAAAGAACCACACAAATCGTAAATAAAAGAAACTCAGAAATGAGATGACTAGAACGTAAAAGGATGTGAAATGAGAGCTCACAGAACTCAGGAAAGAATTAGGAAAAGGAAGAATATTTTTTTAATGACGATTAAATTAGCAAGGAAACAATGAATATACATCACAGAAAGCACAATAAGAGAAACAGAGAATAGAAAGAAGAAAATCAAAGCGGGAAAGATTTTTTAAAGAAGTCAAGAGAAAGTGACAAGACAGGCAGAGAGCCAAAATATATCTGTTAGGAGTTTTCCAAGTGTAAACCAAAGAGCAATGGTGATGGTTGCATAAAATCGTGAATATACTTAATGCCACTGGATTATATACTTGAAAATGGTTAAAATGGCAAATTTTGTGTTGTTAATTTTACCGCAATACAAAAATGTAAACCAAAGCAATAAAACAGAACAGCTATTAGAACTATAATTCAAGAACACTTAACATTAAGGTTTAAATCTATGTATGTTGAAAGGCATACTGTGAATCTGGGAAACTCAACCCAGAGCAGTTAACACTGAGATATATTCTTGTAGAATTGTTGGATTTTGAAAATAAAGAAAAAAAAAGCTTTTGTATCCATGGGAAAAAAGACCAAGTCAACCTGGAAAGAAAATCAGATTGGAGTAGAATTTTGGGCAGCAGCAGTTTATGCCAGATACTAACAAGAGAACATTTTTTAAATATTCAAGGAAATAAATATTTCATATCTCACCAAACTCCTTCAAGAATTCCGGACATCAGCAAACATTTATAAACATGAAACAAAGAATATTGTTCCTCTGAATCCTTCTTGGAGAATATACTAGACAACCAATTTCAGACAACCAAGAAATGATTGGAGAATCTTCACCATAAGGTCAGCTGGTGAGCATTGAATATATTTTATGTAGCACTGAGATTAAAAGATGGGATTAATGGTGATAGAATGGGATGTAAATGTTATATAGTCTGACAATGTAGAAATAATACAACCCACAAAAAGATGGGAGGGGAAGGAGAGTAAATGAAAAGTGGAATAAGGTGTTGTTTGCCTCTTAGGAGTTAGCTGTGAGGAAAATGAGAGCACTTGAAGCTAACTGATGGAAGCCAAACATTACTATAAGTAAGTATACATCCTTACACGTGTAGGATAAAACACCAGTGAAAATGATACCAGTGATCAAAACTAGATGGTGAGGGAAAAGGAAAGGAAGAGGAAGTTACTAATTTTGTTACTGCTAATATCAGGAAAGTAATAGTAGCTTAAAAAGAGGGGAGGGGAATAGAGAGTATTAAATAAAGATATTACGATAGAGTTAATCCCAAGAACAAGATACACAAAAACTTTCTACATACTGAAACAAATACCTCACCTAAAGAAAGCAAAGGAAACAGATCATATCGTGATATGTACACATTTTTCTATATGTATTCGTGTGTACACACACACACACAATAGAACATAAAACATTATCACAATAGCAAAAATACCAGATGTATTACTAAAATGTATGTGGGCTCAACATACTTAATGATTGCTGTATACAAAAGTTATAGTTGTAAAAAGTATGAATAATAAAGAGAATTAATAATAAATGAATAATTTAAAAACAAAGGGAAGGTCAAAGATAAATCAGATAAATGCAAATTTTATTTAATTAATTTATTTATTTTAATAGATTTCTTCTTTTTTTTAAGATTGGCCCTGAGCTAGCATCTGTTGCCAGTCTTTTTTTTTTTTTTTTCTTCTTCTTCTTCTTCTTCTTCTCCCCAAGGCTCCCCAGTACATAGTTGTATATTCTAGTTGTAGGTTTTTCTGGCTCTGCCATGTGGGACACTCCCTCAGCATGGCTTGATGAGCTGTGCTAGGTCCACGCCCAGGATCTGAACCTGCGAAACCCTGGCCACCCAAAGCAGAGCACACAAACTTAACCACTTGGTTATGGGGCCAGCCCTAAATGCAAATTTTAAAAAAAGCAAGATCATCATCTTGGTATCAGGCAAGGCAGAATTTAGTTCAAAAAGCATTAAGATGGTAGGGTATTTCATAAGCTAAGGGCTACATTCACAATGAAGATTTTTTTCAAATGTCTGTTTACTAAGTGATGCAGCAACAGCTTTCATAAACTAAAAACTACAAGAGATTTAAGGAAAAATAGAAACCTGCTAATAGTAGGGGACTTTAACACACCTCTCTCAAAATAAGTCAGATTAACTGGACAAAAAAATTTAGTCATAATGCATAATCAGTAAGGCAGATCTTATAGATTTCTATCAAAGCCTGAATCTGCTAAGAGAGAATACATCTTTTCAAGTATACATGGGATAGTTATAAAAATCTATTATATATTAGACTACGAAGAAAACCTCAGTTCCAAAAAATAAAAAGTCAAAATTCTGACCACATGCAATGAAACTAGAAAATAATTTAAAAATTAAAAAATAGTTAAAAAATAAAACCTGACTCCAGCTTTCCATAGGATGATGGCATAGGTCCAAATCGCTCCATACATCCTTTAAAAAAATTATACAAGTCTATAAGGAGAGCAAATTAAGCCACCACCACCCTTGTCTAAGATAATTTAAAATTATGGATATGTAGGGAAATAAACACTGAAATGCTGAGCCAGTTCTGGAACCTATGCTAAAGTGGAAAATGAGGTTGAGACTGTTCATTCAAGACAGAGGAGAGGAAAGCAGGATGTAGCTCGGTAGATTACAGATAAAATAACTTCAGAAAGAGAAAGCCCCACCCTAAGGAGGGAAATATTAATGGGTTTGAGACTGTTAGGCAGAAGGAAGGGACTTGAAAGTGCATGGGACCAAAGAGGCAGTCTCTGAAAGTACTGCTTCTGTGAAAAGAAGATAACTTGGCAGGGGCACCGTTTACCTGGAGGCTTGGTGGGAAAGAGAAAGAAGAGGTAGTAGAAATTAAGAATCCTGGTGAAATAGAATGGAAGATAGATCGACCCCTCTCCCACCCAAAAAGGAGATATTGGTTGGAAAAAAACTATTAAGCCAATGAAAGGTGCTATTGAACTAAAAAATCCAGTAATTCTTCCAAATCCCTCACTCTATTCTATGTAATATTGTTGTCTGGTTTACAAAAATTAAAACACTTCAATAGGAGCAGAAAATGGCAGACAACATCCATATAAAGTTACTAGAAGTAGAAAACGTAAAATGAGAGTAAAAATGTTTCAAGTGATGAAGTCTTCCCCGAAACATTCAGCTACAGAGCTAAAGAAAACTACAGCACAATACTCCTACCTGAATTAAATATCCTTAAACAAGCATTGGCAGAGATAAAATCTCAAATATAAATTCAGAACCCCAAAAGAAATGGACAAAAAGAGGAAGATATGAAAAGTGAATTTACTGAACTCAGGAAATAAAATGAAGAAAAAGAAAAATCATCTTTAAAAATGAAGCTTAAAGTCCAAGGTACCTAAAGGGGAGTAAACTAAATATAAGGGGCATTGAGGAAAGACATGAAGGCAGCCAAAGAATGAAAATGAAATGAAGAAGTAAAAAGAGAAAGTGATTAATAGAGACAATATGTAAAATTAGAATTCCTAAGAAGAAAGAATAATAGCAGAGCTCATATTTAAACTTCAGTCCGTGAAAACATTCTGGAAGCAGCAGAAGAGTTAAATCTACTATTGAAAAGCCTCGTTGTATACTGGGAAAATTGATCCAGAATGGTCATCTCTAAGTCATGTCCTGGTAAAGCTATTGGACTTTTCAAGATAATGAAAAATTCCTCTAGGCTTCCAGGCAGAAAGAAGAGGTTAGCAACAAATCTCTTAACAGCAACATACAAAGCAAAAGAGCCACGGAACAGATTTAAAGTCTATGAAATTAACACCATGATGAATTCCACTATATTAAAAAAAAAATTTACATGGTGAAAAATGTCATGAGCCAAGTCAAAAGACAGGTGACAAAGTGAGAAGAAATATTTGAACTTATATCACAAAGAGCTAATCTCTGTAATGAAAATAAAACCTAAAAATCAAAGCAGATAACCATCAATTGAGTAGAAAAATGGGCCAAAGATATGGAAACAGAGTTCACAGAAAAAGAAGCGCAGATGGCAAACATATAACAGATGTTTAACTTCAGTCATACAAAGAGAAATACAAATGAAAGCTACACTAAAAATTACAGCTACACTAAAACCTTTCTCACCAAAATCCAAAGTTATACAAAACACAAAGTAGACTGTGGGGAAACAGGCACTTTGATGCATTGCTGGTAGGGATGCAAAAGCATGAAGCCCAGGAGGGAATTTGGCAATATCCAGCAAAATTACAAACACATTTGTCCTTTGACCCAGGCATGTAACTTCTAGGAATCTGTTTTAAAGACACAATGGCATAAAATATAAACTGATATTTGTATAAGTAATACAGCATTACTTGTATTAGCAAAAGATTGGAAACACCAAAATGCCCATTACTAGGGAACTGATTAAAGTACGTTCAACAATCGCCAGGTAGATGATGTCCCTTCCATGTCACTCTTTTCCCCAGAATTCATAAAGAGAATGTAGAAAGTCTCCATGTACCAGTATAGGATGATCTGTAGAATATATTATGAAGTGGAAAAAACAAGGCAGATAACAGTCTATAGAGTAATCTATATGTAGAAGCAGGGAATGGGAAAGGTGCCAACAATGGAAGAGAGATTTCTCTAAATATAACTTGCTTATGTAATTTTGTCTTGGAATCATGTATGTTTACATATTCAAAAATACAATTAAATAGAAAGATAGAAAGAAGAGGAAAACCTGAAAAGGAACTGAATCAAATTTACATAACTATATAGCATTTTGGTGACATAACCACACAAAAAAGGAACAATTTCTAGTGACTTTAGAACATAGATTTTGGACTGTACCTTGTTAGTAGGGTATATTCAGTAGTAGTATTGTTGTCATATTGCTATATTAAAAGTATTTTATATATATTGTTGAGTATAATAGGTGTTACAAAATGTTGATAATTGTTGAACAAAACAATGAAAGTTTATCAAGACTATGATTTAAGAAAATTTAGTCTGGAAAGCCCTTTGACAGATTGAGCAAAGTGGAAATGTACAAAATTACAGAGAAGGACAGCTGGTATGATAGAAAACATATTATATGGCAAGCACTGTGCTAGGCACTGTCTCTCTTTATGTATGTATGCCTGCTATGTCGTTGGACTCTTGAAGCTATCCATTGAGACTCATGATGTAATTTTCCTGAGAGCCTCAGAAAGGTTGTGATTTAAACTCAGATCCATGTGATTCCAAAGCCTGTGCTTTTTCTACTACATTATTGCAGGATATACATCAAATATTCAGAAGAAACAACATCAGGAGCTAAATGTTCTATTTAAACCTGTAGTTGCTGCTCAGAAAATAAGTAAAGATGCAGACCCAAAGTCGGTGGTTTATATGTTCTTCATGCAAGAGCAACGTACTGGAGGAGAGAAGTGTAAGTTTTCTCTTGTTTCTGCTGGGAAAATGTAAACACACACACATATCCTTATATTGACGTTGGAGGTTAAAATTTTACAAAAGTTGCCATTGATGACTGAAATTAATAAAAGATGCCAACTAAAATTACGGCAAAGCAGAAAAGAAAAAAATCTGGTAGGCATGGGTTTTCATGATGCTGTTAAAAGCAAAAAACACTTTAAAATTTCCTTTGTGACACTTGAAAGCTCTTCTAAGATTTCCACAGCCTTTTTGTAAACAGTGGCCTTTGAGATACTTGTTTAAATAAGTTGTGTTTCCTCCTGTGGAAGATGAGTGCTGATTGAGATTTTTTTAAAAGGTCTACCACTTGAAGTAATTGGGGTAGGGGGATGTTTTCCTATTTTAATTTGATTTATCTGGATATGATTTTGATGCTTTTAATTTATAATTTTATATACCTGATAACAAGAAAAAATATGCTGGTTTTGCTATAAAGATTTTCAAAATTAATTTTTAAGGTTTTCTTTTTGTCAGAAGCTGTGTTGATCAGTGACTTTGGTGAAGGCTGAGGAAGTTGCATTTGCAGATGATACACAACTTCTGAGGTAAGCCAATAAAATAAGTCAATCAGCATTGTAAGTGCTCTTGACAGACTTTGTAGACTATAGAATCACACTAAAATAAAATTTATCAGGAATAAATAGAATATCCTGATTTAAGTTTTACAAAACAATTGCAGAAGTGTTAAATAGACTTCATTTCTGGCAATATGATAGACAAGAAATCCACCAAATATATAAAATACTAGATTCAGTATTTTTTTAAAAAGCCTTTAAAATGAATGGATGAACCTATAAGAAAATAAGGGAAACTTTCTGGGGCTAGAAACAAACAAGTACATTCTGTGAGGTAAGCAAGCCCTGAAGTCACTGAATACTTTGGGGACATCCATGGGTTTCTCTTGGCATAGAAACTTGTGCATGGAGAGGGATGGGGACGGGGGAAAATTCCTTGGGTTCTGCAAAGTGTAGGGGGCCTGATCAGAGACCATCTTGGAGAGATGTATAGCTCTAGATAGTTAAAATCTCCCCTAATAACTCCTGGTTACCAGCTCACATTCACTTGGATTTGAGGCCTTAATTTACACCATTTTCATTGTTCCTAAAACTCCAGAATTGGAGAGTTTTAATTTGAAGTGAATTTGGGTCTGTAACACTCTTTGGTACCTGGCAGAAACAATCACAAATCTCCCTGGAGGGAGTTATCAACCCAGTTATCAAATAATCATAGTTAAAATTCTAACAAATAAAAACAACATTAAATAAATCACAAAACATAACAAGGGGGAAAAAGTCAAAACACTCTGAAGAAAAATCAGCAGAAAACATAAACAGCTAAAACAGATCTACAGAGATTTCAGCTATTAGAAATGTCTAATATGTAAAATAAATGTTTAATATGGTTAATAAATAAAAGAGGAATTCTAAAACATAAATAAAGAATAATAGACTATAAAAGTGACCAGGCACATTAAAATAAGAACCAATTAGAATATCAGAAATGAAAAATATAATAATAGAACTTAAAAATTAAATGGTGTGATAAACCAGCGTGGAAGGCACAGTTAAAAGTAGAAAGAAACCACATAGAAGGCCATACACAGAGAAAAAAGATATATGATCTAATCAGACTTCCAGAAAGAAAACATGGGATAGGAATGAGGCAATATTTTTAGTTGCCATTAAAAATTTGCCAGAATTGATGAAAGACACAAATCCTCAGATTTAAGGAGCCCAGTGAATCCCAAGCAGGGTGAATAAAAAGAAATACACATCTCACTATTGTCAAGCTGTAGAATGCCAAGCTCAGAGAGACCAGTAGGTCACAACCCACACCTCAAAAAATACCATTCTAAATGGTATACTGCAAGAAGGAGGAAAAGGATCCTAAGAGAAAGGTTTGAAATGAAAGAAGAAATAGGGAGTAAAGGAAACCTGAATTAATCTGAACCAGTATTGGTGGAAGGAAACAGTAATAATAATAATAATGTCTAATTTGTGGCTAACGAACAAGGTGGAACTACAATACTGTACTAGCCTACAGTGGCTGTAAGCCAATAGGGGTTGATTGGAATTTCGGTATTCTAAGGTCCTTATGCTGGGTGAACTGGAGGTAAAGACTTATTCCAAAAGAAGACAGAGTGTTTCCTTTTTAAACGAGAGAAGGAAAATAATGAAATGAGGGGGAAAAAAATGGTAGAAGACAGGAAATAAGGACTCATTTTTTGTTATCTTTTACTCAGTTATTTTAGAGACTCGTCCATGTTGTTGCATGTATCTATAATTTACTCCTTTTTATTGCTGAGTAATGTGTCATTTTATAGATATGCATACCACAATTCATTTATCCATTCACGTATGAGTGGAAAGAGGTTGTTTCCAGTTTTTGGCTAATACAGATCAAGATACTATGAATTTTCATTTACAAATCTATACGGACATACAGTTTCTTTTCTCTTGAGTAAATACCTAGGAGTGGAATAGTTGCATCATATGGTGCGTGGGTGTTTGGCTTTTTAAGAAACTGCCAGACTTCTCTAAAGTGGTTATCAACAGGAAAATGAATACCAAATTGATGTATCTGTATAATAGAATACTACTCGGCAGTACTTGTAACAAAGTAGATGAATCTCAGAACAGTTATGCTACAGGCAGGAAGCCAGACAAAAAAGAATACATACTATTTGATTCCACTTATTAAAAATTCTAGAAAATGTAACTAACTTATAGTGACAGAATGCATATATTAACAACAGGTATTATTAATTGGGATTCAAATATTTAATAACATCAGGCAAATATAGCCTCAGGCAGCCTTTTCTATACTAGACTCCTCTCTATAGCAGGAATATACTGGACCCTGGAACCAGACAACTCTCCTACAGTGTGCTTGAATGGGCCTTACCAAGTTTAACCTTTTCTCCCCACTGAATGCTCCAGTGGTGTCTCTTCTGAATGACTCACTCATCCTTCAAAATAGATACGTTAACACTTTGAATTAGGTTACAGTCAAGTTATGCAGGCCTGGGAGCCATTTTGTCTCCTTTAGGTGATGTTATTCATGTCTTCTGGTTTTCTGTGGTAAATTGTACAGTTAAATTCACAGTATTCATTGCATTTATTGTAGTTCCACATTATTGGATTTATCTTATTCCCACCTGCCCCTGACTATCTACATGATAAAGAAACCTATCTCATTTCACATCAGTTAGCAGTATGAGAAAGGTCTTCTCTAGATAAGTGCAAATTTCTAATTCTGTAACTAAATTTAAATTAAATATCATATATCAAAATACACTCTAGGTTAATTAAAAGGAAAATAAGCATTACAGCCAGTAGCATATTTATCAACTTTGTGGGCAACTGGTAGCTTTCTCAGCTTTGGAGTAAAAGAAACACTGAAGAGTATTTTATAGATTTAATAAATTATATAACATTTTTTGTACAAACGAATTTTAGTAAAACCAAAATGAAAAAAGAAAACAGATAAGGAAAAATATTTGAGTCAAGTAACAAAAATTAATATTTATAAGAAATAAATAATTTACTAAATTTTATGAGAAATCTCAAGATCCTGGTGGATAAATGAAATACTGATGTGAACTTAAAGTTCTCATAAGAAGAAATTCAAAAACAAAGGGAAATGTTCAGTCTCCCAAGTAATCAACAAATACAAATGAAAACTAAGAACATTTTATATCTTTGTAAATAAGCAAGAATTCAGAAAGGTACTTGGAGATGGTGAGGTTCTTGTGAACCTCATGGTGTACTGATGCTGATAGCATTTTTAATTAGTATAATACTTTCAGAAATCACTAATGTAAATCAAAGTCCTCAAAATGTATATTTTGACCCAGTAGACCTGTTTGTGGGACTTTTTCATAATAACATAACCCAAATAAGGAGGAGAAAAAAATGCATGAAAAATGTTTGACGGGATTGACTGTGAGAGTGACAAATGGGAAATAACGTAAATAACCACCAGCAGTAGTGGGTTAGGTAAATTATTATAGGTTAATACTGTGTTGTCAAAAATTATTTTTTCTAAAATGTCTATATAGAAACGTGGTTAATGTTTTATATAGTTAGTGAAACAAATAGGTAAAATTTTGTACTATTATTACAGTTATGTGAAATGTATGTGATAAAAAAGTGTTAGTAAATGCTCTGAAGTAAAAATAGCTTTTATGTTAACAGGTTGAGATTTTATGTGTTATTGTCCCTAAATTTTTAAAAATGAATTTTTAGTGTGAAAAATATAACTTAAAAGAATTAAAGGAGTGAATGAATTCTTACTGACTTAGAATTGTAGGGTATAAAATTTTCTTAGAATTGATGTCCTGAGTTACATTAATTCTCAAATATTTAGGTACTTGGTGAAATCACTTTTTACTTTGCCTGTTCTAGCTTTCTATCATTAGTATATAGCAATGTCATTGATTTGGTTGAGTTTGGTGCTATATTTTGTAAGTTTGCTGAAAAATTATATTCTACTCAAAGCTTGCTTATATGAGTTATCATCATGCCACATGAAATCATTTACCTTAATTTGGTTAAGTGCGTGTCTAGTTAGGGAGCTAAAAGTCTTCTCTTCAGGGTGAGTTTTTGAATTGTTTTATCTTTGTTATTAGAACTAAATACTGTTTTGTAAATGTTTTTCATATTTTCATATCCCGAAACCCAGGTTAGTATAATGCATATTATAACTTGGTTGTCATTACGGGAGATTGGGGTTGAATCAGACATGAATCTGTCATTTTCCAAGTAGATAACTTGGGTCCAGAGAATTGACTGTATGTGTGAGCTATAGTTAAAGGGCTGTTGGGACAAAATGAAAGTTATATATACAGATGATTTAATCACACAAATTGTTTTGATAGTTATAATACAGCAATTTTCAAAGGGAGGTTTGATAAGCTATCTGTAGGAGCTCGAATTCTAAAAAAGCTTTTTTAAAACAATTGAGATGTAATTGACATATAACATTATATTAGTTTCAGGTGGACAACATGATTTGGTATTTCTATGTATTGCGAAATGATCACCACAGTAGTTCTAGTTAACATCTGTCATCGTACCTAAGTACAAAAAAATGTTTTTTTCTTGTGATCACTTTTAAGATTTATTCTCTTAGCAACTTTCAAATATACAATACAGTATTATTAACTGTAGTTAGCGTGATGTACATTAAATTCTCATGACTTATTTGTGTTATAACTGGAACTTTGTAACTTTTGACCCCTTTCACCCATTTTGTCCACCCCCCACTTTTTGCCTCTGGCAGCCACTAATCTGTTCTCTATATCTGTGAGCTTGGTGGGTTTTTTTTCGTTTTTGTTCTCCAAATTCCACATATAAGTGAGATCATACAGTATTTGTCTTTCTCTGCCTGACTTATTTAATTCCACTTAGTATAATGCCCTCAAGGTCCATCCATGTTGTTGCAAATGGCAAGATTTCATTCTTTTTTATGGCTGAATAGTATTCTGTTTGTGTGTGTGTGTGTGTGAGTGTGAGTGTGAGTACACATACATATACATGCCACATCTTCATTATCCATTCATCCATCGATGGACACTTAGGTTGTTTCCATATCTTGGCTATTGTAAATAATGCTGCAGTGAACATGAAGGTGCATACATCTTTTCGAATTAGTGTTTTCATTTTCTTTGGATAAATTCCCAGAAGTGAATTGCTGGATCATATGGTCAAATGCTGAATCAAATTCTATTTTTAATTTTTTACATTGTTTTATTGAGGTCATATTACTTTATAACATTGTGTAGTTTCAGGTGTACATTATTATATATCACTTTCTGTATAGACTGCATTGTGCTCACCACCAGTAGCCCAGTTTTTATCCATCACCATACGTATGTGCCCATTTACCCCTTTCACCCACCCCTCCACCCCCTTACCCTCTGGTAACCACTAATCTGTTCTCCTTATTCATGTGTTTATCTTCCACATATGAGTGAAGTCATACAGTTTCTTTCTCTGTCTGGCTTATTTTGCTTAACATAATACCTTCAAGGTCCATCCCTGTTGTCACAAATGGGACGATTTTGTCTTTTTATGGCTGAGTAGTATTCCATTGTGTGAGATATATATATATATATATATATATATATATATATATATATATACCATGTCTTTACCCATTCATCGCTTGGGTTATAAAATACAGTGCAGTTTCCATCTTTATCACCTTCTCTCTTTCTAATTACTTGCTGTGGAAGGAGTTAGCCATATTGTGAGCATACCTATGGAGAGGCCCATATAGCAAGGAACTGAAGCCAGTAGCCATATGACTTATTGAAAGCTGTTCTTCCAGCCTTAGTCAAACCTTCAGATGATTGCAGCCCAACCTGAGCCTGATGTGTGAGCTAGAACCACCTACCTAACTACTCCTAGATGCCCGATTTTCAGAAATTATGTGAGATAATAAATGATTATTTTAAGCTTGTAAGTTTTCGATAATTGTTATGCAATAAGTAACTAATACATCTTGGTACCAGAACTTGTATGATGTCATAGCAAATATTTATTAATGAGAATGTGGCTTTGGAACTTGTTAGTGGGTGAAAGGTGGATGAAGTTTGAGGATAGTAAATGTACACTCAAGCTTTGAAGAGGTTGCCAGTGAGGGCTTAAAGGAAACTGAGGAGAATCTTATTGGACAGTGGAGGAAAGGGGATCCTTCTAATGTAGTAGCAAAAATTTTAGCAACACTGTCACCTGTAATAATGTAGAAACTAAAAAATGTGCATAGAGAACTGAATGATTTAGCTGAGGAGATTTCCGTCTAGAGAATTGAAGGTGCCACAGTTTATTCTTGCTGCTTATAGTAAAATATGAGAACAGCAAGTACGTTAAAGGTCTAATAAACAAAAAAGAGCTAGGACTTGATGCTTTTGACCATTGTCAGCCTCTCCAGATAGCTGCTGATGCCAAAATTAAGAAATGGATTCTTCCCAGCCGAGATAAAAACCAAGGCATTGTCAGGAGAACTTGGTCTAAGGATGAAGCTGAGGGTGTGACTGTAAAGTCCGTTGTTAATGCTTAAGCAAGATCTAAGGTGCTGCCTCAGAGCACTTTTCAGTCAGATAAAAGGCCCTCTAAAGACCTTAATGGTGTGACTGACAGATCCATTCAGTCGAACAATAGGGCTTCTAAAGAAGCTTAAGGATATGATCCTTATCTTTCAGCCATTTCAGCAGAAGCTCAAGGTAGAGAAGGACTTAATCTGAAGAGATGTGTACTTGTGGCTTTTGTTTAATAGAAAGAACCCCAATAAGATTCCTAGGAGACTCAGAAAGCTTTAAGAGAATTACATTTTAAGGATCATGGCCCCTTGGACTAAAGAAGACAGAGTGTACAAAATGGAAAGAAGTTTTAGGAACCTCAAACTTCTACAGCAGGGAGCAAGCTGAAAAAACTACTCAGCTGAAAACATATGTGCTACCTTTCATGAAAAAGGAACAATGACTCAGAGGGTTGAACCTAGAGGGTTCAGTCCAGAGTCATATAGAGAGTCATTTCCAGATGGAACTAGGACCCAGTCTTAAGGAAGTTATAACATTTGCCTGGCTGGATTTCAGTGATCCCTGTGTGCTTCTCATTTTCCCCCCTTTTGAACAAGAATGTCTTGTAGGGGAGGAAGACATTTCCTCTACCCACTCTGGATCCTTCTGGCTGGACAATGAATTAAATTCTCACTTAAGAGTCAGAATTAGGTACAGCTGTTCTGCTGCTTGCTTTACTAAAGTTAGACTTCCAGCAGGTGACCTTTATTATGATATTTTGTGATATGCTTCAGAATCATCTTTCTGTGGTAGTGGTTCTCAAAGTATAGTGCTGGACCAGCGGCATCAACATCACTGGGGACTTGTTAGACATGCAAATTATCACCTGCCTAAATCTATTTAATCAGAAACTCTGGGGACAGGGCCCAGTAATTGGTTTTACCAGCTTCCACGTGATCTTGATAATGCAGGTGATTGAGAATCACTAGTTTATAGCATATTCCTTCACCAGTAGCACATCTCTTGCTTCTTTTGTCCCCACCCAAGCTCTACCATATGTCTATGCTTAGGTTTGTGGATTTCATTAAGTTTTTGGAGTTTTTACCTATAACTGGGGAAGAATACTATATACTGAGAATATGAGAATAATACTTACTAATATTCTTAGAAATTAATTTAGTATCATTTCATTCATGAAGTATTTTTGACTGAGTTTTTCCAGCATGCTTTTTAATACTTAAAAATGGGCTTTTAAAATCTTTATCTTCATTGCTGAATGCTCTTGCTTTTTTTCTTCTAAGAATTGCACACCGAATAATATTAGAGAAGAATAAATTTGAGAAATACAAGAATTCATTCTAGTTGTTTACAGTCCAATAAATAAGTTCATTAAGTAAAAAAGAAAGAAATAAAGTTTTAAATGCCAAATTTTCCTTGACCTAATATTCCTAGGAAACATTTATTCTTTCCTTTATTGCTAAGTTTATAATTGCCTTGCATTATCTTGAAAATTAGTAAAGGTATTTGCAGTCTATCTGTGGAGTTTTGATTTGAAGGGCCAGAAAATTTTGAGAGAGGAAAAGAAAATTGTAATAGAGTTCATTAATTAGTTAACAATGCAAGGTGGTGAGGATACAGTTGTAAACAAGATACTCAAGTTCAGCACTGAACTAGCTTACAGAGTGTCTTAGGGCAGACAGACAGTTATAAATAGTTACACTAATATGTTTGCGTTCACATATTATTACTAGCATTCGTGTCTCCCTAATGATTGTAAAAATGATGAAACAGGGAATTTTCATTCTTAGGCTAACTCTCTTGGCTATTATAACTGTGTTAGTGAGATGGGGTTCCCTGATTCAAGAACAAGATACAGTTCTGCCTGCAGCAGGTATAGGCACTGTCACATGAGAAAATTCTGATTATCAGAATTAAGAATTTATCTACATTAATGTATTTTAGTATGTGTGTGTATATATACGAATGTGTTTGTGTATGTGTGTGCATTTATTTCTAATCATATTGGTAATAATATGGTATTTTAGGGGTTAATTACCTGAGTAGAATTGTTTAGGAAATGATTTTTATTAAAATAGCATGCATTACTAAAAGCACGCTTGTTCTAACAATGCTAAAGCCTATTTATTCTCTTCCCTCAGGGATGGAGGAAGCGAGTGGTGAGGAAGGAGAGGGAGCAGATGTTAATTACTCCCTAAATACCATGAAGGAAAGGACTGTGTTTGTCTTGTTCTCTGTTAATCCCCAGCACCTAGTGTAGATCCGACATACTGGAGACTTCGAAGTATTTATCAAATGAGGAGTGCAGCTTTGTTTTAGAAAGGCTTCATGGAGGAAGTGAAGTTTGAATGTGCTTTGGTTGAGTAATGAATACTGAATTACAAAACTTAAAAGCTCTAGCTAAACAAGAAGGGATTATCTTGGAGCATAAAAGTCAGGAGAGCAACATGAGATTGTTGGTATGGGAGTATATGAGGAGTTACTTGAAGATAAGGTTGAGTAGAAAGAGTAGGTTTAAATTATGGAGAACCTTGAATGCCAGGGTCAGAAATTCAGGCTAATTCTGATGGGTGGTGGCAAACTATTATAGTTCTTTTAGAAGTAGAATGCCATATTGAAAGTAATAGTTCTAAAATATTTGTTTAAGAGCCGTGTCCAAAGGAGATTGGAAGGGAGAGAGAACATTTAGCAAGTTATTTCAGAAAGTCTTTAATAATAAACAATAAAACTTGACTGTGATGATCACAACAGTGAGGATGGTAAGAGAGACTGAGGTATTTTAAAGAAAATAGTAGAGAGAATTGAGAGACTGACAATAGAGCACAACAGAGAAGAAAGTGTTGAAGTTAACTGTCAGGTTTCAAGACTGACTATTTGGAAACAGGACAGTGCTGTAAAACTAGTGTCACAGAGAACAATAATATAGGATAAGATCAACCTGCTGATTGAGGCTGATCCTGCAGGGTAGGAATGTTTAGGGTTTTGTTTTTAATTTCAAGGTTAAACACTTAATTATATCCATTACCTAGGGCGTGAGGAAGCCTTTCAGGAAAGACTCAGGGTAATTAACCTGCACACCAATTTACTGTATTTTTTAGGATTACAGTTGGCTGCATATAACAGAAAAACTCAAAATAACAATGGTGCAAAGTAGGCATTTTTGTCTCTTGTGACAAAGAAGTCCAGGCATATAAAGATCTGGTATGCAGCTCTGCAGAGTTCTCAGGGATGGGAACTCTGAGTTCTCAGGCTCCTTCAAGCTCTCTCACCTGCCACTCCTAAAGAACCTTATCACATCTGCGCTATGGACAGCATGATAAATGAGCTGTAGAAGGGCTCGCCTCACCCATTTAAAGAAATTTCCTGGAAGTCCAAAACAACTTTCTCTCTACTTACATTTTAATATAGCCACACCTGCTTTCTTTTGATTAATGTTTGTATGATATATCTTTTTCCATCTTTTTACTTCAACCTATGCATGTCATTATATTTGAAGTGAGTTTCTTATAGATAGACTATAGTTGGGTCATGATTTTTAAATCTACTCTGCCAATCTCTGTCTTTTATTTGATGTATTTAGACGATTTGCGCTTAATGTTACTATTGATATGTTAAGGCTTAAGTCTCCTATTTTATTTTCCATTTTCTTTTTGTTCTTTTTGTTCTGTTTTCTTTGTGTTTCCTTACTATAGTTACTTGAACATTTTTAGAATTCCATTTTGATTTATATAATGTATATAGTGTATCTTTTTGTATAGTTTTTTAAATGTAATGGTTATACTCTTATATATACATAACTTATCACAGTCCATTAGTGTCAACATTTTACCAGTTTGAGAGAAGCATTTAAACCATACCTTTCTGTCCCTTTACCCTCCCACATTTATAATACAGTTTTCTCAAATATTTCCACTATGTTCATTGAGAACTGCATCAATGTTATAATTTTTGCTTCCACTATCAAACATAATTTTAAAAACTAAAGAGGAGAAAGGCTGTTGTATTTACCCATATGTTTATTCTTACTGTTTTTTTTCCTCTAATGTTTCAAGATTCCTTCTTTTATTATTTCCTTTGGCTTAGAGAACTTCCTTTAGCCATTCTTATGAATAGGTTGGATGGAGACAAATTCTCTTTGTTTTCCTTCATCTAAGAATATCTTGATTTTTCCCATCATTTCTGAAGGGTTTTTTTTTCTTTTTCCTGGATGTAGAATTCTGAGTTCTTTTCTTTCAGAGCTTGAAAAATATTGTGCCGCTTCCTTCTGGTCTCCATGTTTTCTGATGAGAAATCTGTCATTTGGATTGGTTTTCTGTTATAGTTAACGTGTCATTTTTCTCTGGCTGCTTTCAAGAATTTTTTCTTTAGTTTTCAGAAGTTTGACTATCATGTATCTTGGTGTGGGTTTCTTTGGGTTTGTGCTGTTTGAGATTGGCTCAGCTTCTTGAATCTGTGGGTTTATATTTTCTGCCAAATTTTGGAAATTTCCAGCCATTACTTCTTCAAATACTTTTTCAGCTCCACTCTCTTCCTCCACTCTTTCTGGGACTCTGATGACACAAATGTTAGGTCTTTTGTTATAGTCCCACATGTCCTTGAGTCTCTATTTTTTTCAGTCTGTTTTCTCTCTGTTCAGATAGGGCAGTTTCTCCTGTTCTATCTTCAAGTTCACTGATTCTTTACTCTATCCTCTGTATCCTGCTGTTTAGCCCATCCACTGCACTTTTTATGTTGATTATTGTACTTTTGGGTTCTAAAATTTCCATTTGGTTCTTCTTTGTATCTTGTTTCTTTGTTGAGACTTTCAATTTTTTCATTTGTTTCAAGTGTATTTGTAATTGCTCATTGAAGCTTTTTTTATGAGCACTGTTTTAAATTTCTTTTCAGACAATTCAAACATCTATGTTATCCAATGTTGGCATCTGTTGATTATCTTTAATCATTCAGTTTGAGATCTTATTGGTTCTTGATATAATGAATGAGTTTTGACTGGAACTTAGACACCTGTGCATTATGTTGTAATATTCTGTATCTTATTTAAATCTGTCTTTTAGCAGGCCTCTTCTGGCACTGCTCCTGTGAGTGAGGAGGAGTACTGCCTCATTACCACCAGGTGGTGCTGGAAGTCCAGGTTTTCCACTTATCCTCTGTTGATACCCTGAGGAGAGGGCTCGTTTGTTACTTTTGGGCAGGGGAGGGAGTTCAGGCTCTCTACCAGGCCTCCACTGATACCATCTAGAGGAGCATCTCATTACTGCTCCCATGTGACCTCCACTGACAACATATGGAGGGGTTTCTTTGGTTTTGCTGAGTGGTGGTAAAAATCCTGACTCTCTGCAAGTCCTCTTCTGGTACCACTCCCTCAGGGAGGGGGAAGAGTACCTTGTGACTGATGGGTGGAGTGGAAGTCCAGGTTCCCCAAGTGGTCTCCACTGACAAAGATGTGGTGGGGAGTATTGGTTAATGTTCAAGGGGGATAAATGTCCCAGCTTCACCCTTGTTCTCTGTTTAGGGAAAGGAGTTGGCTACCTCATTACAGCTAGGCAGGGATAGAAGTCTAGGCTTTCCACCTAGTCTTCATTGGTGGAGGTGGGATGAAGTCTCACTTTTTTCTGCAGTGTTTTTCTGGACTGGAGCAGAGTTTTATTGTCTAAAAGTTTTCTATCTTGCTGCCCCTTTCATAGTCCTTTGGCTAGAGACAGCAGTCTTTTGGGGGAGCAGGGTTTGTCTGCACTCATTGGTGTTTCTGAGTTACTCACTTCTCCAGTATCAAGTCTGGGATATATGAGGCAAAAAGAAGGAAACTCAAGGAACTCATTACTGTGTCATTCCTTGGGTCCTGAGGTCCCTAGCCAATTTGCCTTCTCTCTATCTTTCGGAGTCTTTCTGTTTTTAAATAAAATGTACAGGATTTTTAGTTGTACTTAGGGAGAGGAGTAAATAGAAATATGTCTACTCCATCTTCACAGAAGCCTCTACAGTTATGCATTGCTTAATAACAGTGATCCATTCTGAGAAACGTGTTGTTAGGCGATTTCGTTGTGTGAACATCATAAAATGTACTTAAACCCAGATGGTATAGCCTACTACACACCTAGGCCATATGGTACTAATCTTACAGTACTACTATTGTATATGCGACACATCATTTTGCGGCATATGACTGTAGTTGCATTTTATTTTCCCAGACTTAGTCACATTGACTTGTCTTCCTGCAAAAGAGCCTGGTAAATAGAGTTTTTATACTGTTTGGCAAAGTGCTGAAATAAAACAGCATTTTGTTACTAAGGAAGATGTGGAGAATGCATATTGGAGAGCATTTACTGTCTCTAACACATTCATAAGTTGTATAAATAAAACTGCAAAATGCCAGTAAATTGGTCGAGGAGCTGATTTAGGAAACTTATAAAAGATGAGAAAGTTAACAAAGATAAAGTGAAGATAAGTGGAGTAGTATCCTTAGACTGTCGGATTCATATATTCTTTTTCAGAAACTAATTTATTAATTTACTTAAGAGAAATATGACTGTATACCTAAATTTATGTGCTAGCGTATTTGTCAGTTCATTAGGGCTTTCTTTCTTCTGACCATGAGAAATATTAATAAATTCTTGTTTTTTAATTCTTCTTTCAGAGATATCTAATTAGGTACTGAGACTTCCCTGTATAAAGTTGTCATCCTATAATTTCACTGTTAATATATTTAACATTACTTACATTTTATGATGGTTGTGACTGAAAAATGTGTAAAAAAAACTATGGACAAATTGAAACACAGAATCGATTTAAGTAATCTTATTTACTTAATGGCATTTGCTGACCTTGGCCCTAGAGTTTGGAAATATCCCCTTTTGGGATTATGGTGTTCTTATCTACTTGCTACATGGAATAAAAGAAAAAATGAGTTTGAGCTCTTTGTTCAGATTTTGGCAAAGAAAAAGAAAAGTTTCAAAATCCATGGCTAAAGTTTCTTAGATCCAACATCTTTTGCAAAAGTATGGGCCAAATAGATTAAAACAATAAAGCTGTTTTTTTCTTTACAAACTGATTGTAAAACTGATTGAAAAATTGTGACTCAAGCATTATAGACTTTAAATTTTGAATTTCATTTCTTATTTTTTAGTGAAATAGAACTTTTTGATTCAAAGGAAGAAAGAAAGCTTTTGAAGAACTTTTGGAAGACTATATTTATCAAATAGTTGTTTGAAGATATTTTGATGAATTAAAAGTGTAAAGATTATTTCTCCTACTATACATGAGCTTAAAATAGTAGAGGGTAAAAATACATGTTAAAATTGGTTTTTTAAATATAAGCACTTTATTGAGATAGAATTAATATATCTTACAGTTCACCCATTAAAGTATAAAATTCAGTAATTTTTAACATAGAGAGTTGCGCAGCCATCACCACAGTTAATTTTAGAACATTTTCATTAACCCAAAATGAAACCCTCTGTTCATTAACAGTCATTTCCCATTTCTCTTCTACCCTCCCAGCTCTAGGCAACCACTAATATATTTTATGTCTCTAGATTTACCTATTCAGGATATTTTATATAAATGGAGTCATACAATATGGGATCTTTTGTGACTTGCTTCTTTCACTTCACATAGTGTTTTCATCCACGTTGTAGCATGAATCAGTATTTCATTCCTTTTTTTCCCCCAATAATATTCTATTGTATGGATATACCATATTTTATTTATCCATTCATCAGTTGATGGACATTTGGTTGGTTCTGCTTTTTGGCTATTATGAATAATGCTGCTGTGAACACTGTGTGCAAGTTTCTGTGTACATGTATATTTTCATTTCTCTTGGGTATATACCTAGGAGTGGAATTACTGAGTCATGTGATATCTATGTTTAACTTCTGAGGAACTGTTTTCCAAAGCAGCTGCACCATTTTACATTCCCACCAGCAGTGTAAGAGGGTTCCCAGTTTCTCCACATTTTTGCCAGCACTTGTATTATCCATTGCTTGTCTTTAATACCTAGTGACTATTCTCACTTTCTGTAAGCATAACAATTTACAGAAGTTTTTACTCAAAATTTACTTTCTGAATTGAAAACACGCTATAAAGGGGCTGGCCCCATGACTGAGTGGTTAAATTCACGTGCTCTGCTTTGGCGGCCCAGGGTTTTGCCAGTTTGAATCCTGGGTGCAGACGTGGCACTGCTCATCAAGCCATGCTGAGGCGGCGTCCCACATGCCACAACTAGAAGGACCCACAACTAAAAATACACAACTGTGTACTGGGGGGCTTTGGGGAGAAAAAGGAAAAATAAAATCTTAAAAAAAAAGAAAACACGCCATAGGAAATCTGCATATAATCACTGGTGAAACTTCCTGGGGGAGAAGATAATATGATGATACAGTTTTTTCAGTCTTTTTTCTGATAGAATCTCATCTTCCTCTCAAGCTCCCAAAGGTGTGTATTTTATCACTGTTACCTTCTCTTCCCTTTCCCTTAAAGGTTACCCCTTCATGGGTCCCAGCATTTGCTTTTGCCAGATGTCTGAGTCCAATTTAGATAGTATCTTTAATACGTCATTTTATCGTTTATTTACCTTACAGGACATATTGGCTACCCTGTAGAAGGAAAATGCAATTCCTATGTGATACCAATAGGGTGAAATAATTAAGTTGGGTGTGTTAGTAATATTTGTGGAAATTGGGGTTTTTGGATGGTCTGGAAATGCATGATTATTTTCTTTATTTAAAATAATGAAATGTAGAAACAGAGTGACTGCAAATAGACAAGCAGTGCAAATAAGGGCAATGGAAGTGTTCTGAAATTGAAATGGTGATGGTTGCATGATTCTGTCAACTCACTTAAATTGTTTGATGGTATACTTAAAGAAGTTGAGTTTTGTGATATGTAAATTATACCTCAATAAAGCTATTTTAAAAATTGGAACATAAGGTACCCACCATTTGAAAATTAACTATCCAACGCTAATCAAGAATGGATTACTATCTAACCATTAATTAATTAATTGATTAATTAATTGGATTCAGATAACAGATGACTGTATCTGTGTTTGAAAAAATCTTCCTAACCCACAGATGAGATTTTTATGTGCCTACATAAATTGTGAGATCTAATCTGAATATCTAGTTAGACATAAAAGAGCAACACCAAATGAATATGGATAAACATTTGCTTGATTCTATGTAGAAGGTTTTGATTATCAGTTTTCTTTTTCTACTTCTAACTGGAATGTGAAGACATGTAGGACCTCTTGGCCATATCCTTTTCCTACCTAAATATCAGGGCATGTTCTTTTTCCTCAGTAGGCACAGCAATGATAATATTAGCTAATATTTATATAGCACTTACTGCATATCAGGCACTATTCTGAGAACTTTATGTGTATTAATTCATTTAATCCTGATAAGAACCCAATAGTATAGGTACAATTGTTATTCTCATTTTACATATGAGGAAACTGAGGTTATATAACTTGCCCAAGATCATCTAGTAAGTTGTAGAGCCAGTATGTGAAGCCAGGCAGTCTAGCTCCAGAGTTAGTTTCCTTAATGACTAGATACTCTCATTACATAGAACCTACAGGTCCAGAAGAAAGTCCACTGTTTCCTTGGCATTGTTTTTCCAACTGTTGCTCTGCACCCACTAGTGGGTCATAAAAAACAATTGAGTGGGTTGTAATCCACTTTTTTTTCTTTTTGAAGAACAGTGGCCCTGAGCTAACATCTGTTGCCAATCTTCCTCTTTTTTCCTCCCCAAAGCCCCAGTACATAGTTGTATATCCTAGTTGTAGGTCATTCTAGTTCTTCTACGTGGGATGCCGCCACAGCATGGCTTGATGAGCGGTGGTAGGTCTGTGCCCAGGATCCAAACTGATGAACCCCAGACCACCAAAGCATAGTGTGCAGACTTAACCACTTGGCCAGAGGGCTGGCCCCCTGTAATCCACATTTAAAAAATAGGAAATTGAGTAGAATAGAAAATATCAGAGCACATCACGTGTGAAAAGAGCTAATGTTTTGTGAAACTTTTGCTTTAATTGCATGTATGTTAGTTTGTTACTGGGGTTTTCGTGTCAGGCATATTTTTTATTGTGGGTTATAGTCAAGGTTTGAAAGCACATTCTGTAGAGGGGCCACAGCGCTTCTCATTTGGAATCTTAGGCCACCGGTTTCTAATTGGTCTGAACCTGGTAACAGGGAGTGACATGTTCGCTCCTCACTAAAACCCAACTTAGATGCATCTACCCATCCATGAACAGTGAGACAATTGGGGTGAAAGCAGGACTTTCTAGAAGATAGGGTTCAACATAAGTGCTCTTTGATTATGGGGAAAGTGAGTACTAAAGGAGAACATCTCAGAGTAAGCCTAAGATGAACTTATCCAGAGAGAAAGCACTATTCCTTTTGTAGGGGCAGGAAAAAACAAAACAGAACTAATTTTGTTTTTAATGAGTTCCCCCACTCATCATTTAAAAGCTAGCACTTCCTCTCTTTCTTTTTCTTCTTTGTTGGTGAGGAAGATTGTCCCTGAGCTAACATCTATTGCCAATCTTCCTCTTTTTTAGTTTGAGGAAGATTAGCCCTGAGCCAACATCTGTGCCAGTCTTCCTCTACTTTGTATGTGGGATGCCTCCACAGCATGGCTGATGAGTGGAGTAGGTCCATACCCAGGATCCAAACCCGCAAACCCCAGGCCACTGAAGCAGAGCACATGGAACTTTAACCACTTGGCAACAGGGCCGACCTTCTTTCTTTCTTTTTGATTCAAGACAAAGAATATAGTAGCAGAACAGTAAAGTGGTTTATAATCTTAAAAAAATCAATTGGAGATTTATTCACAAATATTTGTTGAGTGCCTGCTGTATGCTGAGGATAAAGCAGAGACAAAACACACAAGGACCCTGCCTTCACAAAGCTCACCTTCTGGTGTCATTAAAGTTATCACTGATGAAGGAAAAATTGAGACAACAGCAAACCTATTCCTTTTCTTTGCACTTGTAACTTTACTCACCATGGGGTTATAATGGAAACTCAAATGTCTGCAGACTTCCCCATATACATAATACAACAGTGTAGAGTGTGTACATTATAAATATATCATAGCCCACATTTTTTAAAATGCCTGCAATATAGAGGAACAAAACTGTTGCTTTTAGAAAAAAAAATTCTTTTTCCACTTACAAATGCTATGGTAGAAAACTCAATTTTTTTTCTTTTTAAGCCAGAACATTTATTGAGCAACTAATTGTTGAAATCCTCAAGATGAACTAGATGCTGCAACAGCTGCCCTCTTGGGTTTGGGTGTTGTTCTTCAGGGGATCCATGCCTGAATCTGCAGTGTATAATTTTTAGGGGCCTTGTTCGATTGGTCCCAGTGGTATTTCATCTTTTAGCCTTGGCACTCCAGTTATACTTTCTCTTGGGCTTGGCAGGGTAGCCACATATGCTACAGGTCGCCTTGTGAAGGCGGTAGGCCTTTGAGCCACAACAGTGGCACCCTGTGTGCTTCGTATTGTGCCGCTTCCCAAATGATGATGTTCTCTTCCTCATCTCGCTTCTGATTATTACACAAAAGAATAAAGAAGGAAAAAGTAATCCATAAACCTAACATCCAAGGAAAATTACTGTTAAAATTTTGTTGCATTTCCTTCTAATTGTATCCTCATGAAATTAGATATGTGTATGTAGACACACACACAAATGGTTGTGTCTATATATTTATAATTTAAAAGTGAATTTGAAATACTCATATATATTAGTTCCATTTCTTGATTTTTATTTAACATGTTAATTTCCTTATGAAAATATGTCCTTTAAAAATATTATTTTGGGGCCGACCCGGTTGCACGGTGTTTAAGTTCTCACGTTCCGCTTTGGCAGCCTGGGGTTTGCCAGTTCGGATCCCGGGTGCGGACATGGCACTGCTTGGCAAGCCATGCTGTGGTAGGTGTCCCACATAAAATAGAGGAAGATGGGCATGGATGTTAGCTCAGGGCCAGTCTTCCTCAGCAAAAAGGGGAGGATTAGCAGCAGATATTAGCTCAGGGCTAATCTTCCTCAAAAAAAATATATATTATTTTGCTAGCTCTATAATATTCTATTATAAGGTGGTGGCATAGCATAATTTATTCAACTATTTCTTTTTTGTAGATATTTCAGGCTTTCCTGCTATAATTAACATTACAATAACATCACTGAATATCTGACCATATCTCTGATTTTTTTCTCAGGATAGCTTTCTGTTAGTAGAATTATTATGTTAAAGAGTATGAATATTCTGGTAAATTATTACCCCAGTGACAAAGTAACATACACGCAATTAAAGCAGAAGTTTCGCAAACATTTGTTCTTATCACATGTGATACACTCTGATATTTTCTATTCTATTCAATTTCCTATTTTGTGTGTGTGAGGAAGATTGGCGCTGAGCTAATGCTTATTGCCAATCTTCCTCTTTTTGCTTGAGGAAGGGTGTCCCTGTCAATTTCCTATTTTTTAAATGTAGATTCCAAATGAGGAAAACTATAACATGTATTTCACTTAGGGTAGTTACATTGTTTGGAAAGAAGTGGAATAGTAACTATTAAACTTAGAATTTGGTGTACGTAAGTTAGCCTTTAGCTTTTCTTCTTACTGTATTTATATGTTTTTTTTGATAGATGAGTTTTCACTCTGCTCAAACGCACGTCCTGTTACTCTACCCTCATTCTGTTTAGATGACCTTGAGTCCTTCCTTTCTGAGAAAATAGAAACAATCATGTGCTTCTTAACTTCATTCCTCTTTACCTGGACGGTTTCTTTACTCACACTTTCTTTCCTTCTCGTTTTAGAAAAATATATAGCATTCTTCTTGGAAGTTAAACTTTCCACTTAATGTTTTTGCTCCCTTTTTCTACTGTGGACTCAAGTATATCGCCTCGTTAGTCATCCCCTTCCCATCCTGCATCCTCCTCACGTCTGTCTCACTCAATCTCCTGAGGGTTCAAAGTAAAAAAATAAAAAAAGCAAACAAATATCCCTTTCATTAGCCCTATAAGCTCTCCTTCCATTCCTTATCAAACACGGAAACAGGAATGTATGCTCGTGCCTCCATTGCCTCATCCTTACCCTCTTACAATCCTAATTTTGCCCTTGACGGTTTTTTGTGTGTCAGGTGCTTGTAAGCCTCCAACCCCTCATCCAGTGTTCTAGGTAGGGCAGTTGAGCCCTGCTACCTATCAGAGCCAATCTTACCAGTTTCCCCAGAGGACTGGATTGGGGTCCTCTGCCTGCTTTATTCTTAGCTCTGCTGCGGTATGCTCTGGTGGTCCCAGCCCAGCTTTGGTCTCTCTGACTATAAAGCCCATGTCTTTAGGATTTTAGGGGAATATGAATTCTTAAAAGGTTCCTTTCCTTGAGCTAAGTTGTTCTCTGAGGGCCCCTCTTTCCCCTAATACCTTTGCTCTGTAAGAATTGAAAGAGGGCCTTTGAAGTTAAATTATAGGTTACACAGGATGCTCATTGCTGTACAGCATTCAGTATTGTTGAATACTTTGCGTTCTTGAAGTTCTCTTTTTTTGGTAACGTGAGTATAGTTTTCTGGTTCTCCTCTCCCTCTCCGACCACTGTGTCTTTAGTTACTATTTTTTATACCACTACCTGTAGGTGTTCCCTAAAATTTTGCCCTCTCTTTTTAGTCTTTCTCGTACTCCACTGGCCGAATGAGTGACCCCCAGATATGTTGTTTTGGCTCTGTTTTCTCTCCAAGTTCTGGTTCTGTGTGATCAACTGCTTGTGGGCGTCTGTATCCAGAATTCCTGCTGGCACCTTGAAGTCGTTACATATCAAGCAACTGGTTATTTTGTAAAATTTGTTTTTCCTCCTTTAGTCCTTACTGATTTTAAAGATATTACCCATCTGCTCTTGCACACAGGCATGAAACTCATTGCTGTCTTGACTCTTCTCTCATTACCATCCACATTTATTCAGTTGTCTCTGATACTCACACAGTCCTCTCATTCCCCGGCCTAGTTACTTTCAGTGTCGTCCTAGACCACTGCAATTGCCTTTAATTTCATCATCTACTATTTCTCCGCCTTTTTGATTCTTCTTATACACTACCAAATTCACATTCACGAAAGAGAGTTTTGATCACATCATGGCTCCCTTTTGCCCACAAATTAGCATTTAAACTCATTAACCTGGTATTAAAGGCTCTCCATAATCTGACTCCACAATCTGTTTTTCCAGTTTTTTTTTATTTCTGTCATTCACATAGCATTTGCTTTTGATAAACTAAATTATTGCTTGTTATTTACATATTGCACTTCCTAATCCTTTGTTCCTATCTCTATGTGACCAAATCATACCTATCATTCAAGACTGAGTTCCAATGTCACTTTCTCTTTGAAACATTCTGTGATTCCTCAAGAGATAAGTATTTTTTTGGCTCTGCTGAATTTTTATGGTATTTTATTGGTCTTTTCCTTTGTGATTCATAACTTTTTGCCTCGCGCTGTACTTATTTTTGGTACATGTTGTAGCCCCTGTGAGAATATAAATTCCTTTTTCCACTCCATATCCCCTAAGAACAAATTGCCCTCAAATGGTTGGATGAATGAATCTTATACATTGAAGTGATAAGAAAGTTGTAACAGAGCCTTGCCATGGTAAAGTGTTCAGGGCCATTACATTTAGTTGTATGGTTTGTGTATTGCCAAAAGGCTCCTGGCCAAGGGAGTGAGTGGGGCCTGAAATCCAGCTCACATTCCGGGTTCCCCCATACCCAAACATGTGCCAGGCTGGTTGGCGCAGGGCTGCAGCTGCCTGGAAGAAGGGCTACTTGTTCTTTGTATTAAGAACATTGCAGGTTAATCTGTGCATCTGCTTGGCTGCACCTGTCCCTTTATCTGACTCTTACCAAAGCACCGTATAAGCCAGTAGCAGCCCTGAGAGTATTAACAGGATCAGTGGAAGTTCATTATGAAAACCACTTTGTGTCACATAGAAACTATCCAATAATTATTTGTTGGGATGGAAGATACAGATTAATTGAATGTAAAGTAAAGCATTAATTATAGAGCATCTCCTTGATAATCTACTATTAACTTCAAACTCACAAATATTGTAGAACCCCTGTGCAGCTTCTAGAACCTTTGAGATTGCTTGTAATTTTTTACTTAGATCAAATGGCTAATAGTCCCATTTCCCTTGCCCCCACCTCAACTCTAGCTTTTGGTTAGGGTACTCTGATATGAGGTAAATGTGTTTTTTTACTTTGTTCTTTTGTCTGCATTGTGGTGGGTCCAATGATAGTGGCTTCTGGAAGTTTTTCCAGTTTGATTTGAGGGTTAAGTCATAGAAAAAAAGAATATGTTTATTCTTTAAACTCATTCCATTTCACTAGTTTTCTAGGTTAGTAATTTGTCTAGTTATTTACATATGTGTGTTTTTAACATAAAATTTCTATAATCCTGTGAGGAATAGATAAAGTTATTTCTCCTTAAATATATAGGGATGAAAGCTTAGAGATGTTCATTGACTTGGGCACAAGGCAAGCAAATGATGAAGCTAGATGAAAATCCAGGGTTTCTGTATCCCTATCCTATGCTTTTTTTTTTTTGTCATTTAAATTTTATTCACTACAAGTAAAGATATTTAATACACTCTACCAGTCTATCCTATGCTTTTTAAAAATGCTGTGACCAGAATCCTTTAATGGAATTATTTTATTATTGTTGGTTTTTAAGACAAAAAGTCCTTAAACACGTAGTTAATGGTTGAATGCTGTGTGAATGCGTGTGTCTCTGGAGCACCTAGTGTGCATCTAATAAATGAAGTTGATTACACACTACTTGTGACTCCAGTGGATCTGCCCCATTCCAGAGTAGTGACAGGGCAGCCATACATGAAATAAGGTACTTTTAATGTACACTAGAGTTGGTTTTTTATTTTATGAGTGGAACATTGTCTAACATTTCGCACTTAGCTAAGTGCCAAGCATATATGCATATTATTTCACCTAATCCTCACAACAAGTCCTGGAACTCTATATTATTATCTCCAACTTAAAGATATGTTACTTATGCACAATCAGGTTTTCTTGAAATCTGGGTCTGCCTAATTCAAAGACTCTGTGGCTTATGAAACTAGCCGCTTGATATCTGAAGAATGTTCAGAATAGCTTATCACATAAAGGCCTTCAGAGGCTATATAGCTATATTTATTTATTGCTAGTTAGATATAGCTATAGATATATCCTATCTTGGCATCAGGGAAACAAGACAGTCATTACTTGGACTGGCATAGTAGATCTTATTGCTGGTGCTAAGTATCGCAGCTGCCACTGCAGCTCAGTACCAGCAGGGGGCCAGAGGAGTGCTGGAAAGTGAGCAAAAGAATGACATTCTTGGAGACTCTGCTCTGGTGTTTTTGAAATACAGCCAATGGGAGTAGGGGTGTTGCCTAATTTTTGTTATTCAACTTCCTTCTTCTAAAAAGAAAAAACAACAGAAGGAGATGGGAAGCAGAGTAGCATAAAAGAGAAAGCAGAATAAGCTTTGCTATCTTCTTGAAGTTAATTACAAGACCTTTTAAAGATTTCCAAATTTGGCCAAGATTAGCAATTAATAGACAATTGCAGATGTGTTTTTCATTCTGTCGATTAACCAACATTTCTGTGCAACTTGGACACCTCTAAAGCATTTCTCCTATAGCATTTCTTCTATATTCTGCTTTTGTGAAAGTAATTTGAATATCTTTAAGCAATGTCCAGGCCACAATGTTAATTCTGTCTGAAATGGAAATAATGAGAAAGAAGAACTAGAGATATCTATGTTATATGGGTCCGTGGCAAGGTCCTAAGACAGTAAACAGGTTTTTTGCTTTGGGGCTCCCTTATTGGCATAAGGCTATTGAAGAATAAATCAAATGTTATTCCTGGACTACCTGAAGGTATAGCTTTGAGTATTTTGAATTTACACTGTGGTCTTTAGGAATAGAGTAAAATGGAGAAACGAAAAGCATGAATGAAAAGTAAAGAAAAAAAGCCGCTGGGAATAAGAGAGAGGTAAATTCCACTTAAAAAAAAAGAGATCTGGAGAGAGAGCCAAGATGGCGCCGTGAGTAGTCCTCTTTGTCTCTCGCCCTTCGAGTCTACAATTATTTGGACACTTATCGCTTGACAAAGGATATCCAGACAGCATCTCAGGACGTCTGAGACACCCACGCGACTATACATCGGAAGGCGGATGGACTTTCCTCCGGGAGGATGTGGAAATAGGTGAAAACTCTCCGACCCCAACGGGCAGCCTAGTACCCGCAAGCGGCTTTCTTCCAACAGGCGACCCCAGAGGATCCACGCACATCTAGGGCAGGAGCGAGAACACAACAGAGGAGCGACGGTGGAAACAGGTGACCAGAACCCTACCTAAACCCCCCGCAATTACTCCTAAACGCAGAGGGAAACTTTGGAGTTGCACACCTGAGCCCGCGGGGAGAGTCTCTCCCCGCCATTGGCGGGGAGACCCAGCCTGGTGCTCGGGGCGCCCGGAGGGTCCCAGAGAGAAACACGGAGGGCACGGAGGTCTCCCAGCTGCCGTTGCCCGCCCCGTGGGACTAGGGATTGCCGGAGATCTCGGAGAGGACCGGGGCTGGGGGAACTTTCAAAGGCCGGTTCGGCGACCCAGAGGGGAAGTGCCGGAGCTCTGCCCGGGCAGCAGACAAAACTCTCTGTCTGCCGTTAGCAGAGGGGCCACGCTGAGCATTCACGGCTCCGGGAGAGGCCCGGAGAGAATCCCAGAGGGCGGGGCGACCCCCAGCTGCCGTTGCCCGCCCCGTGGGGCTAGGGATTGCCAGAGATCTCGGAGAGGACCGGGGCGGGGGAACTTTCAAAGGCCGGTTCGGCGACCCGGAGGGGAAGTGCCGGAGCTCCGCCCGGGCAGCAGACAAAACTCTCTGTGTGCCGTTAGCAGAGGGGCGACGCTGAGCACTCACGGCTCCGGGAGAGGCCCGGAGAGAATCCCAGAGGGCAGGGCGACCCCCAGCTGCCGTTGCCCACCCCGTGGGGCTAGGGATTGCCAGAGATCTCGGAGAGGACCAGGGCGGGGGAACTTTCAAAGGCCGGTTCGGCGACCCGGAGGGGAAGCGCCGGAGCTCCGCCAGGCAGCAGACAAAACTCTCTGTCTGCCATTAGCAGAGGGGCCACGCCCAGCATTCAGGGCTCCCGGCAGAGGCCTGGACAGAAGCCCAGAGGGCGGGGCGACCCCCAGCTGCCGTTGCCCGTCCCGTGGGACTAGGGATTGCCGGAGATCTCAGAGAGGACCGGGGCTGGGGGAACTTTCAAAGGCCGGTTCAGCGACCCGGAGGGGAAGTGCCGGAGCTCCGCCCGGGCAGCAGACAAAACTCTCTGTGTGCCGTTAGCAGAGGGGCGACGCTGAGCACTCAGGGCTCCGGGAGAGGCCCGGAGAGAATCCCAGAGGGCGGGGCGACCCCCAGCTGCTGTTGCCCGCCCTGTGGGGCTAGGGATTGCCAGAGATCTCGGAGAGGACCGGGGCGGAGGAACTTTCAAAGGCCGGTTCGGCGACCCGGAGGGGAAGCGCTGGAGCTCTGCCCGGGCAGCAGACAAAACTCTCTGTCTGCCGTTAGCAGAGGGGCCACGCTGAGCAGTCACGGCTCCGGGAGAGGCCCGGAGAGAATCCCAGAGGGCGGGGCGACCCCCAGCTGCCGTTGCCCACCCCGTGAGGCTAGGGATTGCCGGAGATCTCGGAGAGGGCTGGGGCTGGAGAGAGTTCCAGAGACCCAGCTTAGTAGCCTAGGGGGAAACCCTACAGGATCACAGCAGCCTTAGGGAAAGCCTCTGCACAGCACCAGTAGAAGGCACCCAGCCGCCAGCCACAAGGCTGGAAGACCCCAGGGCAAAAGCAGCATAGCTAGGTGTACTAACCACAGACTGTAGAAGATGCCAATAGCTCTCCTGCGACCCATAGAGGACAAGTGAGATTTGGTGGGTGCCGACAGCAACGGAGCGACAAATATAAGTGATCCCACCCTTGGCCGCTGGAAAAGCCCATAACACTGTTGCAGACCCCAAGGAGAGAGCGCATCTAGGTGGGCAACAACAGTAGGCACCTGCAGCCTGAAGCCCCCCTGTGACGGCCCCCACGGCAGAGGAGGGAATCCAAAGGGCCACTGTGGCTACGAAGAGGGGCCCAGGCCCAGTTAGCAACTACGGACAGGGTTCCTGGTTGGTGAAGTATAAACAGCTGCTCCCCCCACCGCAGCAGCTGAAACAAGTGAAAGGAGCAACTAAACTCTATCTCCATGCGGAGGCACAAATCAACATCATCAAGCAATATGAAAAAATACATTAAATCTCCAGAACAGAAAGAAAGTAACAAATACACAGAAAACAATCCCAAAGAAAATGAGATATATAACCTAAATGATGATGACTTCAAAACAGCCATCATTAGGATTCTCAATGAGTTAAGAGAGAATTCTGACCGACAACTCAACGAGTTCAGGAGCTATGTCACAAAAGAGTTTGATACGATAAAGAAGAACCAAACAGAAATATTGGAAATGAAGAACACAATAGAGGAGATTAAGAAAAATCTAGATGCTCTGAACAGTAGGGCCAATAATATGGAGGAAAGAATTAGCAATTTGGAAGATGGCAATATAGAATTGTTGCAGGCAGAGGAGGAGAGAGAAGCAAGACTTAAAAGAAATGAAGAAACTCTCCGAGAATTATCAGACACAATTAGGAGATGCAACGTAAGGATTATAGGTATACCAGAGGGAGAAGAGAAGGAGAAAGGGGCAGAAAATCTATTCAAAGAAATAATGGCTGAGAACTTCCCAAATCTGGTGAGGGAGATGGATCTTCAGGTGACAGAAGCCAATAGATCTCCAAACTTTATCAATGCAAGAAGAACAACTCCACGGCATATAGTAGTGAAGCTAGCAAAAGTCAACGACAAGGAGAAAATATTAAGGACAGCCAGGCTAAAGAAACTAACCTACAAAGGAACCCCCATCAGGCTATCAGCAGATTTCTCAGCAGAAACTTTACAGGCTAGAAGAGAGTGGAATGATATATTCAAAAATCTGAAGGACAAAAATCTACAGCCGAGAATTCTCTACCCAGCGAAAATATCCTTCAAATACGATGGAGAAATAAAAACTTTCCCAGATAAACAAAAATTAAGGGAGTTCATTGCCACAAAACCTCCTCTTCAGGAAATCCTCAGGAAAACCCTCATTCCTGAAAAATCCAAAAAAGGAAAGGGGCTACAAAACCAAGAGCAGAGGAGATAAGTAGAAGGACAACAACAGAGAGTAGCAGCTCTACATCAGAACAGATTAAACCATGGGACGAGAAACAAAGGAAACTGAAGAAAACCGGAAAACAAGACACAAAATGGTAGTGGTAGGCCCCCACGTCTCAATAATCACTCTAAATGTAAATGGATTGAACTCCCCAATCAAAAGACACAGAGTGGCAGGATGGATCAAAGAACAAGATCCAACAATATGCTGCCTCCAGGAAACACACCTCAGCCCCAAAGACAAACACAGACTCAGAGTGAAGGGATGGAGAACAATACTCCAAGCTAATAATGAACAAAAGAAAGCAGGTGTCGCTATACTAATATCAGACAAGGTAGATTTCAAAACAAAACAGATAAAGAAAGATAAAGAGGGACAGTATATAATGATAAAAGGGACTCTCCACCAAGAAGACATAACACTTATAAATATATACGCACCCAACACAGGAGCACCAAAATTTGTAAAGCAACTCTTAATAGAACTAAAAGAAGACATCAACAACAATACAATAATAGTAGGGGACCTCAACACACCATTAACACCAATGGACAGAACATCCAGACAGAAAATCAACAAGGAAATAATAGAATTAAATGAAAAATTAGACCAGATGGACTTAATAGATATATATAGAACACTTCATCCAAAAACAGCAGGTTACACATTCTTCTCAAGTGCACATGGAACATTCTCAAGGATTGACCATATTTTGGGAACCAAAGCAAACATCAATAAATACAAGAGAGTTGAAATAATATCAAGCATCTTTTCTGATCATAACGCTATTAAACTAGAAATCAACTACAAGAAAAAAGCAGAGAAAGGTGCAAAAATGTGGAGACTAAACAACACGCTTCTCAACAAACAATGGATCATTGAGGAAATTAAAGAAGAAATCAAATATTATCTGGAGACAAATGAAAATGAGAACACGACATACCAAATCATTTGGGATGCAGCAAAAGCAGTCCTAAGAGGGAAATTCATCGCAATACAGGCTCACCTCACTAAACAAGAAAAAGCTCACCTAAGCAACCTCAAACGACACCTAACAGAACTAGAAAAAGAAGAACAAACAAAGCCCAGAGTCAGTAGAAGGAGGGAAATAATAAAAATAAGAGCAGAAATAAACGATATTGAAACAAAAAAGACAATAGAAAGGATCAATGAAACAAAGAGTTGGTTCTTCGACAGAATTAACAAAATTGACAAACCCCTAGCCAGACTCACCAAGAAAAGAAGAGAGAAATCGCAAATTAATAAAATCAGGAATGACAGAGGAGAAATCACAACAGATACCAATGAAATACAAGAGATCATAAGAGAATACTATGAAAAACTATATGCCAACAAATTGAGCAACCTGGAAGAAATGGACAAATTCCTAGACTCCTACAATCTCCCCAAACTGAATCAGGAAGAAATGGAGAATCTGAATAGACCAATCACAAGTAAGGAAATAGAAACGGTAATCAAAAACCTCCCCAAAAACAAGAGTCCAGGACCAGATGGCTTCTCTGGAGAATTCTACCAAACATTCAAAGAAGACTTAATACCTATTCTCCTCAAACTGTTCCAGAAAATTGAGAAAGATGGAGAACTCCCTAACACATTCTATGAAGCCAACATCACTCTGATCCCCAAACCTGACAAGGACAACACAAAGAAGGAGAACTACAGGCCGATATCGCTGATGAACATAGATGCAAAAATCCTCAACAAAATTTTGGCAAACCGATTACAGCAATACATCAAAAAGATTATACACCATGATCAAGTGGGATTTATACCAGGGACACAGGGATGGTTCAACATCCGCAAGGCAATCAACGTGATACACTACATCAACAAAATGAAAAACAAAAACCACATGATCATCTCAATAGATGCAGAGAAAGCATTCGACAAGATCCAACACCCATTTATGATAAAAATCCTCAGTAAAATGGGTATAGAAGGAAAGTACCTCAACATAATAAAGGCCATATATGATAGACCCACAGCCAACATCATACTCAATGGACAAAAGCTGAAAGCCATCCCTCTGAGGACAGGAACAAGACAAGGGTGCCCACTTTCACCACTCCTATTCAACATAGTACTGGAGGTGCTGGCCAGAGCAATTCGGCAGGAAAAAGAAATAAAAGGAATCCAAATAGGTAACGAAGAAGTAAAACTCTCGTTGTTTGCAGACGACATGATCTTATACATAGAAAACCCCAAAGAATCCACAGAAAAACTATTAGAAATAATCAACAACTACAGCAAAGTAGCAGGGTATAAAATTAACGTGCATAAATCAGTAGCATTTCTATGCACTAACAATAAACTAACAGAAAAAGAACTCAAGAACTCTATCCCATTCACAATCGCAACGAAAAGAATAAAATACCTTGGGATAAACTTAACCAAGGAAGTGAAGGATGTATACAATGAAAACTACAAGACTTTCTTGAAAGAAATAGGCGATGACATAAAGAGATGGAAAAACATTCCTTGTACATGGATTGGAAGAATAAACATAGTTAAAATGTCCATACTACCTAAAGCAATATACAGATTCAATGCTATCCCAATCAGAATCCCAAGAACATTCTTCACAGAAATTGAACAAACAATCCTAAAATTCATATGGGGGAACAAAAGACCGCGAATTGCTAAAGCAATCCTGAGCAAGAAAAACAAAGCCGGCGGAATCACAATCCCCGATTTCAAAACATACTACAAAGCTACAGTGATCAAAACAGCATGGTACTGGTACAAAAACAGGTCCACAGATCAATGGAACAGAATTGAAAGCCCAGAGATAAAACCACACATCTATGGACAGCTAATCTTCGACAAAGGAGCAGAGGGCCTACAATGGAGAAAAGAAAGTCTCTTCAACAAATGGTGCTGGGAAAACTGGACAGCCACATGCAAAAGATTGAAAATTGACCATTCTTTTTCACCACACACCACAATAAACTCAAAATGCATCAAAGACCTAAAGATTAGGCCTGAGACAATAAGTCTTTTGGAAGAGAATATAGGCAGTACACTCTTTGACATCAGTTTCAAAAGAATCTTTTCGGACACTGTAACTCCTCAGTTGAGGGAAACAATAGAAAGAATAAACAAATGGGACTTCATCAGACTAAAGAGCTTCTTCAAGGCAAGGGAAAACAGGATTGAAACAAAAAAACAGCTCACTAATTGGGAAAAAATATTTACAAGCCACTTATCCGACAAAGGGTTAATCTCCATAATATACAAAGAACTCACACTGCTTAACAACAAAAAAACAAACAACCCGATCAAAAAATGGGCAGAGGACATGAACAGACATTTCTCAAAAGAAGATATGAATATGGCCAATAGACACATGAAAAGATGTTCATCATCGCTAATCATCAGGGAAATGCAAATCAAAACTACACTAAGATATCACCTTACCCCCGTTAGATTGGCAAAAACATCCAAAACCAAGAACGACAAATGTTGGAGAGGTTGTGGAGAAAGAGGAACCCTCATACACTGTTGGTGGGAATGCAAACTGGTACAGCCACTATGGAAAACAGTATGGAGATTTCTCAAAAAGTTAAAAATAGAAATACCCTATGACCCAGCCATCCCATTACTGGGTATCTATCCTAAGAACCTGATAACAGATATCTCAAGAGTCCGTTGCACCCCTATGTTCATCGCAGCATTATTTACAATAGCCAAGACGTGGAACCAGCTTACATGCCCAGAAACTGATGACTGGATAAAGAAGATGTGGTATATATACACAATGGAATACTACTCAGCCATAAAAAAAGACGAAATTGGCCCATTCACAACAACGTGGATGGACCTCGAGGGCATTATGTTAAGCGAAATAAGTCAGTCAGAGAAAGATGATCTCTATATGACTCCACTCATAGGTGGAAATTAGTATATTGAGAAGGAGATCTGATCGGTGGTTACCAGGGAAAAGGGGGGGTGGGGGGAGGGTACGAAGGGGGAAGTGGTGTACCCACAACATGACTAACAAAAATGTACAACTGAAATCTCACAAGCTTGTAATCTATCATAACATTAATAAAAAAAAAAATAATAAAAAAAAAAAAAAAAAGAGATCTGAGTTACCCAAATTAGCAAAATTGCAAACAATCCACAATACTTTTTAGCATTCTCTAACATATACATATATTTTATGATGGTAAGAATAGTAGTAATTTCTGCTATAACACTTGTTTTGAAAACACAGATTTTTCCAACATGATTGATACGATAGGGAACTATTTGAGCATATTGAAATTTCTCATTTGCTTTTGTGTAATTTCATTCGTGAGAAACACTACATGGATGCAGAAATCACCCTGACTAAACCTAGCCACAGAGGAAATACACAAAATGTACACATGCATACACCTCAGACACCTACCAGCTATCTCAATGTACCACGTGTTACATGAGTCACATTCATCCACTTTGGTGTTACAGCTTTCCAGCAGATTTCAGAGAACCCTATTTCCACTGTTTCAAAATAACCCACAAGCTACAGCTCTTCTAACACCCACCTCCACAAGCAAATGTCAGGTCTTTTTCAAGGTAAGTTGCCATATATATTACAGTATTTATGTACTTTTTCCAGTATTTCAAAATAACCCACAAGCTACAACTCTTCTAACACCCACTTCCACAAGCAAATGTCAGGTCTTTTTCAAGGTAAAGTGTTATATTTATTGTAATATTTATATACTTTTTAACGACTTAACATATGTAAAACTGTGCTCCTGTTTTTATTAGATTCCTACCTTTTAAAGAAATATGCGTCTTGACAGAGTTTTTGAGTTTGAGCTTTATTATTTTAGGTAATGAATGAATGTACTTGGCTAGAGGTGTTGTAAAAGATATATGCAAGGTAAGGGCTAAAGCAAGCTGTAAAATTTCTGCCTTTTTGCAATAAAAAATGCTGAATGATCTAATGATTTGAGTAAGGTCCAGTCAAAAGCAATGGAAGCCTTAAGACTCCCCAGCCATCACTTCCAATTACCAGATTTTAAGCCACTCTTTTCATGATAATGACATTGTAAATGAGCAAAGTCCCAGGCACATGAAATGAGTCATACAAGTGGGCAATATGTGGTTTTGCAAAGCTCCACCTGGGTAGAATTTGAGTCAAAAGATTTTGAGTAAAAGACAAAGAATGAGCTTATATGGGAAAGGATAACCAAAAGGGCATATACAGACTCTGAGAACTTAAGAACTTCCTAAGCATTTTATCTGTCTGTTTCTCTCTCCAGTGTGATCACAGCCCTAAGCTAAATTAGTGTGAGCAAAAGCAGGGAGGCAGAAAGTGTGAGAAAGATATGAAAGAACCCAGTAGAAGATAAGATTAGAAAATATGGGGGCCAGCTCCACGGCCAAGTGGTTAAGTTCTTGCGCTCCTCTTCGGCAGCCCAGGGTTTCACTGGTTCCAACCAGATCCTGGGCGCGGACATGGCACCGCTCATCAGGCCATGCTGAGGTGGCGTCCCACATAGCACAACCAGAGGCACTCACAACTAGAATATACAACTATGTACTGGAGGGCTTTGGGGAAAAGAAGAAGAAGAAAAAAGTAAAAAAAGAAGATTGGCAACAGATGTTAGCTCAGGTGCCAATATTAAAAAAAAAGAAAAGAAAATATGAAAGATATAATTAGAAAGAAAAGATATGATTTGAACCTAGGAGAAGCCTGAGGACCCAAGCATCTCTTGCTTCTTCTCCTTTGTTGGGCAAAGGTAGCAGTCAACCCCAGATACAAAGCAATCTATTGGGGTGCAGCCTGACTGTCAGGGGCAAGTTTGCCCCATTTGTTTGGAAGAAGAGGCCAAGATGGAAGCAGTTTATCTTGGGGCCTTGAGTAATGGGCAGAGCAATGAAGCCGATTAGAGACAAAAATCACAACAGCAGGTCTAGATCCAATGGTTTCTGACTTTGATTACTAGAAAACAAGAGGCAAAATGATTAGAAGCCAATTGAGAATCTAAGACAGTTGTATTGTCAAAAAAATTCAAGTCTGAGAAGTAAAGGCCTGAGACTTCCCATCCCCTGGAAACTCCCAGACCCCTAAATCTGACCCCAGAACAAGTGGACTGCCTCAGCAGGAAAGCTCTCAGTCAGGAGCCATCCACAGTGACCCTGTCAAATGTGATTTTGGAGGATAATTTGTAGAGGAGATTCTCCCAGAGTTCAGAGAGATTAGAACCAGGGGCAACCAGTTTGATAACTAAGAAACTCATTTTCCCTTCCCAGTCAGGAAAGTTTGCTCTTTCTGTCCAGCAAAATATCTTATATATTGTGGACTGATGTTTCTTCGCCTCCCTTTTTTCGTGTGGGAGTATTTATTACTGGTGTCCTGTTTTCCTTTTGCCTTGTTTGTTAGAAGTCTTGCAGGGGATTGGAGGGGTTAAATTTATCATTGAGCCATAGGATGCTCGACTGTAAGAAGCTACTTCAGACTTGATTGAGAAGCATATAACCAACAGAGATCTTGAAGCTGGATGCAGTCAACAAGTTTGAGCAAGGGTGAGTGCACTGTTAATCACAGTTGGAAAACTTGCTCAGTGTTAGTCAGGACCATTGTTAAAAGTATAGATGTGGGAAAAGAGTAGATGTGGATGCTGAGCAACCAGGTTGGACTTTTTTATGGAATCGTATTATATAATACACAGGTGTAACTGAGCGAATTCAACTATATATGCTTTGTAATTAAATCAAGTGCAGATAATCTCACCTAGCATTTCAGTTAATGACTCTAAGCTAGATAGAAGACTTGAAGTAGCTCTTTCCTGGTGAGCCTCTCACAGTGCCTTTCTGTTACCTCATAGGCCTGTCAGTCACTTAGCATTCCTGCTAGTACTCAGCAGCAAAGCCAGTTCACAGAAGCACACGTTCCTGTGGGTACAGTGATTAACGGCTGGTTACGTGAACTGGCAGGACCAGAGTCATTTTCCAGGGATTGGTATGGCTGCTAAAAGAGAGGCTCAGGGGCTTTTCTCCTTTTGAGGTTGTGGGGACCAAGGCCATATAATCTGGCAATGGCTGTCTTTGCCACCATGCAGAGAGAGCCCAACTGTGAATGAAGACAAGACAGGAGAAAGCAATGCAGAAAAAAAGAAAGAAAGATCTCCAATGATATTGTTTAAGCTTGGGCTGAAGTTAGCTTTAATCCAGGGTCTCTCAGCCTTGGCACTTTTGACATTTTGGGTTGGATAATTCCTTGTTAGGGGGAGGATGTTCTCTCATTGTAGTATGTTTAGCAGCATCTCTGGCCTCTGCCCACTAGGTGCTTCCCCAGCTGAGAACCACTGCTCTAATCCTTGGCTTTTTGGTTACATGATCCTTAATTTACCTGTTTGCTAAACTTATAAGAATTGGGTCTGTCGCTTGCAGTCCGATTGTTTCAGTTAATATACTTTTTCTTACAGCTTTTATATGTAAATAAAAAACAAGTACAGTAATTAAACATGAAGAACTCTAAAACCAATAAAGTAAAATTAACGATAGTTTAATCCAACAGATAACACTAAATTGCAGATATAACAATTATAAAAAACACATATTTGTGTGGTTAGTATTTTAATGGTAGAGTCTTGATTTTTTTTTTGAACACGACAAACCAATTTTTGTCTCAGTTATTGTTGACAGTATGCTCTTTTTAAACCACCAGTGTGTTATTTTGATGAACTAATCAATTTAATAATGTGCCTTAAAAAATTCTATAACTAGTTACAATACTTATAACTAGTGAAGTGCCGCAGTAATATATACCAAGATGGAATCTTAAGTCTTAGAACACTCAATAATGTGAATGTGACTGCCAAGGTGGAGGATGTAATTTGAAATTCTGCATACTTATATTGCCAAGTACGGTGGTAAATCATTTTTCCCACTACATTTTTGTGTTCAAGTAACTGTAAAATCATTGCTTACTTAGTGTACCATCACGTCATTTGACCATAACTTAATCTATATGCATCATTTATATTTTTATCTCTTCCTTTGTGCTTTTCTCAATAGCTAAAACAACTCCGCGGAACTACATCATTTGTAGGTTGCTAAAGTCTGTGTTTAATAATAAAAAATTTAAATCTCATTCTATGAAATTTCTCTCAGTTGTGAATTAACAATGTAAAATAGAAGTTTTGATTTTGCAACAGGTCAACTAATTCAACATTTTGATGTTAGAACTCTTTAATGTAATGATAATCATATACTGTATACTTACCAGTACATTAAAAGTTAAATTAGAAGTTGACTGCAAAAAATTCTCTAAACTGTATCCCTTACTTTTATTGTTATGAATATGAATTTTGGTATTGTTATTTTGAATCTATATGAAGTATATCAAAAGATAAAGCAAATACAGCATTATGCTAATGTTATTAGAACCATGTTTTTTAATTTTTTTTTTGGTGAGGAAGGTTGGCCCTGAGCTAATGTCTGTTGCTAGTCTTCCTTTATTTTTTGTATGTGGGATGCTGCCACAGTATGGCTTGATGAGCGGTGTGTAGGTCCATGCCCAGGATCCGAATCTGTGAACCCTGGGCTGCCAAGGTAGAACACGCAAATTTAACCACTACACCACCGGGCCAGCCCCTAGAACCAAGTTTTTATATAAGGCAAGATGAATATAAAATGAAAGAAGTAGAGTTAAAACTCTAATGATAGATTAGAATTGAAGATATCAATGTAAATAATGATTTTTAAAACTGTGTTTCCTAACTTTGACCACGGAGAGGTCTACAGGCAGTGGCATCCCAGTAGCAATGAATATGCCTAGTACCCAAATTTTTTCTAAATACTATTCCTCACTAAAAGGAACTAGGGCTCCTTGGAGAAATGGCTCATTCCAGATATTGGACAGAGAAATACAAGGTAAGGCTGGGACATTTTGTGGAACTAGAAAGAAATGAAAGTTGAAAAATTAGTGGAATTGTATCAAAAGGACGCAGGAGCTATCTTGAAGGGACTCCCACTGGCCAAATTTGGGAAAATTTGAGCAATTATTTCAGATACCTCTTATATATCTTTGCAGATTCTCTGGGACTCACTTGTTCGTTTAGCCCTATGCAAACTCTGAGGCAGGCATAATCTTAAACAGCTTTATTTCCTGCCATTCTGCGAGCCCCTCGCTTCCTTCAGTGTCCACAGGGAAGACCCACACATGTGCCACCTGGAAGTACAGAGGAATGAAACTCAACTATAGGGGAATTAATGCCCTTTTGGGAAAGCCTTTGATCAATGGAAGAGAAAGCCAGTGGATAAATTTTTTCTCTGCTTTTTCTCTTCTGCACCCTAGGGATGTTCCTGAAATGCAGTTTATATGGTTTCTAAAAGGTTCAGTCTGACAGATTAAATAGGGGGCCAGTTTGAAAATGCGTTGTTATATTGGCTCTCCCTCCTCCTTTGCTTTATTGCCCTTGTCCCTCACTCCTGCTCATTGTGATTGGATTTCTTTTTAAAATATTACATAAGTCTTTTGCTTCAGACCCTGGTTTTTGGGGGAATCTAGGCTACAAGGACAGCATCAAAAAGAATAATGCCTGTAACTGATTGAAACATTGAATATATAAAGATTTATGAACCTATAATGATATTCAAAAAAAGAGAAAGACTTCTCTTACCCAAAATATCTTATTTGCCACCATTGGAAGTGAATGTTACCAGCTTCTTACTCTCAGAATTGGTAATTAAAGGAAGAGAATTAAGCAATTATCATGACTTTTCATTGGAAGTTTGGTTAAGGAGAAGCTCTTCCCTACAAAACAATGCCATCCAACATAGGATGAACAATAGAATTTTAAAAAATCACCGGTTTGCAACCCCTGGTGAAATGATTGACTTAGGCAGGGATCATCAATGAATACTAAAATCATTAATGGAGTTTTGATAGAGACTGTATATTTGTGTGTTGACAAAGTGTCACTCTATTCCTTACTAGGTAGTCAAAAAGGCAAACAAGTCCTTTCAATAAGAAATTTACTATTATTACCCTTACTCAGTCGTCATAGATCACTAATAGTGGACAACGGGACATTGTTGTCTTCTGATGTTATACATCATAAGCTTATGAAATTATCTTGTGAAAAAGGTTTGACTTTTTTTATGCTTTTAGATCTAAGTTCTTGTTTTTAGGAAATACAGAGGATAGAGGGACAAGTTAAATGGCATCACAAAACACATTCTTAAAAGTTTCCATGAGGCAGTTGTCCTGGTTTCTTGAAAATGTCAAAATGAGTTAAAAGTGGGGGGGTGCATAACCAAATTCAATGTATTATTCTTAAACAGATCTGGTTTGAAAAAACTGTCTTACCCATCCAGAGATAAATACATATTCATCTGTGTTTTTTATAGCTCTTTTATGGTTTAATGTTTCATTTGATATTGGTATTTTTGTGTTTTTTTTCCATCATTCTTGTAAGATGCTTATCAATTTTATTGATCTTTTCAAAGAATCAGGTTATTTTTCATTTTTTATTGTTTTTCTGTTGTTAACTTTATTGATTTCTGCTCTTTATTATTTCTTTGATTCTCCTTGATTTGCATTTAATATATTCTTTAAGTTTCTTTGAGTGAAAGCCTAGGTTGTTAACTTGGGGCCTGCCTTCTTTTCTAATGTAAGTACTTAATGTTAAGCACATCTGTTTAAATACTTCTTTACCTGCATCCCACAGATTTTTTTTTTTCTTGAGGAAGATTAGCCCTGAGCTAACTACTCCCAATCCTCCTCTTTTTGCTGAAGAATACTGGCCCTGAACTAACATCCATGCCCATCTTCCTCTACTTTATATGTGGGAGACCTGCCACAGCATGGCTTGCCAAGTGGTGCCATGTCCATACCCGGGATCCAAACTGGCGAACCCCAGCCCGCTGAAGCAGAACGTGAGCACTTAACTGCAGCGCCACCGGGCCAGCCCCTGCATCCTACAGATTTTGATATGCCATGTTTTCATTTTCATTTAGTTCAAAATACTTTCTAAGTTCCATTTTTATTTCTTCTTTGAGCAATAGATTATTTAGTAGTGCGCTGGTTAGTTTCAAATTATTTGGGAATTTTATCTTTTATTATTGATTTCTGATTTAATACGGTCAGAGAACATATTTTGTATGTTTGTTATATGTCAGGTCAAATTGGTTTTAGTGGTGCTAAACCACTGTGTCACTGTTCAAGTCTTTTATATCCTTACTGATTTTTCTATCTACTTTTTCTATGAATTATTGAAAGAGGAATATTTATATCTTGGACTGTACTTGTAGATTTGTATTTTTCTCCTGTCATTTCAGGCTTTTTCTTCATGTATTTGAAACTTTCTTATTTGGCGCATAAATGTTTAGGATTTTTATGACCTCTTGTAAAATTGACCCCTTTATTGTTAAGAAATGGTTCTTTTTCTCCCTACTAGTTTCCTTTGCTCTGAAATCTACTTTGATGGTATTTATAATTACCTCAGCTTTTATTTATTTATTTATTTATTTAACTTATTGAAGAAGATTAGCCCTGAGCTAACATTTTCTGCCAATCCTCCTCTTTTTTGCTGAGGAATACTGGCCCTGAGCTAACATCCATGCCCATCTTCCTCTACTTTATATGTGGGATGCCTGCCACAGCATGGCTTGACAAGCGGTGGGTAAGTCCACACCCAGGATCCGAACTGCTGAACCCTGGGCCACCAAATCAGCAAACCCTGGGCCACTGAAGTGGAAGGTGCGAACTTAACTGCTGCGCCACCGGACTGGCCCCCTCAGCTTTCTTTTGAGTGGTATTAGTATAGTATATCTTTTTCTTTCCTTCACCTTTAACCTATTTGTGTCTGTGTATTTAAAGTGGGTTTCTTAAAAGCAACATGTAGTTGGGTCTTGCCTTTTTGTGTAATCTGACAACTTCTGATTTTTTTTTTCTGCTTTTTCTCCCCACATACCCCCAGTATATAGTTGCATATTTTTTAGTTGTGGGTCCTTCTAGTTGTGGCCTGTGGGATGCCGCCTCAGCACGGCCTGAGGAGCGGTGCCGTGTCTGCACCCAGGATTCGAACTGGCGAAACCCCATGCCGCTGAAGCAGAGCGCGTGAACTTAACCGCTCAGCCACAGTGCCAGACCCAACTTCTGATTTTTAATTGGAGTGTTTGGACCATTTACATTTAGTATGGTTTTTGATAAAGTTGGGTTGAAATCACCATCTTGCTATTTGTTTTCTGGTCATCCCTTCAGTACTTTGTTCATTCCTTCTTCTTTTTTCTGCCTTCTTTTGGATTGAGTATTTTTTATTATTTAATTTTATCTCATTTAGTGGCATATTAGCTATATCTCTTTGGGTCTTTTCGTTTGTTTGTTTGTTTGTTTAGTGGTCACTTTTGATTTTATAGTTTGTATGTTTAACTTATCACAGCCTGCCTTCAAGTATATACTTCCATTTTCCCGTTTCTGGCCTTTTTGCTATTGATGTTACTTCTATATATGTCACAAATCCCGAAATACATTGTTTTTGCTTTAAAAGTAAATCCTCTTTTATAAAGGGATTTTTTAAATAAGAAAAAATGCTTTTATGTTTACCTACATGTTTATTATTTCTGGTGCTTTTCATTCCTTTAGTGAAGATTTCCATTTAATGTAATATTTTTTCTGCTTGAAGAAAGGACCTCCTTTAACATTTTTTGTAGCTTGATCTGTCTTTCGGCTTTGCTATGTCTTCATTTGTTTCTGAAAGCTATTGAGAATTATTTTCTTTTGTACTTTGAAGATGTTTCTTCACTACCTTCTGACTTGCATTGTTTTTGATGAGAAATCTGCTCTCATTTCTTTTCTTTTCCTCTGTATGTAACGTGTCTTTTTCCTCAGACTGCTTTTAAGACATTCTGTTACCACTGATTTTAAGCAATTTGATCATACTGTGCCTTGGTATCGTTTTCTCTATGTTTCTTATGTTTAGGGTTTGTTGCTCTTCTTAGATCTGTGGATTTATAATCTTCATTAAATTTGGAAAAATTTCAGTCATTATTTCTTCAGATGTTGTTTTCTCTTTCACTTTCTCTCTATTCTTATTTTGGACCTAAATGGTATGTATGTTAAGTTGCTTGAAGTTTTCCCGTAGTTGAGAGATGATCTGTTCTTTTATTTCTTTCCTTGATCCTTTTTCCCCCTCAATGTTTCATTCTGAAAACTTCTTTTATGTCTTCAAGTTTACTAATCATTTCTTCTGCAGTGTCCAGTCTGTGCATCCTATTTGGTGTAGTTTTCATCTCAGAAATTGTAATCCCTAGAAATTTGATTTGGGTCTTTTTTATATATTCCATGTCTCTCCTTAACATACTTATGTTTTCATATACTTTCTTGAACTTATGGAGTATATCTGTAATAGTTGTTCAGATAGAATTGTGTACTAATTATGTTATTTGTGTCATTTCTGAGTTGCTTTCTGTTGATTGAGTTATCTGCTTTTTTGCGTGGTTGGTAACTTTTGACTGGATGCCAGACATTGTGAATTTTATGTTGTGTGCTAGATTTCTAAAAATTCTTTTAAATATTTTGAATTCTACCCTAGGATGCGGTTAATTTATTTGGAAAGAATTCAATCCTTTCAAGGCTTACTTGTTATCTCTATTAGGAGAGACCAGAGCTACCTTTAATCTGGGGCTAATTTGGTCACACTACTGAGGCAATATCCTTCTGTGTACTCAGCCTAATTTTCCACATTTTAGGAGATTTCTTCACTCTGGCTGTTGGGAACATGAACTATTCCCAGCTCTGTGTGAGTGCTGCGACTTCTTCAGCATGCTTCTTTCCAACGGTTCTTTCCTTGGCCTTGGAGAATTTTTTCACAGACATGTGCTGATCAGTTCTCAGAAGATTTGAGGGGAACCTTCTGCAGATCTCTGGGGCTCTCTGTAGCTCTCTCCTCTCTGGCATTCTGCCCTGTGAATTCTTGAATTCTTAACTCTGTCTCTTCAACTCAGGGAGACTGCCGTGTTCTGTTTGGGCTCCCCTTGCTACTGTGCATCCTGGGTAAATTGAAGGCTTACCTTGTTTGTTTCTCTTCTCTCAGGAATTACTGAGCTGAGCTGCCTGGTTTCCAGTGTCTGAAAATCATTGTTTTATACATTTTGTCCAGTTTTTTAGTTTTATAAGACAGAAGAGTAAATTCAGTCTCTGTTCCTCCATCATATCCTGAAGTAGAAGTCACTGTAAATGTACTTTTAATTCTCTGTCCAAATAATTTTTAGAAGAATATTCTTTTTAAATTTTCAAGTATTAATAGGATTTTTTAAAAAGAACATTTGCTTAGCTGTTGAAAATTTTAAAGATAGCTTCTAGTTTTATCATCTTCTATTCAGAAGATGAAGCTTGTACCATTTCTCCTGTGGAAATTTATTGATTTCTTTGTGGCTTAATAGAAGGTCACTTTTTGTGATTTCATTGTGTGCAACTTAAAAATGGTGTTTAGTAGGAATCAAATATAAACATATACACAATCATATGTAGTCAGCCTTATTATATATTTTAAATATCTTGTCTTTATTTTGTGCCTTAGAATCATAGATTGGTATGTCTACCAATTTTAAAGTGACTTAAAAATAAATTTAACCCTGAGTTATTTTAAGTGCCACTCTTCAAATTCTGAATTTTTTCAGCTATACTAGAACTCTTGGAGTATAATCTTGGACTCAGGAAGATACTAGGCACTTAATACCCCTTAGTGATATGGGATAATTTCCATTTAACTTTTCTTTAAAAATAAGAAATCAAACTCTAAATTTTACAAAATTACTAATTGAAGGAATAATTGGTGGAGGAATTTCTAGTCTTCTTTGATGCTTATTTCTTAGAGGTTAAGAACCAAATTACTTTATGATGTATTTAAATTTTAAGTCTACTTTAACTGAACCAGATTAAGAAATACATGTTTTTAGATAAATATGTATATTAGGAATGTATAGTAAATATTGATATATAGATTAAGAAATAAAGCCAAGCTTTATTTGCTTATTTTTCTTAAGGATTATAAACAACTATTTACAAATAATTACCTTTCACTTTATTTAAGCTCGTATTCTTAGAGTTATTTTAGTTCTGCAGAGAGAGATTAAAATAATAATAGGTCTAATAACTACTTTTGTGAGCTGTGTAATGGAGAGATCTGTCATCAGAAGCAGCAGCCAAGAATTTTGCTTGGAAACACGTAGTGGGAGACAGAGAACCTAAAAGTCTTTGGGGCTAAGGAACTGGAACAGAAAACTCCAAAGCAGGCTCTGAGCAGCATTCCCACAGAGCCAGGCTGTATTCCAAGCGAGGCCACTGCCTCCTAATTCCAAAGAATCCTACAAATGCCTTCTAAGCCTGTCACCAACCATCCCACTCAGCCTTCTACCTAATTCCTAAACTTGCAGAGAGAGCCATAATTTTAAGATGTTTTACTCTATAATTATACATGTATAATAATGAAAAATGTTTTTTGTAGCCTTTAGCCTTTTAAATTCTCATGAAGAGGTATTATACATCCGGAGGAACACTGCTTGTATGTTTGTGGGGGCGCTTTCTAAACAAAATAATTATATATGGTGTAAACTGTTCTATTTAATATTTTTGGTGTCAGTATTTTTCTATGTTCTTTTTAATTTTCCCTTTTATAACTGCAAATGTTGTTTCTAAGTTTCAAAATATACCATATTTAAAAATACATTAGGGGCTGGCCAGGTGGCATAGCTGTTAAGTTTGCCCACTCCACTTCGGCAGCCCGGGGTTTGCAGGTTCAGATCCTGGGTGTGGACCTAGCACCACTCATCAAGCCACACTGTGGTGCCATCCCACATAAAATAGAGGAAGATTGTCCTAGATGTTAGATGAGTGACAATCTTCCTCAAGCAAAAAGAGGAAGATTGGCAATGGATGTTAGCTCAGGGCCAGTCTTCCTCACACACACACACACACACACACAGAAAACATTAAGTTTTCACAAAATTACACTTTAAATTATGGGTGCTCTATTTCTAAAATCTTTGCTTTTTAAATTTCAAGATTAAATTAATAGCATTTAAGTATTTACTTCCTATACTTTCTTATTTTGATTGGGAATAGCATCTTCCCTGAGGAACGAACATATTAGCAGATGAATCCTTTACTGTCACTACCAACATGCCTTTGTTAGAAGCCTGTATTTACATTTTTAAACAAGATGGTTTGGCCAGTTTAATCTCTTGACAAAAACCCATGCATGAGCAAGTATAACACTTAAAGGGAAAAATGTGATGAGAAAAAAATTTTGTTTCTCCCTAGACTTTTTTTTTTTTGGCCAAGAATTAAATTTGCCTCAGCTTAATTGCTTTATGCACATTCTTGCAACGTTGCACACTCGGGAGCGAGGAAGAAAAAGAGAGAGCTGTGACTGTGTGGTATGTATCTCAAAGAGTGTGGTAGAGAGGGAGAGGAGAACGCGTAAGCAAGCTGGTTTGACCAGAAACAGAACTGCCTGTGACAGATTAAGAGACAAGCAAGGCTTGGAATCTGAGAGCAAGCAAAGAGAGTGGAAATTTACAGCTGCCTTGTGTGAGTGTTCAAGTGATCATTTTCTGCTAACGTTTTCCGGTGGTAACTGTTACTCTTCAAAGAGAGAGACAGAAAGTCAAGACTGGATTGTGGAAACTCTTTTCTCTGCCACGCTTTGGTAATAGGAGGCACCCTCTATTAAATGGAAGATAGAGGGTACTTCGTCTGAAGTGTTTTGAGCCCTAGAGAGAGCTGTCTTCAGCACCTCACCATGTGTCTACTGTTTGTTCCTTAGACAAGCCTGGGCATTTCTATAACATCGGGTGAGTATCAACCATGTTATCTACACCATTTCATAGAAATGGAATGACTGTGGTAAACTTTAGTTTTAGTTGAAGTTTTACTGTTATTGCTCATACATTCCTTTTAAATCATGTTGCTGCCTTGTTTCTTTGTGCACGATGAACTGCTCTTACTAGGAGAGGTTTAAACAACAACAAAACAATACTTCTCTGTTGCCTAAGGCATTTGAACCGTTACCAACTATTCTGTGCCCATGCAATATCTTATTTTGGAAATGGGTTTTTATTTACAAAGAGTTTCCAAAAATAAAATATTGGCAGTATAACATTTTTTATGTTTCTCTTTAAACTGGCATGAAAATTCAAAAGTTTTCTCTGTCTGTCTAATGTCGGTAAATTTTAAATTATCATTGTGATGTTTGGTATTATCCAATTATTATAAATTACAGAATTCCCTTGTAATTCAAACAGAAGTGTTAATGATACCATTCATTAAAAGGTTTTATAATTTAAAAGTTGAATTTTTCTGTTAAATCCAATGAGTGACACATGATTTTTCCAAAATTCTCTAATGAAAATAAAAATTGGACAATTTACATATCAGATTTACCATTTATTACAAAAATGATTGCACATGGATGTCATATTAAGGAATAAAGCAGTTATTTTGTTCTTATAGCTGATACCAAGCTCTCATGTAACATTGTTCTGCTGAAGAACTATTATAATTAGATGCATATATGTTTATAAGTAGTAGAGCAGAGAAGAGAAAAATAAACTTAAAATACGTATTCACATTCCAATAAAAACTTCATGTGTACAATAGTAACATAGGAGATTGTATGCTAATTTTATGTATGTCTTTTTAAAGGCATCGATGGAAGACGTAATCATTTGTCTGTGGGAGGAGGTGTGTATTGTTAGCTCCTAACTGAGTCATTGCATAAAGATGCACCATTCTAAGCAAGTTTCTAATCTCCTCTCTGCCAGCCTCAAAAAATGTCCTTAGTTATTGATTCAAGTGAGTACTTTAAGGCAGAACAACTTCGCTGAAATGAAAACTTCAGCAGAATCAGTATCCCTATTAAAAGGGTTTGTACCCTAGACATAATATAAAATGGCTGTACTTTTCTAATATTTCCTCTATGTGTGCAGAAGCCTGTAGAACAGGTTTTGATTTGTAGCTTTTTGTGGGTTTTTTTTTTCTTAGCCTATTGACCTGTGTATAAGAAGAAAGTCAGCTGGTCTGTGGAAACCTTTTCTGGACCAGTATCTTGCACTTAAAGTGAAAAGTAGATAGACTAGTGATAATATCACAAACACAAGTTTTACTTCTTTATACACTTTCCCACATTCAGTCCTTAGACCAATGGAAGATTTACACACAGCTTCACAATTGTCAGAATAATTTTTATTTTAAACTAACTAGTAATTCATTAGTATTACTTTAGTGGTGGCACCATTTCTTAAGCACATAGGAATGTAGATATAGAAATAAAGTATAAGTCATCCCCAACTTGCAAATGTTTTGTACTTTAGAAATTTGTTTGTGAGTGGGTTGTTGGAAATTTGGGACTCATCTTCCCTGGGAAACAATGTAACGAAGGATTATTTGGCTTTTGTTACAGCCTAAGAATATATTTTACTCACACTGTAGAAAAACCACCAACACCCTGGAAAATATTAGAAAAATCATTTCTAGTCATGAAAGTAAATATAAAAACATTTATGTTGAATAAGGCATTATTTTTATTTATCCTAAATTAATGCTTGAATAAAAGCAAATTTAATGAGATGGATAGGTATTTGGAAGAATACTTATAAACAGAATTTCTAGGTACTTTTTAAGAGCTTCCAAGGTTGATTGCACTGTTTATGAACATGTTAAAATCAGTGATGTTTCTTTTCTTTGCTAGGGGGATATTTCTCGCCATTGCTTTATGCATATCAGCCATTTCTGAGGTCTAGCTCAGTGTCTGGCACATAAGTAGGTACCTAATAAATTGTTACTAGATGAAGACTAAACTCTTTCTTTGGTTCATGAAAGTGGAACTGAGTCATTTTTCCGAGGTATCCAAAAAAGGAAAGGGATTTAGGGGCACACAGTTTTCATTATGAGAAGAAATGGCTTGACAAGAGTTGATTGAATTGTGAGAAGTGAACAAAGCAGTAGTACAGAATAGGCCTAACTATTAAGAGAGAAAGAAAAGACCTTGGTATAACTTTGTGGCAGTCCTGAGTGAGTAGAGATGGTGATGAGGGGAGGCAGTGTACAAGTGAGGTATCTTGAGTACATGGACATTCTGAAGTAAGATGTCATCTTTAACTTTATGTATTTGCATATGCCTACAAGGAGTGTGGCCTATTGGGAAAACTCAAATTAGGTCTCTCCAAATCAAGTTTAATTATGCTGGCCTAAAAGTTCCTGTAAAGTGCTGAGATATAACATTTAAAAGTTAGTAATGCAATAAACGTATGTAATCAAGTAATTAATAATGAAATAATACAATAAATGCAGATTACACTTACCTTGGATGATTTCTAGTGGCAGAAAAACTTTTCCATTTGATCAGTAAACACTTTCTTTGTTCTATTTGAAAAAAATTTAAAATAAACTTGCCATCACATAAAAAAATTCAGGAAAGTTCAAGAATGACAGTTCTTTGCCATGTGGCCAATCATATTTAAAAAGTAATGATTTTGAATAGTCCTAAGTGGCATGTAATAGGTGCTTAATAAATATTTGTTGAATGATTGAATGAAATAAGATGGAATAGTTTGGATAGTTTGCCATTTCTGAGATATGGATGTCCATGTTTACATGTCCATATATATACGTATTTATAATGCAGTTTAAAGATAATATTTAGCTGATAGTCTCTTAGCAAGGAAAAAATCTATGAAAACTATATCAGCATACTTTTTAATTATGGTCATACTTAGTACTCCATTGGTAAAGTAATTGGTTTAGACTGAAATCTTTACTGCTTGCAAATCAGATAATATAATTTTCAGTTTTGTAACTTATATGTCTTAAATTTCTAGCAGAAACTCATCTAGTCTCTTCCAAATTTTGGAAGGATGAGAAGTTATACTAGCCTACCCAGCCAGAAAAACTGTACGAACCTGGAAGTCTAAGGGATACTTGCTAACTACAGCTAAATGACTTTCATCTCTACCCTCCCATGTTAATGTTTTTACAGACTGACTTCTTAGACAGACACAGGGGCTTACTGAAGCTATGAAATAGTTATTTTTCACATTAGAACTATAAACCTTGTCTTAATGCCAATAACAGTATCTAACCAAAATTTGATGAATGTTATGTACAATATGTATGTACTTACAAGAAAGACTAAAAAAAGTGAATTTTGAGTTTCCCTTGATAATTCCGTTGTAAGAAATGACCCTTTGTGAATTTCAGTGAGATCTGATGCTTTGCTTATAGTTACTAGTTTTTGAGAATACTGACTTAGCTTCAAATCTCTGCTATAAATTGAGATTGTGGAATTCTAATATAAAAGTATCATTCGTTAGGGGCCAGCCTGGTAGCATAGTGATCAAGTTCCTGCACTGTGCTTCAGCAGCCAAAGGTTTGTGGGTTTGGATCCCAGGTACGGACCTATACACTGCTCATCAAGCCATGCTGTGGCAGCATCCCACATATAAAGCAGAGGAAGATTGGCACAGATGTTAGCCCAGGGACAATCTTCCTCAAGCAAAAAGAGGAGGATTGGCAACAGATGTTAGCTCAGGGTCAATCCTCCTCACCAAAAAAAAAATCATTCATTGACAATCATTAATAGTTAATAGATGTAGAAGATTTTTGCTATGACAAATGACTGGAGCTGTTAACAGAAACATTACTATGAATCTAATGAATAAAGTTACTGGTGGTTTTTTCTGGAACAATAGTCTAGAAGGTTATTATTTATAGCAATAAATAAATTGGTAGTAGTATATCTTCCTAACTTCATATACTAATTCTATTTTTAAATTATTTCCGTGGTTACAATATATTAGAAATAAGGAGCAATTCCCATGAGTTTTTCTTCTTATAAAAGTTTTTTTTCTGACGTAAGTCTGGTCAAATCTTCCAGGTGAATGAAGAGCCATAAAAAACTTCTCACAAGTTTTCCATTTCTATGTAAATTGTCCATTTTAAGAAAATGTCTCTCCCTCAAACGCTGTTAATAAAACTTATAAAAACAAGATCCTTCTTAGTAATTTTGAACTGAGAAAAAGGATGATCAGCGAAAGTCATTTATGCTTTATTGTCTACTGAGTTTCACTCATTTCTTTAGGTTTTCAAGTACAAAATTCAATTGTGGTGCCGTCTAATTACATTTGGGGTGTATAATGGAATAGTTGAAGGGTAGAAGACATTGATTGGAAGATACTTTGACACATATAATATGCTTTATGATGGATTTGGTGTCATAACGTGTATAACTATAATGATACTCTTTGTAGTTAGTACCTCTGTGAAGGCAATTCTAAATTACGACTTTGCCTGGGGGAGAGGGAGAAAGCCTACTTGGATACAGCAAATAGAGTAAAACTTTTAGATACACTTTTTTTATTTTAAAATTTACATTCAATCAAATGCACCCATTTTAAGAGAACAGGTCAATGAATCTGGACAAATGTTTACATTCATGTAACCTCCATCTCATTAGTTTTTAAAAGATGACTCTTATAGACCCAATCATTTGCCGTAGATGCACTTTAGATTGCATTCTATCTTGTGAGTCTTACTTGGAATACACATAAAAGAATGGTAGTAATTCATGAACTTTTCTGAATTTTTCTTACGTGGTGGTAGGTTATTTTAATTTTTTTTAGTTTGAGAGAAGATACCTGTCCCTTAAGTTTCAGTTAGCAAGCTCTAAGAAAGAATTTTGGAAATGTTTTTCTCTCACTCATTGTTGATTGTAAAATAAACTTATGTGAAGGGAAAGAAGGCTCATTTTTAAGTTGCCTTTCTTAACAGTGAGTTAGCAGTTTGGTTATACTTTTTATGATTTTACCTATGGAAATCTTGAGATTTTTCTTGGCTTCAGAGATAAATTTCCCAATCCCTTAAATTTTTGTGAGAAACCTTTGAAATTAGACCTATTATTGAACAGCACCAATTGGAGGTTAAGACATAAAGGCCTGGAAATATTCATTAGCCACCTACAGACAGACGTTTATTCCCTTTCAGAATATTTTCAGGGATAACAATGAGGGCATTTAGTGCCCCAAATGACCTCTTCTCCTGGCTTCCCCTTTCCTCTCCCTCTTCAGACCCTCTTCACTTAGGTCATTGAACATGTTCCGATGACTCACTGCAGTGATTGACTCTGGGCCATCTTTAATAGCGTTCACACATCAGTTAGGAATATGAAATATTTTACTGTGTATTAGGAAGGGAAATTCTTCCAACATCTACTACAAAATCTCCAGGGCCTGAGTCCCCTGGGAGCAGAGCTGAATAATCTTTTTTGGCTTTCTCTCCAGAATCTGAGCCAAGTACTACTCTTTATGAAATTTTGTTTCATAAGTAACAGAAATTGTATTTGACTAATGCTTTGAAAAGACATGATGATCAGATATTCCACAGTTTGAACTTTAAAAAACGGTTGTTTAGTCATTAAAAATATCATTTACAAGAAGGTGTTTCCGTTATAAAAGCATTTGCATGATCTATTAAACAAAGTTTGGAAAAAACAGAAAATTTGAGGGAAGAAGAAAAGTAAGCATCCATAAGCCAACTACCCAGGGGCAATCAGTGTCAACTATTTAAAATTATTTTTTCTATGCAGAGGTTTTGTGTATTTGTTTTCTTTTACATAGTTGTAGTTGTGCTGTATAATATCGGATGCTCTTTTTAGCAACATTTCCATTTTATTTCACATTCTTTGTGAACATTTTAATAGCCATATACTGTATTTCATCAAACCTAAGAAACCATTGATTGTAAGGCATGTACTTTATGTCCCACTAAGAAAGAAAAAAGAAAAAAATTGCCAGTTAGTATAAGATCCCATAAATTGTAACACACGCCTATATTTCAGAGATGTTAAAATGTAAAAAACAAAATTATAAAGATAACCCTTATCTTTGTTTGTTTTCTTAGGACAAATTGCCAGGAGCGGAATTACTATTAAGTCAGAGGTTGTGAACGTCTAAATGTTCTAGATCCATATTGCCAAATTATTGTCCAATTTGTATTCAATATATTATTTATGTTTTAAAATATATTTATATTCAGTAAGAAAAGAGAGGGCCTGTTGCATTTCACCATCAGTAGAACTGAATTTTCTCAGAACATCAAAAAACTTCGTTATATGGTGGGCAAAATAGTCTTTCGCTTTGAGTTTGCATTTTTTCATTATAGGAAATAAACGTTTACTAGGTGTTAAACTATGTTTGCTCCTTTGTGATTTTCCATTATCGCTATTTTTTCCTCAATGGTTTTCTTATTGTCTTCAGAGAGCTCTTTTATAATATTAGCCCTCTGTCTTTCATATTCACGTCACAAACTTCTTTTATTGTTTACCTATAATTTTATTTATTTTACCCATAAAAAGTCAAAGTTTTTACTAGATTTGTAGCATATTTATATTAACTCTGATTTGTCAGTCTTTTTCTTTGAGGTTTATTTCATCACTTTTAAAATTAGAGAAATTATTTTACATCCAGAAATTTGAAAGTCATTTATATTAACATCTGTATCTGGGCTCTTTTGTTCCATTGGTCTGTTTTTCTTGTGCCACAGTTTTACTCATAGTACTTTATAACACCTTTAATTTTATTCTTCCTAAATAATTTTCCTTTTTAAAATTTGTTATCCTTGCTTTCTTTTCTTTTCTTTTTTTTTTTTTTTTTTTTGAGGAAGATTAGCCCTGAGCTAACATCTGCTGCCAATTCTCCTCTTTTTGCTGAGGAAGACTGGCCCTGAGCTAACATCTGTGCCCATCTTCCTCCACTTTATATGTGGGACGCCTGCCACAGCATGGCTTGACAAGCAGTGCATAGGTCCGCACCTGGGATCCGAACCAGTGAACCCCAGGCCGCCAAAGTGGAACATGCGAACTTAACCGCTGCACCACCAGGCTGGCTCCTGTCCTTGCTTTTTTGATGTTTTTGACTTAATTTAGAACTAAAAACTTTTTTGGACTTGTGATTGGAATTGTATCAGACCATGGACTTTAAGAATAATTGACATCTTAATATTCAGTTTTTCTGTTCAAAAACAATATAGGTTTTTCTACTCAAATCTTTTTTGTCTTAGTTATGTGGGGTTTTTCCTCAAATCTCTTGTTTCAGGAAAAAAGAAATGTGCTCATTATAAATAATGCAGGAAAACACCAGATGAAAAAGTTTAAAATGTACCACAAATCTCATAATTCAGATAATGACATTAATATTAGCTGAGCCACATTCCAGAAATCATTCTGTGGATATATACAGTTAAAGGGATGGCTTGCTGAAGGATTGCATAGATAAATAGACGTATCTTGCGTATCTTTACATATGTCTTCCACTTGTTAGTTTTCTACTTTAGGAACAGTAATTGTCCTTATGTTGGATTATCATTGTCAATTTTCCATAGTGATAGATTCCTTATTTTTAACTTGTAATTTTGAGATAACTGTAGATTCACATGCAGTTATAAGAAATAATACAGAAAGGTCCTGTATACCCTTGATCCAGTTTCCCTCTATAATGACATCTTGCATAACAAGATATACTTGCATAGTATGGTATCACAATGAGAAAATTGACGTTGATACGATTTACAGACCTTATTCCAATGTCACTGGTTTTACATGCATTCATTTTGCGTATGTGTATATATTTAATTCTTTGAAATTTTATCATATATGTGGATTCGTGTGACCATCACCACAGTCAAAATATAGAACAGTTCCATTGCAAGGATGTCCTGTACACTTTCTTAGCCAAAGCCGTCTCCCTCCCTGACCCATCCCAAACTCTTGGCAACCACTGTTCTCCATTTTTACAATTTTAACATTTTAAGAATATGGAATGGAATCTTTCAATATGTCACCTTCTGAGGTTGTCTTTTTTAACTTGGCATAATTCCCTGGAGATCCAAGTTGTTGTGTATCAATAGTTTGTTTCTTTTTATTGCTGAGTAGCAGTCCATGGTATGGATGTATCACAGTTTAACCATTCACCCATTGAAGGACATCTGGGTTGTTTCTAAACGTTTGCTATTACAATAATGCTGGTGTGAAAGTTCATGTACAGGTTTTTGTGTGAAAATCAAGTTTTCATTTCTCTGTCATCAGGCAGTGCCTTAGAGTGCAAGCAGTGCATCGTATGGTGATCACATGTAGTTTTGTAAGAAGCTGCCATATTCTTTTTTAGAGTGGCTCTTCCATTTTACGTTTCCACCAGCAGTGTAGAGTAATCCAGTTCTTTTGTATCCTCACCAGCATTTGGTTTTATGACTGTTTTTTGTTTTATTCATTCTGATATGTGTTTAGTAATATCTTGTGGTTTTAATTTGCATTTCCACAATGGCTAATGATATTGAACAACTTTTCAGGTGCTTATTTGCCATCTGTATATTCTTTTCAGTGAAATGTTTGTTCATGTCTTCTCCCCATTTTCTAATTGGATTATTAGTTATTTTACTACTGAGTTTTGAGAATTCTTTAAATAGTTACAAGTTTTTGCTGGGTATATGTTGGTTATATGAGTTTTAAATATGCCTTAATTATGTATTTTTATACTCAAAATTTTTAAATTAAAGTTTTGTAGGTTTTTCGAGTATAGATCTGATGTGGATATTGTATGTATGTAGTTGTCAGTGTGACTGGGATATGTCTTCCATTATATTTTCTAACTGGTTATTGCTTATGCATGAAAGCTAGTAGTTTTGTATATTTATCATGTATTTGACTACTTTACTCAACTGTCATTAACTCCAAAACTTTTTTAGTCCATCTTAGATTTATGATGTATATAAGAATATTGTCTGTGAATTGCAGTTTTGTGACATCCTTCCCAAATTTTGTACTGTTAATTTGTTTTATATTTTAATGCATTGACCAGCACATAGGACAATGATAGTGTGATAGCCATGGTCCTTGTTCTGTGCCTCTTCTTAGTGAGAATACCTCCATTAACAATGATTTTTTTGATTGAGCTGAGATTTATATATCTCTATAGATTTTTAATTTTATTAGATGCATTTTTATCAAATGAAGTAATTTTTATTTGACTTACTGATATAATTAATTATATTCACCAATTTCCTAATGTTAAATAATTTGGTCTATTATTCTGTAAACATAGCCTTTGATTTTATTGACAAGGATTGTACTTAGAATCTACATTGAACATTTTTAAACTGAAAATAATTTAGATCACTTCTGTAGTAACTCCTATTCCCATTTCTATCAGTAGCTATTCTAAACTTTTATCTCTTTCCTTAAAGTCCCTACCATACTCCTTTTCTTTCTGAGTTCGTAATAGTTTACATCGTTGTGAAATTTTAGTTGTACATTATTATTTGTCCATCGCCATATGAGTGCTCCCCTTCACCCCCTGTGACCACCCCCCAGCCCCCTTCCCCTGGTAACCACTGAACTGTCCTCTTTGTCCGTGTATTTCTTTGTCTTTCACATATGAGTGAAGTCATATGGTGTTTGTCTTTCTCAGTCTGGCTTATTTCGCTTAACGTAATACCCTCTGGGTCCATCCATGTTGTTGCAAGTGGGATGGTTTTGTCTTTTTTTATGGCTGAATAGTATTCCATTGTATATACCACATCTTCTTTATCCAGTCATCAGTCGATGGGCACTTGGATTGCTTCCATGTCTTGGCTATTGTGAATAGTGCTACAATGAACATGGGGGTACATAAGTCACTTTGGATTGTTCATTTCAAGTTATTTGGATAGATACCCAGTAGTGGGATAGCTGGGTTACATGGTAGTTCTAGTTTTAGATTTTTGAGGAATCTCCATACTGTTTTCCATAGTGGCTCCACCAGTTTGCATTCCCACAAGCAGTGTATGAGGGTTTCCTTTTCTCTACAACCTCTTCAACATTTATTGTTTTTAGTCTTAGTGATTATAGCCATTTTAACAGGCGTAAGGTGCTATCTTAGTGTAGTTTTGATTTGCGTTTCCCTGATGATTAGTGATGTTGAGCATTTTTTCATGTGCTTACTAGCCATCTGTGTATCTTCTTTGGAGAAATGTCTGTACATATCCTCTGCCCATTTTTTGATTGAGCTGTTTGTTTTTTGTTGTTCAGTTATGTGAGTTCTTTATATGTTATGGAGATTAGCCCCTTGTTGGATATATGATTTGCAAATATTTCCCCCCAATTGGTGGGTTGTCTTTTTGTTTTGATCCTAGTTTCTTTTGCCTTGCAGAAGCTCTTTAGTCTAATGAAGTCCCACTTGCTTACTTTTTGTTTTGTTTTCTTTTCTTACTTTTTTCTTTTGTTTCCCCTGTCTGAGAAGACGTGGTATTTGAAAAGATCCTTTTAAGTTTGATGTCAAAGAGTATACTACCTATATTTTCTTCCAAAGTTTTTATGGTTTCAGGACTTATCTTCAAGTCTTTGATCCATTTTGAGTTTATTTTGTGTATGGCCTGAGGTAATGGTATACTTTCACTCTTTTGCAAGTGATTATCCAGGTATCCCAACACCATTTATTGAAGAAACTATCTTTTTCCATTGTGTGTTCTTGGCACTTTTGTTGAAGATTGGCTGTCTGTAGATGTGTGGTTTTATTTCTGGGCTTTCAGTTCTGTTCCATTGATTTGTGTGCCTGTTTTTGTACCAGTACCATGCTGTTTTGATTACTATGGCTTTGTAGTACGTTTTGAGGTCAGGGATTGTGATGCTTCCAGCTTTGTTCTTTTTTCTCAGGATTTCTTTAGCAATTTAGGGTCCTTGGTTGCCCCATATCAATTTTAGGATTCTTTGTTCTATTTGTGTGAAGAATGTCATTGGGATTCTGATTGAGATTGCATTGAATTGTAGATTGCTTTGGGTAGTATGAACATTTTAACTATGTTTTTTCATCCAATCCATGTGCATGGAATCTCTTTCTGTTTCTTTATGTTATCATCTATTTCTTTCAATAATGTCTTGTAAGCTTCATCGTATAAGTCCTTCACCTCCTTGGTTAAATCTATTCCTAGATATTTTATTCTTTTTGTTGCAGTTGTAAATTGAATTGTGTTCTTGAGTTCTCTTTCTGTAAGTTTGTTATTAGAGTATAGAAATGCAACTGATTTTTGTAAGTTGATTTTGTACCCAGCAACTTTACCATAGTTGTTGATTATTTCTAGTAGTTTTCCAATGGATTCTTTAGGGTTTTCTATATGTAAGATCATGTCGTCTGCAAAGAGTGAGCGTTTCACTTCTTCATTTCCTATTTGGATTCCTTTTATTCCTTTCTCTTGCCTAATTGCGCTGGCCAAAACCTCCTGTACTGTGTTGATTAAGAGTGGTGATAGTGGGCACCCTTGTCTTGTTCCCGTTCTCAGAGGGATTACATTCAGTTTTTGCCCATTGAGTATGATGTTGCCTGTGGGTTTGTCACATATGGCCTTTATTATGTTGAGGTAATTTCCTTCTATCCTCCCTTTTTTTTAAAAAAAAAAAAAGATTGGCACCCGAGCTAACAACTGTTGCCAATCTTTTTATTTTATTTTATTTTTCTTCTGTTTCTCCTCAAAGACCCCCAGTACATAGTTGTACATTTTAGTTGTGGGCCCATCTAGTTGTGGCACATGGGACGCCAAGTCCGCATGGCCTGATGAGTGGTGCCATGTCCCCACCCAGGATCCAAACCAGCGAGACCCTGGGCCACCGAAGCGGAGCACGCAAACTTAACCACTCGGCCACAGGGCCGGCTCCAATCCCGAATTTTTAAGGTGAGTTTTTATCATAAGTGGCTGTTGGATCTTTTTAAATGCTTTCTCTGCCTCTGTTGAGATGACCATGTGGTTTTATTCCTCATTTTGTTAATGTGGTATATCACATTGATTTGCAGATGTTGATGCCCTCTGTCCCTGGTATAAATCCCACTTGATCATGGTATATGATCTTTTTGATGTATTGCTATATTTGGGTTGCCACTATTTTGTTGAGGATTTCTGCATCTATGTTCATCAGCAATATTGGCCTGTAGATTTCATTTTTTGTGTTGTCCTTGTCAGCCTTTGGTATCAGAGTGGTGTTGGCCTCATAGAATGTGTTGGGAAACATTCCATCTTCCCTAATTTTTTGGAATAGCTTGAGAAGGATATGTATTAAATCCTCTTTGAAAGTTTGGTAGAATTCTCCAGGGAGGTCGTCTGGTCCTGGGCTTTTATTTTTGGGGATGTTTTTGATTACTGTTTCAACCTCTTTTTGTGATTGGTGTATTCGGATTATCTATTTTTTCTAGATTCAGCTTTGGGAGGTTGTAAGAGTCTAAGAATTTATCCATTTCTCCTAGACTGTCCATTTTGTTGGCATATAGCTTTTTGTAGTATTCTCTTATAATTCTTTGTATTTCTGCGGTATCCATTGTAATTTCTCCTCTTTCATTTCTAATTTTATTTATCTGAGCTTTTTATCTTTGTAAGTCTGGCTAGGAGTTTGTCAATTCTGTTTATCTTCTCAAAGAACCAGCTCTTTGTTTCTTTGATCCTTTCTACTGCCTTTTTTGTTTCAAGAGCATTTATTTCTGCTCTAGTTTTTATTATTTCTCTCCTTCTGCTGACTTTGTGCTTTGTTTGTTCTTTTTCTAATTCAGTTAGATGTAGTTTGAGATTGCTTATTTGGGATTTTTCTTGTTCGTTAAGGTGAGCCTGTATTGCAATGAATTTCCCTCTTAATATGGTTTTTGCGGCATCCCATATGAGTTGGTATGGTATGTTTTTAGTTTCATTTGTCTCCAGATATATTTTGATTTCTCCTTTAATTTCTTCAATAATCCATTGGTTTTTCAATAGCATATTGTTTAGTCTCCATATCTTTGTCCATTTCTCAGCTTTTTTCTTGTAATTAATTTCCAGCTTCATAGCATTGTGATCAAAAAAGATTCTTGTTATTATTTCAATCTTCTTAAATTTATTGAGGCTTGCCTTGTTTCCCATTGTATGGACTATCCTTGAGAATGTTCTGTGTGCACTTGAGAAGAATGTATATTCTCCTGTTTTTGGATAGAGTGTTCTATATATGTCTATTAAGTCCAACTGGTCTAGCTTTTCATTTAATTCCACTGTTTCCTTGTTGATTTTCTGTCTGGATGATCTGTCCATTGATGTGAGTGGAGTGTTGAGGTCCCCTACTATTATTGTGTTATTATTAATATCTCCTTTTAGGTTTGTTAATAGTTGCTTTGTGTACTTTGGTACTCCTGTGTTGTGTGCATAGATATTTATAAGTGTTATGTCTTCTTGGTGGAGTATCCCTTTGATCATTATATACTGCCCCTCTTTGTCTCGCTTTACCTGTCTTATCTTGAAATCTACTTTGTCTGGTATAAGTCTTGTGACACCTGCTTTCTTTTGTTTGCCATTAGCTTTGAGTATTGTCTTACATCCCTTTACTCTGAGCCTGTGTTTGTCGTTGGAGCTGAGATGTGTTTCCTGGAGGTCACATATTGTTGCGTCTTGTTCTTTGATCCATCTTGCCACTCTGTGTCTTTTTATTGGAGAATTCAATCCATTTACATTTAGGGTGATTATTGATATATGAGGGCCTAATGCTGCCATTTTATCACTCGTTTCCCAGTTCTCCTGCATTTTCTTTGTTTCTCATCTCTTGTATTTCAGTCTACCAATTGAGCTATGTAATTTTTTATGTTGGGTTTCATAGTTTTCTCCTTATTTATTATTTGTGTTCCTGTTCTGCCTTTTTGTTTAGTGCTCGTCACCTTAAGGTTTGTATGGAAAATCTCATAGATAAGACAGTCCATTTTCTGATGGGCTCTTTTTGCCTAGACTAAACCAATTCGGTCCTCTTCCTCTTCTCCTCCTGGGTTGTTTTTGTCACATCTTATTCCATCTTGTGTTGTGAGTTTGTGGTTAAAATGACAGGATTATCTTTGTTTTTGGCGTTTTCCTTCCCTTCATCTTTAATGTTATACTTGAGTATTTGCTAACCTGTTCTGATGTATAGCTACAATTTTCTTATTTTGTCTACCTATTTATTTCCTTACTCTGGGCTTTGTAACCCTTTTCTCCCTTTTTTTTCAGGTATGAGGGCCTTCTTGAGAATTTATTGTAGGTGGAATTCTTGTGGATGGAAACTCCTTTAACTTTTGTTTATCTGAGAAAGTTTTTGTTTCTCCATCATATCTGAAAGATATTTTTGCTGGTTACAATATTCCTGGCTGAAAGTTTTTTTCCTCCAGTTTCTCCTAGCTTCTAAGAGTTCTGCTGAGAAATCCAGTGAAAGCCTGCTAGGGGTGCCTTTGAAGGTTATTTTCTTCTGCCTTGCTGCCCTTAGTATTTTTTCTTTGTCACTGACTTTTGTCAGTTTCACTACTATATGCCTTGCAGTAGGTCTTTTTACATTGACATATTTAGGAGATCTTGTAGCTTCTTTCATGTGGATTTCCATCCTTCCCCAGGTTTGGGAAGTTCTCCACTATTATTTCTTTGAACAAGCTTTCTGCTCCATTCTCCTTCTCTTCTCCCTCTGAAATACCTATAATTCTTATGTTGCATTTCCTGATTGGGTCAATATTTCTTGGAGACTTTCTTCATTTCTTTTTAATCTTAGTTCTCTCTCTTCCTCTATCTGGAGCATTTCAATATGTCTGTCCTCAATTATGCTGATTTGCTCCTTGATGATATCCCCTCGAGCATTCAGGGAATCCATATTTTGTTTTATCTCATCCATTGTGTCTTTCTTCTCCAATATTTCTGATTGGTTCTTCTTTATAGTTTCAGTCTTTTGTGAAGGAGCTCCTGAACTTGTTGAATTGTTTCTCTACATTCTCTCTTAACCCGTTGAGTTTTTTGATGACAGCTGACTTGAATTGTCTGTCAGTTAGATTACATATTTCTGTGTCTTTGGGATTGATTTCTGGGTACTTGTCATTTTTCTTCTATTCTGGAGATTTAATATAATTTTTGATACTGCTAGAGGGCGTGGCTCTGTTCTTTCATGTTGTAGTAGTATTTGGTTGCTGTTACCACCTATCACCACTGGGTGGGAGTCAAGAGCTGCATATTCTGAGCCCTCTGTGTTCCCTGGGGTCCTTGGTGCTAGAGTCCAGCACTGGACGAGTTCGGGGAGGGGCACTTTCGTCTGTGTGCTCTCCAGGGCTTACTGGCTCTGCCCTCACTATCTGCTCCCCTTGGGTGTTGGCTTGATGAAGTCATCTCCATGATAGCTTTCACCTCATCAGGGTGTTTCCCCCTAACCTGCAAGGGACCTTGAGGATCTTTGATGTTCCTGTGAAGGAATGCCCCTCCCCCTTCCTTTTCTCTCAGAGGCCATTCCCAATCCCTGGATCTCAGTCTTTTGGGGAGGGAGCAAAGCTTTCTCTTACTCTGTTCCACCTCCTCCCAGGGGGGCTCCAGCCTCTCTGACTCCAACATATGGCTGCATGGGTCTCTCAGATGTCTTTTGTGTTGTGTAGATGTTCTCTATTGGAATGTGAATGTCTTTTTCGTTGTATTGTGGAGGGGAGAGTTCAATGGGAAAGCTCACTCTGCCACAATGCTGATGTCACTCCCCATACTCCTTTTCTTCATCTTCTCTTCTACTTAGCAGAGAAAATCAAGGTCACAAAATAAAAATAGATAAATAATATAGTCTTTACTTTACCCAACATATGTAAGATATTATTCAGTTCATAAAGGTAATTGATTTATATATATTTGTTATGTGTTGTATATATTATATGTAATCTCCATTTATATATCCTATTCACAATAAAAATTAGATACATACAATATTTACACCATATGTATGTGTATAATCTATATCCCCCCACACGTACATATATATATATATATATATATAATTTAATTGTCTTGAATTCTATATTGTCTTATATTCATATTGTAATATTGCTTGGTATATGTTTATGCATCTCTTTATTTTCAACATTTTTTGTGTTATTTTGTTTTAGTTGTGTCCCTTGCGGAGTTTATAGCTGAATTTTGTCACACATGCATGTGCATGCACACTACCCCAATCTGAGTCTTGACTTTTTAGCAGTAGAACTTTTAACACATTTGTATGTATCATAATTACTAATGTTTGCTCTTATTCCTTCCATATTGTTTTATATTCTATATTTACTCTTTGCTTATTTTTTTCCTTTTTCTTTCCATTCCTGATTCTTGCTGATTAGGTGAAATAATATTTGTTCCTTCCCCCCCTTGTGGTAGTTGAAGGTTTTATCTCCTACTTCTGTTATTGTTCCTTGAACGAAGTCTATTAAAAGAATTTTATTTTTATCTTTTCAGGTTATTTATTATTTTTTGTTACACTTTGCCTCTATCAAAATATTTTAGGAATACTTTTTTAATAATTGTATTAGGCTTCACGACACATTGTCAGCCTTCATTTAGACTTAACTATAAATTTTATTGGTTTCTTTGCCCAACTCCCTACCTCTTTCAACTATTTTCTCATTTTCCTGTTTGTTCTCCCTCTTGTTCTTCCTCTACTCGTTCTCCGTCTCCGTCCTTAGATAATCTTACTTTGCCCTCACACATGCATAATAGTTTGACTGAGTATAGACTTCTAGATCAAATATCTTTTCCCCTAGGAACTATGTAACTAGTGTTTCACTGTTTTCTAACATTTGGTGTCAAGTTATATCTCGTGATTCCTCTCTTAGATTCTGGTTCTTAGGTGCTAGCCAGGATGTCCCCCCTCTATGGAAAGGGATTTGTAGGATTCCCACAAAGGAAATGTGGAGGTTTTCTCTTTAGTCTTAGAATTCAGAAATTTTAGAATGTTCTTGGAGTGGACCTTTTTGCATTTCTCCTGTATAACCATTAGTTTATGTAAATCTGAAGACATGTGCCTTTGTTTGGCTCAGGGAAATTTTCTTTTATATTTTCTTTATTTGTTGCTCTCGTTTTGTCAGTTATCTTTGTTTTTTCCTTTAAGAACACCTATTCAACCAATATTGGCTCTTCAGATCTATCCTGTATACTTCTCTGAATAGATTTTTCTTCGTTTTCGTTTGTGTTTTGCTTTCCATTTCAGATTTCCATGGCTTGGTCTTCAAATTGCTAATTTTTTTTTTCAATTCTGTACTGTTCTATCAGTCAGCTATTCTACTGCAGTTTTTATTTAGTCATGCATGCTTTTAGTTCTAAGAATGTTTTCTTATTCACTGTTTACTTCTTTTTCATAGCAGCCTGTTCTTATTTTATGGACTTGATAACATATCATATTTGGGAGGCAGACATGAAATAAATATATTTTTTTCTAGTTACATGTTTTAATGGCTTTCTTTCCACCTTCCCCCAGGGGTTTGCTCTGTTTGTTAATCTTTCTCTTTCTCTTCCATTTTCTTGATTTTCCTCAAATGCCTGCTGATTCTTAATTGTGATTTATATTTTTAAGCAAGGGACTATATTAATTATCATTGGCTGTATGGCTTTCTTCAACTACCTAAAGAAATGGGCAAAGTATAGAAATATGAAATTTACAGAAAAATAAAGTTTAAAAGCCAGTAAGTCTATGAAAAAGTGCTCATTCTTGTTAGTAATTTAAGAAATACAAATTAAAATAATTATGGGATAACCTTTTACAGCTGTCATATTGGCAAAAATTTTAAATTCTGACAGTTCCAGCTGTTGGGAAAGATCGAGCACAGCTGGGGCTCATACACAGCAGTGAGAGTATAAGACCTTGGGAAGGCAATGTGGCCATGTCTAGTAAAGATGAACATACCAGTTGTCCCCTTTGAATCCATTTTAGAGCAGTGTTTTTTAGACTTTAGTTTGTAACTCACTAGCATGTAGTGAAATCAGTTTAATGGATAATGATCAGCACTTTTAAAAATGATGGAGGGTAGGACAGATAGAATGGAAAATATCCAGAGATCAGGTATTGTTTCATGGAACAATTATACAATCATTTATACATTCCTTTGTTCTGAGTCATGGTGTAAAATACATTTCTAACTATAAGTCACTATTTAAAAAGTTGAAACCAGTGCCCTAGAGAAATTCTGATACAAATGTACATAAGTAGACATGCAAAAGAGTCGGTGTTACAATCATGTTTGTGATGATAAACAATGGAAAACAGTTAGAACTCAGGATTGGTAAATAAACTGTGGTATAGTCATACAATAGGATACCATACAGAAGGTAAGATGAATAAACTAGAGATTGATGTATCAAAATGGATAAATCTCATAAACATAGTGTTGAGGGAGGAAAGAAGGAGCTGATGGTGTGATACCATTTCTGTAAAGCTTTAAAGCATGCACAACAATATAACATTGTCTATAAATGATAGTAAAAGTATGAAAAATGTATAGAAAGGATAAATGATAAACAGGCCCAGGGTGAGCCAGAGGGGAATGGGATCAGGAAGATGTCCCGAGGGGGTTGGTTGCTTCAGTTGTTTTTTATTTTTGAATCTGGGCAGTAAACATACAGGAACTTATTACATTGTTCTCTATTTCTTCTATATACCCCAAATATTTTATTTAAATTAAATTAAAATATCTAGGGGGAAAAGTCCTGTTGAAGCATTTTGATTAGCATAACAGTGTCACAGTCCATTTGTGAGCCGTTTGCTATAGCCAGAGCAGTGGAAGGAACACCCTGGCCACACCTGGGCAATGTTCCCATCCTTTCGGAAGGGTGAGGTAGGCCGCAAAGCAGACAGGACTATCGCCAGAAGAAACAGACCAAATAGCTATCAGAGATTTTCTTTTTCTTCTTTGTTCATTTATTTTATGGGGTCATATTGGTTTATAACATTGTGTAATTTCAGGTGCACATTATTATATATCAATTTCTGTGTAGACTACATCATACTCACCACCAATCGTCTAGTTTTTTTCTTTTTCTTTTCTGATTCAGTTATTTCTACTTCTATTGTTATTATTTCCATCCTTCTTTTCTTGGAGATTTTTGGGATGGTTTCCTTTTTAACTAATTTTTTGAATTCTTATTTATTTTATTCCCATATGAATGGATTATAATTGTAGATTCTCACCCTCCCACATGTCCTGCCAACAATATCAAGGCTCCCTTTCAAGAATTGTTTCTGATTTTTAGCATTTATTTTGTTGAACTCTTGTAGGTTTGATTCCATCTCATCTCTTTGTAAAATTTTTAGTAAGCATACACAATCTCTGAACACATAAATATGTTGGCTAGAGATTTAATTATGAGGTTAGAGGCTTTCCTTTCAGAATTCTGTAGATTTTCTCCATGGTCTTATGACATCTGGTTTTATGAAAGTCCAAAGACAACTTGATTTTTATCCTTTGTTTTTGTTAAGTTCATTTTGTAGGAATGTGCTTTGAGAGAAGAATGTTTGTTTCTTTTAATATCCACAGGACACTGAATTTTGGATCTCATCATTAACCTCAACTGGAAAAATCCTTTAAATGACCAGATTTAGATCTTTTTCCTACTTAAGCTGTTATATATTTGATTGTGCTTCTGCTCCATTTTTTATTTCCTTTTGTTCTTGTTGGCTTCCTCCGTTTCCCCCCATTGTTGTAATACCTTTTTATGGGATACTTTATCTTCTCTGTAGCTCTATAATATATACACATATGTATATTGTAGCTATGTACATGTATACATATATACACATACACACATAAACACACACACACACACACACACACAGTATCTTTTCTCCATCATTTTAGTTTCTTTGACCTTTTCCGACATTCTGGCAAAACCCTTTGTGTGTCTGCGTCTCCCACTATATTGTGAGCCCTCTGAGGCTTATTTGTTTTGCACTGCCTAGTTCTATGCCTGGCACATTATAGATGCTCAGTAAATAGTTTTTGAATGAATAAATATAGACTGACTAATTTTGTCCCTTTCAGTCCTCTTCAGTCGCTTTTCTAGGGGGTCATTTCTGCTCCCTGCAGTTTTGGATTACCATGCTGCATTTGGGGTGTATCTCTATGTGTGTGTGTGTGTGTGTTTGATCTTTTACTTTGGCCAGCTTTCTTTTTGTCTAAGTCTTCCCCCTCCCCAATCTCCACCCCCCTCACCCCGATCAGGTCTGTTCTATCTCCTTCAGGGAATTAATTTCGGAAGCACCCTTTCCTGTCCAAGTCCACAGGGCGTTTCTCCCCTTTCTTGTGCTGCTTTTTTTTTTCTTTTTTAAATAAAACCTACACTATTTGTTGTTTATTCTATTTACTCTCTTTTGAAAGTGGAAAAGTATGACAGGGTCAATGTCAGTGCATTGCCGTTTGTGTGCTACATGGCCTGCTGTCAGACGAATGCTAAAGAGCAGATTGGTGTGCTGGGCCCCAGCAGTTTTCAGTGCCCAAGAGGCATTCATCTGTTGGGCTTAACGTGGCATCTTCTCCTGTCTCTGCTTCCTGCTTTGCTGGAACATGATATATGTTCTAAAAACTCTGAGAGGGCCTTTATGGAAAAATTATTATGACCACTTTATCCCCAGAAGGCACCATTTTCAGGATTCCTCCATTCCTTTTTGTCTCTACTGTAAGCACTTTATCTTTGGCCAATGTTGGATACTAGGAGTGAAAGACTCAGAATGGGTATGGACCAGTCACGAATAACCTAGAGCTCACTGTATATGGCCTATCTAATTTCAAAATATGATGCTCTTAATCTTTAAGACCCTCCCCTTACAGTATGGAGCTTCCTCAAAATTTTACAAATCCCATATGACCCAGCAATTTCACTTCTGGGTATTTATCTGAAGATAACGAAAACACTGCTTTGAAAAGATATATACACCCCCATGTTCATTGCAGCATTATTTACAATGCCAAGATATGGAAATAATCTAAGTGTCCATC